>NW_022437051.1:3828001-3899155 GCF_009761245.1 Sapajus apella
TGAGGATAATAACAGTGACCGACTTGTAAAGTTGTAACTGACAAAGTAAAGCTTTTAGAAGACATTATAAGAAAAGAGATCAGCAAAGTGGGTGGCACACACTAATTAATTGCCCAATAACTGTTGATTATTACAGTCATTATTATTCATGAGCTAAGACACAAAAGCAGAGAACATTCCAGTTTTACTGAGTTTTCTAGAGACAATCAAAATGGCAATTGGTGCTGAGCATTTTGTTCAGGCCACAAGGGGAGGTGTGGTTGGAGAAATGGCTTTCTGGGCACCTTCTCCAGTACCCATGATGGGGTGCTACCTCCTCTAGCCCTGACCAAGAAAAGCAAAGGAAAGAAAACTTTTGCTACTGGGCTGGAGGTTAGATTGGGCCTCTTTGGCCCTTCACAGTGCCAAGGGAGGCAGGAGGGGAGAGGCAGAACAAACAGAACCCTGGTTCTGAGTGAAACGTGGTCACCTTGGCAGTGGAGACTGTCTCACTCATGAAGTTATTTTAGGTGGTAGCAGCAAGAGGTTGGTTTAAAGTCGTTTAATTGTATTGTCTGCCCTGATGAAAATTCAGAAGCTGAAGGACATAAGAGAAATGATTAAAAGTCACTGCGCTAACTGGTACATCCCCCCGAAAGCTCATAAACAAACAGGCTGCTGTCCCAATGTCTACTGAAGTGAAATGGCGCCGCTGAGTCTCTCCTGGGTGCACCCTGAGAGAGGCATTCGCTGTGCATCTCCCTGATGTAAGACTTCTGGGCCCTCCTGGAAAGGGTTGAGCAAACACAATTGTTTAATGCGGCTGCATTTGCCCACAGTGTCAGCATGCTTCTGCATTAGAATGTATTACACTCGGCCACGCTGGCGCTTTCTCCATCTGTTTACATTTAGAATGGGACTCGCTGCCAAAGATTAGGAATCCCAGTGCCCACAATCCAGAAAGCACAAGCCAAGGGGTAGAAATAAAAACAAATTGAAAAACCACTTGTTGCTAGCTGGTTTTGTCGAATTCAGAAGAACTAGGAATTTTTCCCTGCTGTGTTCAGTTCCAGAGAGGAGGACATTAGTGGCTGAAAATCTGAATGGGCTTCACAGGGTCCCTCTGCAGGTATATGACCTTGACTCTGGGCTACCTTCTCAGCCACATCAGACCATGAACTCTTCAAGGCAAGCAGGGGCATGCTAATTCTTCTTTGTTTTCCTAATGTAGAGCCTGGTACCTGTGTTTAATAAATGCTGGTTGATGGAATAAATAAATGAGTTATACTCAGTTCTTTGTGGGGGGTTTTAAACGTCACTGCAAATTCTTTTGATTTGCACTGAGAAGTAAGATCAGCATCCCCCTGCTTTGCATCTGGAAATGACTGTGCTGCTTCCATCATCTTAGCTGAGCAGAAGTGGCTACATGTAATTCCAAAGCAAAGCGATCAAAGCCCACGCAGCCAGCACCTATTATCTTTTGCTTTTTGATGCTAGTCATCCTAACGGGCATGAGGTGATAACTCATAAGCTTTGATTTGCATTTCTCTGATAATTAATGATGTTGAACATCTTTTCATATACCTGTTGGCCGTTCATATGTATGTGGAGAAATTGGAGCTGGGACTCTGTTGGTGGGAATGTAAAACAGCATAACCACTGTGGAACACAGCATGGAACTTCCTCAAAACATAAAAACAGACCTGCCAAACGCTGCAGCATTCCCACTGCTTGGTATGTACCCCGAAGAATGGAAATCAGTATGTCCAAGAGGTATCTACACTTTTATGTTGATTGTAGCCTTATTCAAAGTAGCCAGGATAATGGGAACCACCCCAGGGTCCATTGACAGAGGAGTGGATAAAGAAAATGTGGTGTCTATGTACAGCGGAATAGCACTGAGTCCCTGAAAAGGAAGGAATTCTGCCATTTGTGACAACATGGTTGAACCTAGAGGACAATGAGTATTCTAAGTGAAATAAGCCAGTCACAGAAGGTTGAATACTATATGACTCCACTTACGCAGGTATCTAAAACAGCGAAACCCATAGAAACAGAGAATCTAACAGTAGTTGTCAGAGGAGAGAGGGTGGGGAGATGAGGAGTTGTTCACTGAGTAGAAAGTTTCAGTTATGCTAAATTAATAAGTCCCAGCGATCTGCTGTACAACAGAGTATCTATAGCTCACAGTACAGTACTACGCATTTCAAGATTTGTTAAGAGGCTACTCTCATATGAGGCGTTCTTACCATGGAAAATAAAAAGAAAAGAAAGTGGTGGAACAGAAGAAAACTTTGGGAGGTGTTGAATATGCCTGCTTCCTTGCTGTGGTGATGGAATTTGCATACGTTTAAACTCCTCAATTGTACACATTAAATATGTGCAGTTCTTTGTATATCGATGATACCTTAGTAAAACTCCTTAATAAAAGCTAAAACAAAAGTAGCCTTTTTTTTTTAAATGATTTTTAAGAAAAAAGCCATGTGGCTTTCACATTTGCTTTTGAGCTCTGAACCACCGTGTACCCTGTCTAGCCACGCTGAACCGCCCTGTTTAAGCCGTCCTGTGCAATGAGGTCTTGACACTCCACTGAGAGAGGGGCTAGATAGGACCCCAGGCGTTTGACATGTGAGCAAAGAAACCTACAGATGATTCCCGCCCTGTTGTGTACGTTACGCCAGCCTTTCTAGCCTTCCCAGCTGAGGTTTCAGTCACAGTGCAGCACAGACAATCCATTCCTGCTGTATCCTGTCTGAACTCCTGACCCACAGAATCCAAGAGCAGAAGAAAATGGTGCTTGTTTTACACCATGAAGTTCTGGGTTGGTCTGACATGACAATAGACAACTGTAACTTTCTTTGAGACTTCAGGCAGGAGAGCCATTGTGATGCTAGCCCCTGGTAGTTGGTAATAATCCCCACAGAAAGGGTATTTGATCTTAAAAAAAAGCTTAAATTCCCTCTTCAACTGAAGCCCATAACATCTTTATTTACATCTGGAGAGTTGGGTAAAAGCTGATTCCCACTCTCTCTTCTTCATAGGCCTTCACGTATTTGAATATGTGGAATAAGTAGCCTTTCAGCTTCTTGGCTGGGTCATATATGCTGAAATCTTTGTAGATCCTTTTATCTTTTTTGTACCTTGTATTTGTCACCCTCTAAAAACAGATGTCAACAGCTTTCGGAGAGAGAAGATACAGTCATGAAATGAGAGCCTTAGATCAAAATTCTTTTGACGTTCAAGGAACTTTATAGTATACAAAACATCTTCACCTGCCTTATTTCTGAATCCCCAAGGACATGAATGGGACCAACGTTTATTCCTATTTATTAAAGTCAAGCTCGTTTCTCAGGATCATACTTATTAATGGCCGAGCTGAAACTAGAAAACAAACCTCCTTGAATTGCAAGTATATGGACAAGGACAAAAAGAAAACTGAAAAAAATAAAATCCCCTGAGGTGTCTGAATAGCGGATTATTTTCTCTCCAATGTTCCTTGATCGTAATTTTGCCTTTTTAGTAAACAAAATCAGAATTTTTTTTTTTTTTTTTCTGAGATGGACTCTCACTCTGTCGCCAGGCTGGAATGCAGTGTTGGGATCTCGGCTCACTGCAGCCTCTGCCTCCCGGGTTCAAGCAATTCTCCTGCCTCAGCCTCCCGATTAGCTGGGATTACAGGCACGCACCACCACGCCCAGCTAATTTTTGTATTTTTAGTAGAGACGAGGTTTCACCATGTTGGCCAGGATGGGCTCGATCTCTTGACCTCATGATCCACCCGCCTTGGCCTCCCAAAGTGCTGGGATTACAGGCGTGAGCCACTGCGCCTAGCCCAGAGCTTTTTTTTAAGCTGTCCTTATAATGTGTTTGTGCAGGGTTGGACTATTTTGAAGTATGTAATTTTAAAATAAATAACTCGGATTGTAGGCACAACAGAAAACTACACAGTAAACGTTCTTGCTACTTTCATTGACTTCGATTTTTCTGGTTCCAGAAAAATGGTAGATTGTGGCAGTCAGAATTAGAAATAAAAATATATTGAGTACCATTGTGTTGAGGTAGAACATTTGCATGCATTTGTACTTAAATGCCAAATAACAAATGTGTTATATTGCACGAATAATGCAAGTGTTAGACCCTAAAGATGCAGCAAAATTTTATGAATACCATGGACTATCTGCATGGACCAGCCACTTGAATGAAAGTTCCACCTTTCTCCAGCTCTACGGTAGCAACAGAATATAGCAAATTAAGGTATAATGGCCTCTGCGCTCTATAACAAGCATGAGCTCACGTTTATTTTCTATGTCAGGTCTTCTGGTGGGTCCAATAAAGGCAAACAGCTAGACACAATCTTTATTTCTGTGTCCTGAATAGAGGCAAGAGAGAAGTAGTGCTCCCAAAAAGTTGAGTGGTGGGGTGGAGTAGAAGGTGAACAAGGTTGACAGTTATTCCTACTTGGTAAAGTCCAACCACGTACTAAGGAGTGCGCCTGTCTACGGCTGAGCTGAAACTAGAAGACAGACGGTGACTAGACCGGGGATCGGAGGCTGTGCCATTATGAGACAGCAAACACCCCCATTTGTCCGTACAGTGTTTTGCAAAGAATGAACCTGAAACCCTGAATCCAAATCTCTGGTGGGGACCTGGGATCCAAAATCTGCATATTTATCTAACATCCCAGGCAACTGGGGGCACACTAAAATACCTGTGTTCGTTCATGTCACCTGCTCAACATTCAGAAAGTTACAAAAAGTAATTCAAGACTTAGGGGGATTCTGTCAAACCGTGCCTGGAACAACCAAACTTGAGCCCTTCTGACGCCAGAAACAGAGTCTGTTCTTCACTGCACATCGTCACAACACAGTGGCAAGTCTTTACACTTTTCTGAGCCTGGCGTCCTCTTGTATAAAGTGAGAGGTTAGGATTTTGTTTGTGTTTGGCATTGGATGATGACCTGAGATGAAGCCATTGTCTGCATCCAAGACAACTGGATGCCAAGGTACCATTTTGGATCAGAGAAACTTGCACACACTCTGGGCCAAATGGTTTTATGGTGGTCTCTGACTCTCCCAGATTAATTAAAGAGGTATACCAGAACAATTAGCCTATGGCCCATTTATATCAAGATCCAGCTGAGTTCTAATTGGCGCAAACAACCACTGGCACGGTACACACAAGTTCTTGCAAAGGTGATTGCTAACAGTCACCAAGCTGCAGCGGAGAGGATGTGGGCACAAACCCTTCAGACTAGGGTGTGTCACTTGAGACCAGGCCAGAGCCATCAAAGCACCCTGTTTTCCTCCACCCTTTCCGACTGCCCCAAGGCTGGCACAGGGTTTAGTAAGAACGAAAGTAACACTTGCCCACCTGAAGGCCAACTGTCTTTTCTAGATTGAGTTTTCTAACTTGAATGAGGTGCTAGACAGAAAGATGCCACCACAGAGATTAATTTTTCATGGCCCAAAACCTGATACTTTTGCTGCCCCGTGTACCATGCAGCAGGGCCTGGCCCTTACGGCCTGCCAGTCAGCATTACAACAAGTGACAAGCACACATTTGCTGTCATGGCCTGACTGAAAATCCTCGTCATCTTAGTTTGTCATTCTGAAATAGATGAAGACGCCTACTTAGGCCACAAAGATTTCTTTTTTGCCTAATGGTGTTCGAGAAATAAACTGGCGATGAAGGATACTGCATTGTTATGGGGATGCTGTCAGTTGGCTCCGTTTATCAACATATCAATGCCGTTTTGCAAGAAAGTCTCTGCTTTAGAGATGACACTTCATACGTAACAGGCGGGGTGTGAGTTTTCCTCAACTGCCAGAACATTACATAATAAAACGTGTTGCCAAGCCTCAAATGCAGCAGCAAAGATTCTGTATCTAGGTGACTCCAGAGCCAACATGTACTTAGCCAAAAACAATGATTCAATGCCTTCAGAATGTGGGATGCAAAATGAGATTCTGCAGGAGTCAGGGGTCAATAGTGGGAGAGTGCAGAGAGAGGATCTGACAGCTCCCAAGCTCTGGGCAATCTGTTCTCAGTTCACTAATAGTCGAGAGGAAACGCTGAGGGATGAAACCTTGATACCCCAAAGCGCTCAAATCAGTTTCATCATTTGGCCTGATTTTATGTGTCTGTTCCCCAGCCCTCCCTAACTCCTTCTTGGGCTGCAGAATGGGCCTCATTTGCAGATTTGATTATCAGTTATCAACTTGCACTGGGACAAAGGACAATTAGGAGGTGGTGGGGACAGGAGTCCTGCCTGTGAAGTCGCAGTTCATCACCAAGCCAGACAACCACCCCTAAAGAATTAAGAGCAGATGCAGGCTGTTGGTCTTTTCCGTTCAAAGCTAAGAAATCACCGTTCTGAAAACTCCCCAGCGCAATATGCAGGAACCCTGATTTTTCTTTCTATCTCTGTCTAGTTCTGGACTGAATGGGCTCAAGTCATCTAGTTAACCCCTCTGGATCTCAGTCTTCTGAAAAGTGAGGCCAAGATATCTGGCATTCTTCAGAAAAGTACTGGAGACAACTCAGAACTGAAAATGATCATGAAGCCCTTTGCAATTATCAATGAGGTGATGAAGCAGTCATGAGCTTTGACCAGAAGCCGTGTTTTGTGAGAGTGCCACTTTAACTGCTCCTGTTCATCATTAGGGCTGGTGCCAGAGTGTGGAAGGAGGTAAGTGCTTTGGTGGTCCTGCTAGGCTGCGGAGTGTGGGCTTTTGCAGACATGCAACAGTGCCCTCTATAGGTATCTGGCATATTTTAAGTCACTGAAGCTGATCAGTCAATTTTCCTCTGCCTTGTGTACTTCTCGGCGGAGGCCCAGAGAGCTTGTGTGTAAGGGGCTGTGACCGGACTGCTCAGAGACGGCTTTCTCTTAGCAGAGAGTGCTGCGCGTACATTAGAAAGCTGCTGAGTGGAAATCTTATTCCCTGGGATTTTAAACAGCCACATTTCCTGGCATTTGACATCAATGGGACATTTAGCAAATGGAGTGCCAGATGGAGCTCCTGGCTCTATTTTCTGTGAGACACTTGAGAGTCGGAACCCTCCTGATGTTTGCATTTGATAGGCTGGCCCACCGTAGGGCTGGCCACGGCTCAGTGGACGTGAGGCATTCTGCGGGCTGTCAGTCGGGGAGAGTGGGGACACACAGGACAGCACGTGGCAGCTCGGCCTGCACTGCTACACACAAAAGTGTTTCAAGTTCCAGCATCCTTGGTAGTTCACTTTAACATTGTCACCCACTTCTCCTACATTATGTGACTTCCTTGCAAGCCACATGCAAGAAAGCAAATAATAATTGATTCACACTTTCACAAGTACTGTCTCCCCTGAACTTCTCAAGGCAGTAAGTAAAGTAGGGCAAACCCTAGTGCCACCGTTTTGGAGATCAGGAAATGGAAGCTTAGAATGTTGAGGGACTTGCCAACAGTTCCGTGGTCTCACCTTGTAACTTACAGAAAAAGCAATGAAATCTCAGATTTTTCTCTAATATCTAAGCAGTGCTCTTCCCCCACCTTTTTTTTTTTTGACATGGAGTCTCACTCTGTCACCCAGGCTGGAGTGCAGTGGCACGGTCTTGGCTCGCTGCAACCTCTGCCCCCCCAGGTTCAAGCGATTCTCCCACCTCAGCCTCCAGAGTAGCTGGGACTACAGGCGCCCACCACCACACTCAGCTAATTTTTGTATTTTTGGTACAGACGAGGTTTCACTATGTTGGCCAGGCTGGTCTCAAACTCCTGACCTCGTGATCTGCCCACCTTGGCCTCCTAAAGTGCTGGGATCACAGGCGTGAGCCACTGCGCCCAGCCTCTCTTCTCCCTTTCTATGTGAACACATGGACTTTTATGAAATCATTTTGATTATTTTCTATGAATAATTCACATTTATATGAATCACAGAATTCCACATTACTATATAGTCTCTTGAAGTTGCTTTATTACTCACTATATTTATGAAGGCTCCTAGTAAATCTCCATGGTGATATTTGGAGAGTCTCTGATACATTCAAAGTTGTCCTGTTTTTATGCTGAAGGCAGCTGGCACTGCCCAAGTCAATGAAATCGTGATTCTTTGAGAATGAATATTTGAATTTTCCTTGCTTTTCATAAGGTTGCCGTGTCTTTCACGTTCAGGCAGGTAGATAACACATTGCTTTATTAAATTGGTGTAATGGAGCATGGATTTTTTATATTGTCATATGCAGCGATAATCTAAAATTCTGGAGTTATGATTCATCTCTGAGGATGTTTTACTCGTATTCTACAATAACCAGAAAGTATTTAGACCTCAAACAGCGGGTTAAATGGGCATGGCCCTGTCCTTGTAAAGTTTGCATGTTATTTTTACAGATGTTCTCCTCAGTTCCCACCTTCATTCAGGTCGGGGGAGTCAATGGGAAATGAAACTGCATGTCCTCTACTTCCCTTCCTCCTGCACGGTTGACTTGAATTATAAGCCCACAGCTATGCTCTGCCGGTTGACACCTGAGTTGTTTACCACCTCAACAACCAGGAGATGCAACAATTAGCTAGTTTTTCTGGCTTTAGAAAAAGGTTACCTCTTAAATAGATCAGGAGACGACCTGCACATCTGCCCCATCTGCCTTAGATACCTACTTCCCTACTGAAACAATAAACCTGTCTCGGGCTGTTGCTGCAGAAGAATCTGCTACAGAAATATCTGTCACACTTTCAAATTGTTTCCCACGCACCAAACAAGCTCAATTGCTCTTCTCTTGTTCCAAAACAGAAGCCTTATCCTGGAGGACTCTTTCAACAAAAACCAACGAAGAACACCTTTACTTTTTAAAGTAAAACTACTCAGAAAACAAAACTTTATTGAACTTCCTCTGGCTCCCCTAAATTAAACCAAGTGTTTGATAAGAGTTTCAACCAATCTTAACTTCAGAAGGAGTTTTAGAAAGTTCCTATGGCAATCTCCAGTTAACATGGAAATCGATTCTTGATAAATACTTCCACTAACAAAAAGGGCTCTCTTAAAAAGATTGTCCATTCCATTTCTGGAGAGTTCTAAAAGAGGATATTAAAAGGAAAGACCCCTTTTTCACTGGAATTTATGTCTTAGTAAGTGTTCATTTCAAATATATTCACAAGTAAAAAGAGAGTGAACTTTAAGACTCAAGAATAGGCCATTTCTATGAAATAATGACACAACAGACCAAAGCTGAAAGATTTGATCAACCTTATCAATTGTTGAAACACGTGTCTTATGGAAGGAAGCTTGGCCAACTCCAAAAGTGACTCTTTTCCATGCTTAGCAATCATCTGGATACAGTTGTGGAATGTGACATTTTGGTCAACACAAGCACAGAATAACGTGTAGTGTATACCCAAATGAAGCGAATCACCAGTGAATAGGACCTTAAAGTCTACAAAAACCAACCACAGGGTTGTAATGAAAGAAAGTGATGACAGACAAGTTATAACATACAGCCAGCCAAATTCTGAACACAGTTATTTTGGCTGACTAGTCTTGGACATGGGAAGAATTATGCCGTTCAATTTACAACTTATTAAAGAGAGAAAGAAGCCGTCCATACGGATGGCTGGTTCTATATCAAAAAAGACTAGGAGAGGTGATATTATAGAGCTTCTATGGAGCAAACTGTCAAGCAGTACTTAACTCACTTCCCCCCGTACCTAATCATTAGAAAAGAATGAATTTTCAAAAGGTTAAAAAAAATTGCAGTGTTCTTAGTAAGCCATGGCTTTGCTTACTTATCTGCAAAAGCCTGGACATGCTGATAGAGTCAGCTGCATTCCTTAGGCAAGGCAGTAATTACTTTTTCACGTGGTGCATGTTCTCTGCAAGCAGTTGTTCACGACATGTGGAATGGAATGTCTTTGTTAGGGGGTGGGGAGAGTTTATCATAATGTTTTATGCTACTAGATGAAATCTGCCTCTAAATATAACATAAAAACTACTTTTGATTTACCAGAAGAAACACATGGTACCTTAAGTAAGGTCTATGAATATTTTGAAGAGTAAGCCTCAAATAGGTAACAGAAGTGTCAAGCATGAGACCAAAGAGTCATCTGGGCCTAAATGGACTTTGAAGTTGGTTTTATTACACCATAAATGAAGTAATGTTCACTATTGCTTTCAGTTGCTCTAACACAAGAGCCAGAAGTCTTGTGTTGCGGTCCTTGTTTTGCTCTTAATCGTGTGTGCCTGATTTTGGATAACCTTTCAGAGGCCTAAGCTGACTTATCTGCAGAAAGAAGAGAGCTGGATTAAAGTATCTCCAAGATCATTCAGTCCTTATATTCTATGATTTTTGTCTTATTGGATGAATAACATCGCCACCTAACAGTGGAGAAGAAAAGATATCAGGAACTCTCATAAGCCTTTGGTCTATGGAAATCTGCTGGATAATACATTTCAGAAGAGAAACTGGATGTTTGTCCCCTAATGCCCACGTGGGGGTGAATTAATCATCCCACCACTGAGTCATTTGTGACCTTAGAAAAGACTCGTAAATTCCTTTCACTTTTATCTGTTTCTAAGTGGCAGTAACCCATCCAACCAACCCGCAGCCCAACCAGACCTCATGTATAAAAATTAGTTAGATAACATCTTAGGTTTCCTAGTCCATGGAAGTAAATGTTCTAAAAATGTAACTATTAGGTTGGTGCAAAAGTAAATGCAGTTTTTGCAATTTAAAAGTCATGGTGAATTATCCTCAGCAAACTAACACAGAAACAGAAAACCAAACACCACATGTCCTCCATTATAAGTGGGAGCTGAACAATGAGAGCACAAGAACACAGTGAGGGTAACAACAGGTACTGGGGCCTGTTGGAGGAGGGCGGAGGTGGGAGAACATGAGGGAGAAGAGCTCATGCAACGGGGCTTAATACCTAGGGGATGGGTTGACAGGTGCTGCAAACCACCAAAGCACATGTTTACCTATGCAACAAACCTGCACGTCCTGCACACGTACCCCAGAGCTTTAAAAATATAGATAAGTAAATACATAAATAAAAGTGATGGTGAAAACTGTGATTACTTTCGCATCAATCTAATAATGTTTATTTTTTTGAATAACACAAGTACCTGGCAACTTCCTGTGCTGTCGTATATAAGCTTTTACAAAGAATATTCTGAGGTCACTTTGACTCACTGATTTAATTACCACTTTTCTTTACAACCATGAAGCTTCTCACTTTTGTTCTGAATTTATGAGCTGTTCAGAAACTTATCAGAGTAAGTTGCCCACTTGGGCTACTTCCTTTTCTCTACAGAAGGATTTCACAGGGCGAGCTGGAATTTCCTTTATTTAAGATACTTGAAAAATCTGGAATGGTCTCATTGATTTATTTCTGGAGTGGGAGCGTGCTCTTCAGCGTGTCTGTCATTTCAATTTCATGTATGAAAAGTTAATGGCAAGCAGTTGCTCAACACATGCTGACCAAAATTTCATAGATATAAAACCGTGAGTTAGGAACATCCAGGTACATTTCAAAACTGGGTAAAGTGCCCCAGCACATCCCCAGGGTAGCCATGTGGTGGGTGGCCAGTGGGCTTTAACTGGGGAGCAATGACTAGCATGAAGTATTCTGTGGAAGATTCCACTGAACTTTGCAAGACTCTAGCAAACCATGAGGTTTCCTTCCTTCATTTTGAGTTGACTCATCAATCCATAAGGAGTAGCCATTTATGTCGAATTTTAATATTTCGAGTAACGAATTATGCCTCTCATATTAATATAGCTATTGCTGATTTTTTATTCAATACTAATTCTACCATAGCTATTTTCACCTTTAAAAATCCAACCCTAACACAGACCTGAAAAAAGATGATTCAGGCCTCTTGTTTTTACTATATTCTGTGGGGGAATTCCAGGTTAATTTCCCAGAGGCACACAAAACTAAGAAATCCTTCCCCATACTATTTTTAGGAGAAGCCAGCCCAAAAGTTTCCTCCTGAGCCTGAGTTAACTGAGCTATTTCTGGATGTAAAAAATAGATCCGAACATTGCAGCAGAGAGAAGCCCAGGATGCTCTTCCCATTAAGACTTGGGAGTTGTCTTCAGAAGTTAAAGTGGAAGAGGTAGACGGAGCAGGGGGCCAGGGTTCAGAGGCAAGTCACAAACGAGTTGGACCTAACACCCAAAAGGAGAAGTTAAAGAAAGAAAATTTCTGTTTTGCTCTGGAATAGGGAAGAGCAAGGAGTCATTGACTCTGAGTCTTCAAGTTTAGGAAGCTCCTTGACACAGGGTGATCAGAAAGAGATGGACTGCACCTCCCTGAGGACGTGTCTGCAGGAAGGACACAAAATTGCAATTCCGGGGGCTTGTATTAGGCACCAAGAAGTGTTTCCTGACAGTGAGGGCTGTTAAACATGGGAGTGAGGTACCAAGGGACCCTGGGCAATCTCCATTCCTGGCAGGTTGAGAAATTAGATCCTTATCTGCTGGAATCAAAGCTATGGGGAGAGAACCGGGCAACCTCAAGAGACCCCTTTCAAGCCTAAGAATCTCTACCCCACCACGGTCGGAGGAAAGTAGACAATTTAAAAATGAAGAAGGCTCTCCGCTGACTTGCTTGTACATTTCCTTTTTCTGTCAAAACGAGAATTTTTTTTTCTTTTCTGAGAGGATGTATATCCTGAGGAAATTATTATTTTTTATTTGCTTTTGATAAAAATAGTGCCAACCACTTCTGGGTATTTTGCAGAACTCACGGGTGGGGGTGAAGAAAGCCTTTGCAGTGCCTGCAACAGCTCAGTGTGAGTTCTCCAAGAGGTCTTCATTAAGGGGGGCCTGAGAGCGCAGAGCCACTCAGCGCTAGTTTGCAAAAATCCTTAGGATGTTGCTCTGTGTGGCTCTTAAAAAAGAAATAGCTGCATGGGGGTTTGTTTTCACAGGGCAGGTACTTGAGGGCTTGGTCACTGCTGCTAAACCACAGTATTCTGAGTACTGGGGAAAGGATACACTTAACATTCATTACGAGTGCTTCTAAGAAAATCGCACGTTTCTTATAAGCTTCCGGAAAAGAATTGTGTAGAGTTGTGTTGCATCACAACATGTGGCTTTCACACGCATTTCTGTGCAGATCACAGAATTTTTGCACTTGCCAAGAACGTCTTGGAAGGAGGACCAAGAAAGAAATGTGAACCTCTCTTTAGACTTCTCCTCCCAGTAAGGTGACTCATAGCCCAGATGCCATCCGCCCACTCTCACTGTTCCCATACCTTTAGACCAGTTGTGTCAGATTTTGTTAAGTAAAAATGGCGACCCTGCCTGCAGAAAGTGACACAGCCATTCCAGCAAGGAAGGACAGGAATCTGTTTTGTCTCTTTTAAAATACAGAGTTAATAGTAACTTCAAGATCATTTCTGCAGCCCTTTCTGAGAGCAGCCGAAGCAAGAGCCCTTAGGGAGTGATTATTATCTGTTCTCTCTTGGTTGTTGTTTTGGGTACAATACCTAGTTTTCCCCTGGCAGCTGGAAAATTATGTCGTGGCAGGAAGGGCAACATTCTGCCTGTCTTGAAATGCTTTTCCCAAGAGATCTCAAGCTGAGGCTGTGTTAATGAAACACACACGTAGAGAAAATACCTTCCTTCCTTACTTCCTCTCTCTCTCTTTCTTATCATTACACATCTTTAGAAGGGAATAGACTACATTTAGAAATAAAGGTCGAGAAAATGGAAGGAACACCTAACTTGAGATAGGCAGCTTCTGACCATGCAGCGATGGGGCTAAATTATAGTCATTTCTAAAAAACCATTTGAGCACCAAATAGAAATTGGCCCATCTGCAGATTGGGGTAGCTTTCTGCAATTGAACCAACTGAACTTTTTCAAAATTGTACATATACACATATCTGAAAGCTCAATACAACTGACTGTGTTGTCGCTAAGAACTCGTGAAATCCTCGAGGGAAACAGTTATACTGCCTTTCTAGGTCTTTCTAACTTTCCAAAGTTGTGTTTTAAACACTTCCTCACTTCTCCCTGAGAATGACTTCACTGTTTTATTTGTCATGCTTACTTCTAACCAAAAATTATTTCAAGGTTCTATCCCAAAGTCCCCTACATTTCAGGTGGTTTTGAAGTTACTCTAATGATTCTCTGTTCAGAAACATGGCTCCCTGTTATCTGTGATTAGAGCATTTTGTGAACAAACAAGGCTGTAGAGATAAGTGCAGTGACATAAATTCTTGCACACATTTTGGACAAATGAGTTTGTCTGACAGAAATTGTTCTCCTTTCCTCCTCTGAGACCCTGGAATGGGCAGAGGAAATTGTCTAGGCTTTGAACACCGGTGCACCTGTGATTAAACTTCAACTTGCCATGTCTGAGCTGTGTGACCTTAAGCAAATTGCTTACCCTCTCTGAACGTTGGGTACCTTGTCTGTCAAATGAAGGTTCAAGTCTCATACTTAAAAGGTTATTGCAAATAATAACTGAGATGACACCTCTGAGGTCTGTAGAACAGGTACCTGGCGCTATTGGTGTTATCCTTTGGCCCATGAGTAAGAACATGTCCCAAATCCAAGCTTGTGTCAAGTCCCCTAGAAGAGAATTCAAAAAGAAGACTTACAAGAATACGAAGGGAAGGATAAATATTGATATTAACAAAATAGGCTGGAAACAAATCCTAAAAAGTGAGGTTCCTGTTTTTCCATCTACCTTTGTGGTCTCTCTCTTGAGCGCCTGAATAGTTTGCCCGGGTTCCCATACGCAGATACTCTTTGAACCTCTGCAGGTTGCAGCTCTCATTAAAGTGATTCAACTGTCCTGCTCTTTGCTTCTAGAATAATTAAGAATAGCAATGGCCAGATGCTTTCCTGACCAGTTCCCACATTAGCATCTTCCACATTCTCTAAAAAAAAGTGATCTTTTGACCTGATTCAACAGGAAGGTTGTTGTGAACTTCCTGGGTCAGAGTCGCCTGGGGTCAGTTACATTAATAGCCATTCCGGCCTCTAAACCTTCCTGGGAATTGTAAAACCTCCCAGATCTGTGATAATAATGAGCTTTAAGGGTCTCTCTTCTCATTTCCAAAGGACTGTGGGATCTGGGCTTTACCCAGGAAGCCTGCATTGCAGTTTCTCTTCTGACTCCATCAATTTATCATGCAGCATTGGATAATCCAAGAGTTTGTTAAATTCTCTATTTCTACAAAATATTTCCCATTGATTAAATTGCTCAATGAAGCCAAGTCTGTCTTCAGAAAGATTTCTACTGAGAATATATTGATCAGTATCCAGAGTAATCCGTATATTTATTGAGCACATGCTTCATAGCTGACATGGTTCTGACAAATCCTCCTAACGTTCTACGAAACAAGTGCTTGTGATACAGATAAGGGAAACTGAGGACCTGAAAGTCACACAGTCAATGAATGGTGGGATGGGAAACACACTCAGGCTGTCTGAACTCACTCTGATACCCTGCACCACAGTTACTAGCACAAACTATTTCCTTCCATTGCTTGTGACAGACTGTGCACTGATGTTTCAGAGAAACTTAAATAAAGCATGAAAAATACTGTTGTGTTTGATTTTTTTTTTGTAAGGAATGAGGATGAGATTATTTCACTTTTAAATTACACCTACATTTAATTAGAATGAATGCAAAACTGATGAAAATTCTAGATTTTTCAAAAGAAGCCTTTTTTTTCTGTTTGAGCCAAATCACTATAATGTTTGTTTCAGAAAGCCAATAGTGAAAGATCTCTCCCCAAAGTGAAGAGATCCTATGGGAATATGAAACCATAATTAGGAACAAACCATAGGGGTCATTTCCATTTGCTGTGACAGCTATTCAACTGCGGTACACACATTTCATCTCCACCTAGAAAATGTGAGTTCTAGTGTCTTACTACTTTGAGAAAACTGGTGAGAAGGGGGAGAGTTCCCTGACCCCCTTGTGGGACAAGCGACAATGGGGTGGGGGTGGGGCTCATTTTGTTCGGCAGAGTTTGAACCCCTTGTGGGAGGAGAAGCGTGCAGGTGAGTGTGTGCAGGAGCCCGGGTGAGTGTCATTAGGTGTCAGCAGGAACAAACCTGTACCGGCCCACAGCAGCGTCCAGGGGTTGCCCCCGACCTCTGGAGCCCCAGAGGGCAAGTGTTACAAACAATTTTCTTTTAGTATTTGCCGTCCATGGATGGCTAAGTGTTAACCAGCTCCGTGGAGAGTCAAGGTGGCATACACGCTGCCCTCTTGGTACCCGGGTTCTTGTCTGACATCCAGGAAGAATTAAGTCACACAGACTTGAAAGATGGTGAATGCAGGGGTTTTAGGAGTGATGGAGGCAGCTGTCAGTGGAAAGAGGATGGTGCGGGAAGAAGGTGATCTTTCCCTGAAGCCCGGCGGGAGTCACGCCTTCTGCCACGTCTGTCAGGGTCTCCGACACTCAGGTGCTCTTCTCCTCTCCACGTTCAGCTGCTTGTCTCTCTGCCAGCTGAGGTCTGGGGTTGATATGAGCACAAGATCGGGGGTGCGGCAGGGGCCAAGGAGAGCCAAAAAGTAACACTGGGGCGGAAAAACAAGAATAACTGTTCTCATTTAGGTTTCCAGGCCTGAGGGTGGGGCCTTTGCCAGAGTGTCGCCCTCTTCTACCCAGTATTTCCCCGCCTCCTGTCCACATCACTAGTATAGGAATTGCATGGAAAATTTTAAGCCTCAATTAAGTTAGCAAAGCGATTAAAAAATCAAGTCCTAAGCACTGAATTTTCCCAGGCTTTCTCTCGTTCTGAGTGACTGACTAGCTGTGATCTAACAGCCCTCCTTGTGAGCCACAGAAGCTCTCTATGCCGTTTCTGTCCACGTGCCTGAACCTCAGATCCATAACCAGTGCAACTAAAGCTTTAAGGACATTTCTTTGTTGCTTATCTGTTTTGAGACTTGCTTTGTTACCCAGGCTAAAGTGCAGTGGTGCGATCTCAGCGCACTGCAACCTCCGCCTCGCGGGTTCAAGTGATTCTCCTCCCTCAGCCTCCTGAGTAGCTGGGATTAGAGGCGTGTGCCACCACACCTGGCCAATTTTTGTATTTTTAGGAGAGATGGGGTTTCACCATATTGGCCCAGCTGGTCTGGAAGTCCTGGTCTCAAGTGATCACCTGCCTCATCCTTCCAAAGTGCTGGGATTATGGGCACTTCAAAGGCATTTCTGATGTGCTGAACATCCCTACGGAGGAAGGCATTCCTGGACCCTAATAAATAATGAATATTTCTTTTAAATGAATTTCTCATCTGCAGTGTTGAAGTTGAGCTTCAACAGTGCTATCAGTTTGCCTTCAGTAGGTTAAAAATTCCCCTTCAAAATGTCCTGGTATCTTCAAGTGTGCCTGTACTAGATGCATGCTTAGGGTCTGCCCTGGGTGTGCAGTCTAAGAGTGTGCTGTTTTTCTCCTCTGGTTTTAGAAGTCATGTACATTCATTGAGAAAGTATGTCAAATAACAAATATTCCAGCCATAAATTCCATATTCCACATTTAACACATGTTGGTGAATATAAATTTAGTATTTTTCACATATATCTTGTACTATGTAGTACCAGTTGCTTAATAACACTTTCATATTGTTAAATAACAGTGCATTGTGACTATTTTGCCATGTAATTAAATATTCTTCTATGTCATCATTTTAATGACTGACCTATGTCCTATCACTTGAACATGCCATAATTTTATTTCATGAACCCATTATACATGGATGTGTTGTTATTTATTGTGTATAATAAATTATCCTAAACATAACAGCTTAAAGCAGCAAGCATTTATTATCTCACAGTTTCTGTGGGTCAGAAATCCAAGAACAGCTTAGCTGTGTCCTCCAGCTCAGGGTGCCTCACAAGGCTGCAGGGCAGGTGCTGGCTGGGGAGGTGGTCATCTGAAGGCTCAGACCAGGAAGGATGTGCTTCTGGTTCACTCACGGGCTACTGGCAGGCTTCAAGTCCTTGTGACTTTTGGCTAGAGACATCAAATTCTCATCATGGGGCCACCCCATAAGGCTGTTTACAACATAGGAAGTGCCTTTCCCCAGATAAGGATTCCAAGAGACAGAATGTGAGAGAGGACACCCCTAATGGAAGGCACAGTTTTTCATATCCTCATCTTGGAAATGGCACGCCATGATTTTTGCCATATTCTAGCTAGTAGACATTAGTAACTAAGGCTCGTCCACACTCAAGTGGAGAGGACCATATACCAAGGCATAAATGCTAGAGACAGGGATCACAGAGTACCATCTTAGAAACTGACCACCACAGTGAGCACTGAGGTAGCACATACAGGCATGCACAGTTCGAACACTAATAACAGGGAAATATTTTTCTAAGTAGCTTAGAGTAAGTGACCAGTTGAAGTTTTCAAGATCTGTTGTTTCAGCCATTGAATGAAAACAGCAGAAAACCCATGATGGCATTTTTCAAGTCAGCTTGGAACCTGAGCCAGAAAAATCACCTGTCAATGGACTATTTTGTGGACATTTTCCAGTGAGGTGGTGGATTTAAAGAAGTAAGTTCTGCACCACTTCACTTGTATCTTCCCCCTAAGCAAAGCATTGATCACATCAGCCTGGGGACTTATGTCTACACTGGGCCATCACGGCAATGGGAGAACAGCCTGATTACCCTGGCATTGAGCTTCCCCACGGCCCAAATGCAGGACCCTTTTCCAGTCTTCTTACTACACAGTCTGTCTGGTCTATGCCAATGATAGAGGCAGGAGGCAGAGAACTCTCCTAGGCAGGTAGGGGAAGGCCCCTGGAGGACCTTTGACCTGCCAAGGTCAGTGTGCACAGGGAGCTTTCCTGAACATGCCCACAGTGAAAAATTCCATCCCTTAACACATGTGCAGTAAGGGAAATAAGTCAATATGGAGTGGCTCAGACTAAGGTCCCTCATGTGCACCAGAAGGACAGGGTGGAGCCTCTGGGAATTCATGCCTTATACAAATAGGAAACCCAGCCCCATCAGCAGATATGTAAAAGCCTTTGTAGTCAACTGTGAAGGGGCTGCCAGTAACCTTCTTTTGGGACCCTCTCTTTGCTGAGAGCTTTCCTTTCACTTAATAATTCTACTACACTCATTCTTCAGTGTCCACGCACCTAATTCTTCCTGGTCATGAGACAAGAACCCTGACCTAGCTGAGCCAAGGAGCAGAAAAACTGCATCATCAACACTAAAAACAGTCTTTGTATTCTCTTTCTCTCCACCTATTTGTATCCTATCCATCCTCTGAGTTCATCCCAAATAAGCAAAAATCTCCATTCTTACTTTCCCTCCGTCACAACCCCTAAAATTTTTCCAGCAATCAAGTATGTGCTAAGGTTAGAGGACTCCAGAACTGAGAAGACTGGAAGAGTAAGACTCTAGACAGGGAATGGAGTAACAGATAGAGAAACCGTAATATCCCACATGAACAAGAGTGGCTTATGTAGCAATGATGGCATGCCCAGTACCACCTGGGAGAGGCATTGAACTGATAAAGGCTTGAGAAGAGCTCATATCAAAACAACAGGAAATGCTCAGTGAGGTTCAGGAATGAGGAAAACAAAAAAATCCAAGAACAAAATATTTATGGTGAAGATGAAGACCTAAACCTGGACTGCATCACTGATCACTAAGAGGAGCTGGCCCTGGCCACAGTGAAGAAATATTGAAATATTAGTTACCAAAAAAACACATACCTGAACGTAATATATGTAATCAGCCACATGTTTCTATGTTCTTTAATGAGATAAATGTTTGGCTCTTCTCAGGACACTTATTTTCCTAAATTGCTAAAGTGAAAAATCCCTGTTGAATCCAAAACAGTGACTCTGTTAGACCTCATCTTGTAAGAGTCCAGGCACAGAGGAGTGAGTTGTATAACTGGCCCCAGAACACCTCCATCCTCACTCTTCCCTGTCAGTTCCTCTGCAGTGTAAATCCATCCATATGGAGGCACAACTGACTGTACATGATTGGGGAGAAGCAAACAAGGTAGCCTCTCAGTCCCTCTATTGCTTAGAAGAATAGCAACAGCTCAGGTGCTGACTGAGAACAACTACTGCGAGCAATCATAGGAGTGTGTTGGCTTCTCCTCAGTTCCTGGGCAAGTAAGACCACCCAGATTAGCCTGAGGACTGCAGGATTTCTGCAGATGGCCCCCACATCTGGAAGGTCGTTTTCCTGAAGGCCTTTCAGAAATCCCCACAGCCATGAGACAGAGTTCCCCATCTTGTGTGTATTTTTGGCTACTTTCTATTTTTATAGTAATACATTGGGTACCATGAGAAAAGCAAAAAGGAATCGACTAGAGTTTTTGTCCTCACAGTGCTTATAATCCCGCTGGCAAAACAAAACACATTAACCTTCAAAATGAAGTGGCCCAGCATGGGCAACACGGTGACATCCCATCTCTACCAAAAAATACAAAAATTAGCTGGGTGAGGTGGCATGTGCCTGCAGTCCCAGCTACTTTGGAGGCTGAGGTGGGAGAATTGACTGATCCCAAGAGGCAGAGTCTACAGGGAGCTGAAACCACACCACTGCACTGCAGCCTTGATGATGGAGTAAGACTCCACATTAAAAAAAAAAAAAAAAAATGATGTGGCATAGGCTGTAGTGTACTATTAAGTACCAAAAGAGTAGATGTTCCATCAGTAAAGTGCCGTGTTGTTAATCTGCACTCTGGTCTGCTGGCGGCACCTTAGTGCACAATGTCGTGAGTCAGGGTGCAGACACGCTAGGGCTAAAAGCCACCTGAGGCACTTATATGTGTATAATCGACTGAGGAAAGCAGCTAGGAGAGAATGAAGGAGAGGTCAGGGATGAAGGGAGCACTACCCACTTCTGCCTCCCACCTACAGGGTGCTCGTGCCTTGACGCCCCCTCAGTGCAGCCCTCTGTTAGGCAGGACCTGCTCATCCGTTTTCATCCCCCACCTCATTACAGGAACGTGTGGCATTTAAGTTCTTTTTATTTTTTTCCCAGTGCATTTCAGTTCTGCTTCTTGCCTTGTTCTAGCTCAAGCTCATTAAACATAATTTTAAATATTTTACCTTACCTCTATATTCACTTCGTTCTTCAAAGATTCCCTTCCCCACTTGTGTTTTATTATCACCTCTGGATTCTAATCACGTTCCCAGCTGCAAATATCATCACACAGCCTTGTTTTAGCGATAGGTTTCCTTTTCTTTCACCCTCTAATTGGAATTTACCTTCAAAATCTTCCCAGATTCGTTCCTGCAGACCCCTAGTTTTATTACCAGCCAGCCTTCCTCAGATTCACACCCTCTCATGTTAAATCTTTCTCCCTTCAGGAAGCCAAAGCCTTGTTTTTCCTTTACGTTTCTTTCTTCCATTATTCATTTCTTAGAAAGACCTGTTTTAGAACCTGAGGCTTACTGTAAAACACACAGCCTAAGTTGTGTGATGAAAACCAGCTTGTTTCTATAGGATGAAATAATACAAAGTTCACCTTGGCTCAACCATGAAGTTAGACACCTAGGAAAGAGGGTTGAAAGCAAAAAGAACAGAGTTACTGTTTAAAAGAAAGAAAAAAAGAAAAGGAAGAAACTTACAGTTCCTTATAATGGGGCCCTATGTTGTTTTTTCTAAATAAGAAATTAAAACTCGATATGTGTTTGTTCCATGATTCTTTAGCGAGCAGTAGCTGGTTGGCAAGGAACAATTACCTATTGACTCTGCACATAAAGAAAGCCAAGCGTGAGCATGTGAGCCCCAGACTCAAGGAAAGGCCATAAACGACTGTCTCCTGTGACAGGACATCGCAGGAACAATGAGGAACTTGTCCTAGACTGGACCAGCTAAGTCCCTTCCAACAGCAGTGACTGCCAGGATGGGCCACAGGAGCCGCAGACAGGGAGTGTCTTCTCAGTTCTTCTGCTGGAATTTCCCTATCCTGAGAAAATGAGCTAGGAATCTGTCCTGAGGAAGCAACTTTCCTGCAGTTAGAATTAAATATTCAGAAAGGCAGACACGGGAGGACCAGTTTACGATGTGAATTCTAAGAAATTCCTGAGCATGGGGAAGGAATGGGCCTAAGCACTAACTGGTTTTGCAATTGCGCTCACCCGGAGCCAGATACATTCCTGCCATTTGAGATTTCAGAGTCTGAAAACTTGATGCAAAATAATCATCAGGTATTTATTTACTTACTTATTTATGTTTATTCAGAGATAGAGTCTTGCTCTATAGCACAGGCTGGAGTGCAGTGGCATATTCCTAGCTCATTGCAGCCTCAAACTTCTGAGCTTGAGCAATGCTCCAACCAACCTCAGCCTTCCAAGAAGCTAGGACTACAAGTGCATGCTACTATGCTTGGCTGATTTTTTAATTTTTTTGTAGGCATGGTGGTCTTGCTATGTTGCCTGGGCTGGTCTTGAACACCTGGGCTGAAGTGATCCTCCCACCTTGGTTTCCCAAAGCACTGGGATTCCAGGTGCAATTCGCCACTCCTAACCCCTGATATTCTTTAACCATTATAAACAATTTCCCCTTAATAATTGTGTGAACTCAGAAGGAAAATAGAGTGCTGAAAGGTTCATAAGTCATAGAAAGAAATTCATCGGTATTAACAGAGGCACAAAGCCTAAGATTAGTGGGAAATAGTGTGAGCTACTGAACCGTGACGCCAACCATCATAAAACATTTTCTGAACTAAATGGCAGGGCTTCCACAGCTAAAGGCATCACTTGGATCCCTTCTAACCACACTAATCCATATCCTGATTCTGTCATGGAATTAGCATGCAGTGGTGGTCTTATGAAAACCATAGTCAGCTTGTTTAGATTCTCTTCCTTGACCATTAGAATCACAGAAAAGACCCTTATACATAGTGGCTGTTTGATAAATAAGTA
Source organism: Sapajus apella (assembly GCF_009761245.1). NCBI lineage: Eukaryota > Metazoa > Chordata > Mammalia > Primates > Cebidae > Sapajus > Sapajus apella. Next base: position 3,850,840 of record NW_022437051.1, read on the forward strand.
TGAATGACTGGATTTTTCATTAGCACCACAAACTAGCCAGTGTTTTGTTTTGTGCCCAGATTACTATATTTTGTTAGACTGTTCTAACAGTTCTAAAGAAAGCAATGATTCCACCGAAGTCTGTGATTCTGTGAAGTGAAACTCCAAGAATGCATCACTCATTCCAGCATTCAACCAGGCATGGTTTCTGTTCTTACAGATGCTCACAGGCTGTCAGGGGTTTGGCCACGTAAAACCAGAAGACCATTGTGCTGGGACTGCAAGAAGATCCAGTTTAGGAAGCAGAGGTAATGGACGAAGAGCTCAGCAATGTGTGATGTTCTAGGCAAGCAGCTGGCAATGAGATTCAAGGCAAAGAGGGGAGGCTGGGCACAGTGGCTCATGCTTGTAATCTCAGCACTTTGGGAGGCTGGGGCCAGGAGTTTAAGACCAGCTTGGGCAACACAGTGAGACACTTTTTCTACAAAAAAAAAAAAAATTTAAATTAGCAGAGGATGTTGGTGCACACCTATAGTCTTGGGTACTTGGGAGGCTGAGGCTGGAGGATCACTTGAGCCCAGAGTTCAAGGCTGCAGTGAGCTGTGACTGTACCACCACACTCCAGCTTGGGGGACACTGCAGACCCAATCACTTAAAAAAAAAAAAAAAGGCAAAGAAGGAGGTGTCCTGAAAGTGAAAAACCTCAGGGTGAAAATTTCTATGCATCACCGTCACAAAAATAAAAAGGCAAGCCATAGATTGGGAGAAAATATTTGCAAAAAGTATCAAATAAAAGACATATCTAGAAACTAGAAACTATTCTCATTATTCAATAATGAGACCAAAGACCAATTTTTTTTTAAATGAGCAAAAGATTTGAACAGACACTTTGCCAAAGAAGATATACAGATGGCATTTTAGGTACATAAAAACAGTCCTTAGCCATCGGGGAAATACAAATGAAAACCACAGTGAGATACCACACCACTCCCATCCACTGGAATGGCCAAAAGTAAAAAGACTGATCTGTGAAGTGACAGCAAAAACATGGAGAAACTGAAACTGTCACATACTGCTAATGAGAATGTACAATGGTAAAACCGCTTTGGAAAACAGTTCGACAGTTTCTTACACAGTTTAGCGTATACTCACCTAATGATAAGGCCTAGCCCTTAGAATCTTGGGTGGAGAAATGTAATTGTATAATCACACGGAGATTTGCTGACCGATGTTCATAGCAGCTTCATTTGTAATAGCCAAAACTAGAAACAATCCAATGTCCAGCAATAGGTCAATGGATAAACAATTGCAGAATATTTCTATATGCTATCCAATGAGAAAAAGAAATGAATTATTGATACACATGACAATGGGGATCAATCTCAAAATAATTATATCTGGTGAAAGAAACCAGACAAAATAAAGGTACATCTTGTATGATTTATTTATATGAAATTTTAGAAAATACAAACTTATCTACAGCGATAAAATCTATTAGGTTGGTGCAAAAGTAATTACTTTGCTGGTTTCCTGGAGTCACTGGTTCCTAACAGATCAGTGGTTCCCTGGAGGGACAGGTGAGGGAAGAGAAAGGGAGAGATCACAGGCGCACCAGGAAACTTGTGGAGGATGAAAATGTTCTTTATCTTGGTTGTGCTGATGCTTTCATGAGTGTACATATGAGGTCAAAATATATCAAATTTTATACAAGCATAGTTTTTTGTACTTCAATTGTACATCAATGTAGCATTTTTTAAAAAAGAAATGGAACCTGTCTTCAGGCTCTCCATTATTAAACCACAAGATCTAAAATCGTTTTAATTCAAAAGTTCCAGCATAAAACCACATGAAATATGAAATCATTATTGAGATGTCCCCCAAAATAGTTAAATTAATCTACTGTGCCACAGAAGACAGGAGCTTATCTGAGTCTATTTATATTTACATGATGAATTAAATGAAAAGGAGTGTTTGGATAGAGCAGGAGACAACAAATTAAAAATTGGTTCACAACAGTCAACAGGCAAATGACCTGACCTGTGAAGACCTGGGTTAAGACTCCAGCACCATGGACTGACTGCAAGCTAAAGGAGCTTTACCAATTATCTCAACAGCTGTGGGGTCAAATAATTTTAATATAATATTATATAATCTAAAAATATCTACAACATAATTGGTAGTGAGGCTCAAATGAGAAAATATATGTGAAAGTTTTTATAAAACTTTAAAGAAGGCTGGGTGTGGTGGCTCATGCCTATAATCCCAGTACTTTGGGACGTCAAGGTAGGTGGATTGCTTGAGTCCCGGAGTTCAAGACTAGCCTGAGCAACATAGACAGAGAGACCCCATCTCTACCAAAAATACAAAAAACTTATCCAGGTGTGGTGGTACACACCTGTAGTCTCAGCTACTTGGGAGGCTAAGGCCAGGGAATCGCTTTAGCAGGGGGTGGGGTGCAGAGGTTGCAGTGAGCCAAGAGCATGCCAATGCACTCCAGCCTGGGTGACAGAATGAGATCCCGTCTCAAAATTCAAAAAAAAAATAAAAAGAAGACAAAAAACTTTAAAGCATATAAGAATGTAAACCAAAATAATTCTAAGCCCTCCAACCAACTGAATGATCTCCCTCTTGGCAAAAACGATTCCAAGGAAACCTGAAAAACTAGTTTAGACCACGATGGGAAGTAGGGGCGGTTGGACACGGCTCATTATACTCTCCTTTCAAAGATCTGAATAGCAAACATTTGCCTTCTACTGTCTCTAAGGGCCGCAACCTATGAGACTTCATCTACATAATAAAAACCTTGGTCTCCACAACACTTATCTTAATCCAGACACTCTTTTCTATTAATTCCTGGTCTTTAGATATTAACTCTTTCAACCAATTGCTAATCAGGAAATCTTTGAATCTACCTATGACCTGGAGGTCCTTTTCCTCGCCCCGCCAAGCTTCAAGTTGTCTTGCCTTTCCAAACCAAACCAATATGCACCTCACAGGCACTGACTGATGTCTTATGTCTTCCTAAAACATATAAAACCAAGCTGTAACCCAACCGCCTTGGGCACATGTTCTCAAGACCTCTTAAGGCTGTATCACTGATCATGGTCCTCACATTTAGCTCAGAATAAATCTCTTCAAATATTTTACAGAGTTTGGCTATTTTCATCAACAGGAATTAACAACCATATTCTGATTATGATAATTACTGTATGCCAGACAGCATCCTGAGAGTTTTTCCTCACGCAATCTTTCCAACACTTTCCTCGGAAAAATTCCATGACTTCTCCTCCACTGAGGACCAGCACGCAAGGCCTTCTGAGAGTTTTAGTAATTTGCTCATGGACACAAATCTAATGCCTTGTGGGGCTGTGGCTTTCTGAGACCCAGGTCTTGCATACTTCACCGTCCATAATCGTGAGCATTACATGAATGTCTTCTGTGATTTATATACTAAGGGGCTCCAAATATGCAGGTAGATGCTTCCATGCCCTGGGAGGCTGGATTCCCCACTGCACTGACTTTCTCAAACTCTGTGGAATGTGATGTTGACTGAAACTTATCATGAAAAGCTTTGCTATAAAACAGATCTGGTGTAAAGTGTGTCTTAAAATCCTTTCTCTATACATACGTATAGGTAGAGACCATCTCCATTAACAGAAGAGGGGTGATGCCATTCTTACAAAGAAGATGTACTGTGAGCACATTTCTTCCTAAGTCTGTAGCAACCATTTTAACTACGAAAAGGATCTGTCCAGATGAAAGAGGGGCCGCCTGTGGAGCACAGCTGGATGGGGGAAACAAAATTTTCTTCTGGGACACCTGGCTTTGTTTATCAGGTACTTTATTGAGACTTCTCTGTTTCATCATCCCATTCATTTCTTACCCTTTCTTCTATGTCTCTGCTTTTCTTTTCCAAAAGTTTTTCACCTCCCCTCTTCTGTGTCTTACGGTCACAATGATCACTCACTGATAATTTAATCAAATGCACCTAACATCGTGAACTGGCAAGTGAAATAGTCTCACAAAAATAAAATGGGGAAATGAAAATGAACAGTAGCTTAAAATGATATCTAGCTGGCTTTCAATTTCCCCATTACACTGACAGAAACAAAGAACACAGCAGCAAGAAGATACTCTGAAGAAATCACTTAAAACATCACTTTACCTCTCTTCCTAACCATCTGTTTAGTAAGGGATAATACCTAATTTATTAGACTGTAACTTAATGAGTTTCAGAATGGGCAAATAATAAGAAGTAGAGGGAGAAATTAGGCAAGAGGAGAAATACAATTTATATGCTACACTATTTTATGTATATATATATATATATATATATATACTGTTATGTGTATTATGTATAAATATACATTTCATATAACGTAAATATGTGACATATTATGCTACAGAATAATTAAATTGTTTCTCAGATGTATATGTGATATTTATTTATACATTTTAGTCTGAAGAGTAAAACTCCATCATAAATATCCTTCCTGAATTTCACTGATTTGGCAAAATTATGTATTCAAGTGTATATGTTCCAAAGTGTTGATAAAATAGAAAAAAAACCCTATTATCACAAAGGAATTGTGCTGTGTGTACAGTTAATTCCAAATCATTATTTCACCCCATATGGCATTATTTTTGAGATGTGGCACAATTTTCCAGAGGAAAAAATTTAAATGCAAGAATTAGATCCTACGCTTTAGGACAGCCCGCTTCCTGTTTCCCAGACAGTGTATCTCATTTCATGTGTGCCCTATATATTGTGGAATTGCCTCTGGAAAAACAAGCAGAAGGTCCCAGAAATACACGAGGTAGAGAGAGTCAGGTTTATCTCCAAGGAACAAAGGAAGCTGAGACCTGTGTTAATAAAACAAACCCAAGTTAGTCTGCTCTTGTTCAGGAATTTCACCTTCAAACATGTTTTTTGGCTTCAGTTAGATTTAAGTTTCAGGGTGTAAGTAGTGGGAGTTGTTTAGCTATCCAGCGTTTAGTAGACTCCTTTGTGTGTTTGGAGAATTTCCTAATTAGGTGTTTGTATTACTCCATTTTCATGCAGCTGATAAAGACACATCCCAGACTGGTCAAGTTACAAAAGAAGGACAGGTTTAATGGACTTGCAGTTCCATGTGGCTGTGGAACCCTCACAATCTTGGTGGAAGACAAGGAGGAACAAGTTAGAGAGAGAGAGCTCGTGCAGGGAAAATTCTCTTTTTAAAACCATCACATCTCGTGAGACTTATTCACTATCACGTGAACAGTGCAGAAAAGACCCACCCCCATAATTCAATCACCCCCCACCAGGTTCCTTCCACGACTCGTGGGAATTGTGGGAGTTACAATTCAAGATGAGATTTGCTTGGGGACACAGCCAAACCATATCAGTCTTGGTGGGAGATGAGCCCTGCCCCCACTACTGAAGCTAGAAGAAGCAGAATTTCCCCTTTCTCCACCTTCCAGGCGCAGGGTAGGCATGTGTGGCCTGGGCTCAGCCAGTTCGGTTTTAAAACTGAAGCTGGTGATCAGAGTGGAGCAGAGGGCACCAACTCTGGCAGCTGCAAAGCTCACTGCCTGGCCTCAGGGGAAGCAGTGCTGAGGTCAGCAGCATCCAGCGGCAGCCTGCTTAGCGTGTGCTGGGCCTGGCCTTGACTGTGATTCCAGCTACCCAGCTTCTCTTGTTTTCTGCTTGTTCAGTTCCTGCCTCTCTGCTCGTCAGTATCATTCATTCAGTTGCACTCTGGCTTAAGTCAAATGGAGTTGGTTTCTCTTACTTAAAACCAAAAGCTCTGAAAGAATACTATAGATACATCTTTTTCTCAAAATTGTGTTTTGTCCCAATGCAACATTTGTTTCTATAGTCTTATTTATTCTATGCAGAGCTAATCATAACTCAAACAGATTGTGGTGTGGGAGTAATATCTAAACTAATAAAAATACTGAATTACGCATTTTTTCTAAATGCAGTGTCACTCTCTTCAAATGTATGAAATGATTGGAATGTGCTTATTCTACAGGAAAATTATGTTTAAAAAATTCATTAAAATGAGCCCTGTTTAGCAAATAGATGACTTGTTAACAAAAAGAGGCTCCTATGGTTTTAAGAGTTTGTTTACAAAGTTTGGTATCTCAGGAAATTATAAATATCCAGTGGCCTATATTGTTTGTGATGCTAATTGAGTAAACAGATCCTCAGAGGCTGGGATTTGTCTTCAAGGAAATCAATGGGAAAGAAATCAAGATCATCCCCATTTTTAAACTCTTCTTCTGGGTTAAGGCTTTGGTTCCTTTGCTAAGGATGTGGGGATATGGGGAAAGGAGGGAAATTCTTGTTTAAAATGAAAATACTCCTGGATAATTGATGTATGAGTAAAGCGGTAGGGAATTAGGTTGCTAATCATTATGAAAGTAAGTTAGAGGACACGGGACGCAAGAGAGCCATGTTTTGAAAGTAGAGCACTCGGTAATAGTCGGGAGATAGTCCCAGGCTGGGGCCACGAAGGGACAGTGTGAAAACCCTGTACTCAAAGGAGAGGTGGGGAAGCTGGGAGGGCAAGAAGACCTTCAAGTGGGGTGTGGAGAGGGAAACAAAAGGCTAACTATGAGCTTCACATCTCCAGTTCAGTTCAATTCCATTGACACCAGAATTCCTACCCATTCTGAAGCAGCGGAATGCTCGTTAACGATAATTTGTTGTGATGTGAAAAAGTCTCCATTCTACATTTTAAGACAAGTTTATAAGCCTGGGTGCAATGACTCCCACCTATAATCCCGGCACTTTGGGAAGCTGAGTGGGAGGATCGCTTGAGCCCTGGAGTTTGAGACCAGGCTGAGCAACACAGCGACACCCTATCTCTACAAAAAAATTAAAAACTAACTGGGCGTGGTGGTGCTTGTCTGTAGTCTCAGCTACTCAGGAGGCAGAGGCAGGAGGATATCCTTTCAACCCAGGAGTTAGAGGCTTCAGTGAGCTATGATCATACTACTAATCCCCAGCCTGGGGTACAGAGCAAGACTCTCTCTCTTAAAAAAAAAAAAATGACCAGTTTATAAGAAAATTGGTCCATCCCCTCAGCTTTTTAAGGTAAGCTTTTAAAACTGTTCAACCTAAACATCCTTTTATTATCGATTTATTTTACCATTTAGGCCTCTAAATTGTCATTCAAATATGCTGGCATTTTGTCTCACAAAAGAGCACATTTAGTCCCTGGGCTGGCCAAGAAATAGATAGTTGAGGTTGAGTTTGTTTCTCTTTATTGTGCTATTGTTGCCGCTGCTGTTTTTACAATTTAGCCTCCTGAATCTATCCTTCCAGATCATTGATCATTCCTGAGACTCTGAAATTTGCCGTAATCTGTCAGTATCTCCCCAGCCCTCAACAAATGGCTGTCATTTGTTTTTCCTCTTGACTCACCTGTTTTGTAAGAAATGAAGGAAGCTTGAACATGAGTGCCTGTCAAGCACAGAGACGCAGCAGGACTCTAGATGCTAGAAAATAACAAGCCAGATTCTCCTGGGGACTAACTGTGCTCCCTGAAGTCAGGCTCATGTCCCCTTACCTGAGAGTGTGTAGGCTCTCTTGTGAGTCAATGTCAGCTAAACACTGGTAGGATGATGTGAGGCTCTGTAGGGAGTCCCAGTGGGAAGGGGAGGTGGGACAATTCAACATTGTCCATGGTTCTTAGAAACTGCAACTTTAAGCAAAATGACAAATAATGACACTGATTTGACCATAGGCTAATTGACAAAACAAGAGTTAAGATCCTACGCCCTATTTCTGATCACAAAAAAGTGACCAAACTTCCAAAAAGATCAAAAACGCTTCTAATATTAAACATTGAAATAAGGGTGTGCCATACTTAACATTTAAGAAAGATGAATAAAATCAAGTGTTCTTATCCACCTCAGAGGGTGGCTGCAAAGATGCAAAAGATTATTTCAATTTCTCTCTAACAAATGTTGCCCAGTGGAAGTGGAAGGGCCACAGCACCAGCAGACCTGCGTTTGAATCCCAGGCATTCTCCAGCTAAATGGCTTTAATCAAGATCTGAGCCTCTACTTCTTTGTCTGTAAAATGGGGATAATACCAGCATCATAGGGTTTTTGTGAAGATTAAATAAAATAATGTGTAAGGTGCCTGCCACATTTGAGATATAAGATAATTGCTAGCTCTTTTTAAAATATAAATTCAACTTTTATTTTAGATTCAGAGGATACACGCACAGGTTTGTCATGTGGGTATATTGTGTGATGCTGAGGTCTGGGGTTCAACAGATCCTCAACCAGGTAGTGAGCATAGTACCCAATAGTTAGTTTGTCAGCCCTTGGCAGTAGTTCTGCCCTCCCCCACAGTAGTCCCCATGTCTATTGTTGCTATTTTTATGTCCATGAGTATCCAGTGTTTAGCTCCCACTTATGAGTCAGAATATGTGGTATTTGTTTTTCGGTTCCTGCGTTAATTCACTTAGGATGATGGCCTCCAGCTGTATCCATGTTGCCCCAAAGGCCATGATTTAACTCTGTTTTATGGCTTTGTAGTGTCCCATGGCGTATATGTACCATGTTTTCTTTGTCCACCCTACTGTTGATGGGCACCTAAGTCGACCCCATGTCTTTGCTATCGTGAATAGTAATGCTAGCTATTTATTCCTTCTGTTCTCTCCCAAGGTGAAGTATTAAGAATTAATCTTGAGAATTAACATTGCAGTTATTAAATGTTGCAATAAAGTATTAAAATAATGCTTCCGAAAATGTTATGTAGGCTATAAAGAACAATATAAAGTATTTTGAAAGCTAACACACACCTGTTATCCCAGCTCTTTGGGAGGCTGAGGTAGGAGGATCACTTGAGGCCAGGAGTTCAAGATCAGCCTGTGCACATACTGAGACCCCATCTCTACAAAATCCACCCTCGCCAAAAAAAATTAAACCGAAATGAAAATTACTGTATCCTTTTCCATCCAACATTCTACTTCCTAGTCTCCTTTCCACATAAAAGGAGACTGCCACTTTCATTACTCCCTGAACACCATTCTTACCTGTGTCCACCAGTGACTTCCTAATTGCTAAGTGCCCTGGGTGTTTGACTTTATTTAAGTCCTCTGCTGTGTTGATCAATATAAAGCATAATATTTTCTTTAGATAGACCATATTGTGTACATTTTTCTCCTACCTTCTTTGACCTCTTAAACATTCCCCTTCTCTCCATTTCATTCTTATTTGAAGGTTCCTTTTCCCCTTCCCATTCCTTCAATGTTGATTCTGACATTACTCTGCCCTAGGCTCATTTCTGTTCTCACTCTTCACCTCTGCATCCTAGTGAGTATCCCACCTGCTCACTAAGTTGCCCCAAGAAGCAGTGCCCACGTTTGTCTCAGGCACTTTTACATCTGTAGACCCTTGAACTTCTGTTTAGTGAAGGTCCCGAGGGTGACTAGTCGGTAAAGGTAAAGAGAACTATGGTTCCAGGGGAGCAAAGGGCAGATGCCAAGCTTAGAAATGCCCTGTGCTCCTACAGCAGCGGGCACCCCATTGTTTAGCTACTAAATGAACCAAACAGAAAGAATGACAATCTGGGGAGCCCAGGTTCAGGGAGGCTTGCTGCAGCTCTGAGAAGAATGGGGCCATGGTGCTGGAAGGTCCAGGACCCCTTCTGTATTAGTCCATTCTCATGCTGCTAATAAAGACATACCTGAGACTGGGTAATTTATGAAGAAAAGTGGATTAATTGACTCACAGTTAGCTGAACTGTGGGGAAGCCTCAGGAAACTTACAATCATGGTGGAAGGGGAAGCAAACACGTCCTTCTTCACATGGTGGCAGGGAGAAGAAGAAAGAGCAAAAGTGGGAAAAGCCCCTTATAAAACCATCAGATCGCTTAAGAACTTACTTGCTGTCATGAGAACAGCATGAGGGTAACTGCCCCCATGATTAAATTATCTCCCACTGGGTCCTTCCCACAACACATGGGGATTATGGGAACTACAATTTAAGATGAGATTTGAATGGGGTTACAGCCAAACCACATCAACCTCTATAGAAATCTGGGCCACCAAGACATCATTGCAGGATGGACCAGCATCACCTGTCAGCCTGCAGAGGACAGGCTTTCAACAGTAAGTCTCTGTGGCAGTGAGATTTCAAGGCAGTCTGTCCAAACCTCCCCAGAGATTTTGCACACTTTAGCCTCTGGTGGGTAAAACTTAAGAGGAAGATACTAGTCTTCCCATTGATATGGCATGTGAGCAATTATGTCATTTGTTGAAAAGCACAAAAGAGAGGAGATCATATTTATACTTTAATTATGGTGGCCAGTTCTTAGCATTCACCATGGCTAAAATACCCTGATATTATAATTATTTCTCAATAAATATAATACTCATTATATGTATTTCTCTATAAATATAATACTTATTATATGTATTTCTCTATAAATATAATTCTCATATTTATTTCTTTATAAATATAATACTTGTTCTAGATATTTCTCTGCACCCAGAAGCCTCAGCAAGAAAGGGAGCAAACAGAATATGTGTTCTCAGTGACAGCCTTTAAAATGAGTAGCAAATTTATAACTTGCTTGTGTTTCTCATCGAGATGCTCTGGCAAATATGTGCTCCCCTGAGAGCCCTGAAGGCAGCCAACACTTTGACATGCTCCGTAAATAATGAGCAAGCCCTTTACAGAATGTCATGCCATGTGATGGCTCCAGATACGCTACTTGCTAGAACGTGATGGAAACAACTTGCTGAGAGACCAGAGGCATTCAGTACTGCTTCCATGGAGCTTCTGGCATCAGTGTCACTCCTGAGCCCAGAGGAGACTGGAGCTAAAAGTGAAAGCAGACGTCATTCCTTCAAGAGATTGATGGAGCATAGATGCATGCAGGAGCTGCCATTCATATAATAACGTGCCTCTCAGGTAGAAGATTCCCGAGTCTCTTTGTCTCAGGGGGCAGACATCTTGCCTTCCTATTCCTCTCAAAAGGCAACCTTACGATCAGTCACTATCTTCGAGACCCCAACAAAATGGGCAACTCTTGCCTTTCCCTTTTCCGTCTCTTCTCTGTTTCTCAAATTGCCCCTTCTCAACCAAATAATTTGGAGGATCCCTTGCTGCAGTCCCTCACCAAGGAAGCCTGCGTCTAGACTTGCCCTGACACTCACATCCCACCCCTTTTCCCCACCCATCTACACCAAATGTCATTGTCCACTTAGATCCGTTTTCTCAGGGAATGTGTGCCTTGCTGTGCTCACTGGTTACTATGTGTATTTTTATTTTTAAAAAATATCTTTCATAGACCAGGTGCAGTGGCTCACGCTTGTAATTTCTGTATTCTGGGAGACCAAGGTGGAAGGATTGCTTGAGGCCAGGAGTTTGAGTCCAGCCTGGGTAACATAGCAAGACCCCATCTTGGAAAAAAAAAAATTAGCCAAGCCCAGTGGTACATGCCTGTAGTCCCAACTGCTACGGAAGCTGAGGTGGGAGGATTGCTTGAGCCCAGAAGTCCAACACTGCAGTGAGCTATGATGGCACCACTGGACTTCAGCCTGGGTCACAGAGCGAGACTCTGTCTCAAACAAACAAAAAAACTTTCATAGACATGTTTGTACTGAAGTTTTGAGATATAAATCAGTGACCTGCAAATGAGGGCTGAGTAGGTAGAGGGTAGAATGGAGTGACTCGAGGCCTCCTCAGGATGAACTGTGGTACTACAAAGATGGCTGCCTCTTTCTCCCACTGCTAAAACTCCCAAAAATCATATTAACTCACAAGTTATAAAGTAATAATATCTTATTAGAATTTGTTAAACATGAAACACAGACAGCCAACTAACTGCCTCTCTGGTTATTCACAGGCAGTCCCAACTCAATACGTCCTTATTTAAATTCATTTTCTATGTACCACCCTCCCCATACACATATAGTCGTGCACACCGTTACTAAAGTATCTATCTACTTCTCCTTCCCTTCAGATCTTCTCCCCACTCCTAAACGCTATTTGAAGAAAGATGGGAGAGAAAGAGAGACAACTCAAGATGAGGAAATACCCCTCTGAGTAAATCTGTACTTTGAAACACAAAATATTTATTGTAGAAAGATCATTTTTACTATAAGAGGCTGGGTTACCTGTAAACAAGTTGCATTTTTTTGTTTGTTTGGTTTTGGTTTTTTTGTTTTTACCATCAGGAATGGATGGTCCAGAACAGAAAAGGTCAATTACAAGAAACTTACAATTTTCCCCTTCTGTTACATGTTAATTCTCCACCTTATTTCAGAAAGAATTTTTTAAATGTAAAATACAGGGTAACACACATTAAAAGAGGGGAGAATCGAAGTAAAAACACAAAGAGTAGCTCACATGGATGCAGTGCTGATGACAATGCACATTCCGTAATGAATTCTTCACTTAAACAACTCCCAAGCTACAAGGTAGGTTTATGTTTCCCAGCAGCTAATGACAAAAGAGCAATTCACAGTGTCAGTGACATGAAAAACAAACCACTGCTTAGGAGAAGTATAGCTTTCTCTCCAGGAAGTGGGAGGGTTGCTTCTAAGTAGGACAGCATTCTTATAACAGACTCCTAACAACTTATGTAGGACCATAGGACCGTAGGACCATGTCTTACAGTAGCCTACTTCTAGTACCCTCCTTTGCATCAAAACACCCTGTAGAAGAAGCAATCTTTCAGGAGACAACTACAGCATAATGCAAGCCTTCAGGCTGCCTTGTTCCAGGGTGTGAATTTTAGAATAGCCTATGAAATTCATGGTCTTGGCATTCATCGATCAGTTGAGTTGATCAATATTGTTCAATACCCCAAACAACACTGAGTAACAGTAAATACCACCTGGCAAGTGGAAGGAGCGTAGCAGTCAGTTATACCCATCTTCCATTGCAGATGAGATGGGTTTCATCGGTATCTTTTTGTAGATCACCAAAAATGGGAGACCATGCTCCCAAAGTTTTGGTAAAATAGTATGAACACAGACCGACTTTTAAATAGCTGGAACCGGATGACCACTTCAGGAAAACTAGTCACAACAAAAGAATGTTTCATTCTGAAAAGGACTGCGCCCTCCAAAATAAACAACTTGGAAATATGACCCAACGAACAAAAGGAGGATACTTTTTTGCGAGGATGTTATCTATGAACCAGATTTACAAAATGAATAATACCCATCAAATAGAATGGCATTAATTTTATGTTTCTCTGATAATATCAAACTAGTAGTTCTGCTGCTGTGATAATCACAGCTATTACATTTTTCTCCCTTCTGTGCAAATAACAGGATTACACTTTTCTGTCTCCTTAGAAGTTAGGCATAGTGGTGTGACTTACTTTGGTCAATGAAATGAGAGGCAAAACAATATGTCACCCCCAAATGGAAGATATGAAAGCCAGTGTACAATTCTACCCAATGCCTGTTCTTCCCTTCGCAATTATTAAGACGTAGAGGGTCGGGTGCAGCGGCTCATGCCTGTAATCCTAGCGCTTTGGGAGGCCTAGATGGGTGGATCACAAGGTCAGGAGTTCAAGACCAGCCTGACCAACATGGTGAAACCCTGTCTCTACTAAAAATACAAAATATAGCTGGGCATGGTGGTGGGCACCTGTAATCCCAGCTACTCAGGAGGCTGAGGCAGGAGAATCGTTTGAACCTGGGAGGCAGAGGTTGCAGTGAGCCAAGATTGCGCCATTGCACTCCAGCCCTGGTGACAGGGTGAGACTCTGTCTCAAAAAACTTTTTTAAAAAAATTAAAGAAAAGAAGACCTAGAGGTGGAGCTTTCTTTGGTCAACGTGTCTGTGTCCGGTCTGTGCAGAGAAGGCTTTGAACAACTACCCTATTCTGCCTCTAACTCACCTGCGCTGGGCTGTGTATTCACACAGCACACTCCTTCCTATTGGCAGCCTTTGTATCTGTTATACCGACAGTCTGGAATGCCTTTTCCTCTCCTATCCTTTCAAAATCCACACAGATAACTCCTTCTTCTAAGACACAACTCCACCAGGGGGCATTCCTGAATCCTCAACCCATCCTTGACTGGCACTCGAAACACATTTTTTTTTAAACCTAACCCTCGTTTTTATTTTGTATTTTATTTTTAATTTCCTGGAGTGGGGGTACATAGTAGGTATATATATTTATAAGGTACATGGATCCACACTGATTTAGTGTTGCATATCAACTTGAAATGATATTCTCTCCCTTGTTGGGTTTGGAGTTCTCTGAAGCAGAGACTGGCCTATTCAGAATCTTCGTATTCTAAGCTCCCAACTCAATACCTAGCATGTAATGCATGCTCAATAAATTCTATCGGGTAAATAAATGACTCCCTTAAGGAATGAGTGAATGAAAATGACTATGTATTGAGGAAAAGGAGAGAAGTCGTGGGGCCAAGGGCCATGGACGTGTGAATATTGGATGAAAGTCTTTTGTTTTTCTTCTTATGTCCAAGTTTACCACCCTTTTCAGAAAAGAAACTTCACTGTGGGAAATTTATTATTTAGGCTCTCGAAGTTTTGCATATTAACTCAAGTAAATTCTAGTGACAGCCCTGGAGCCTGTTTCAGTGTGGTGACATTAGGCAAACCCATGGAACACTCTATTTCTTCATCTGTTCAGTAGGAAAACAGATCCATGTATCTCTCTGCCTCTAAGTGCCTCCTTCTACTGAAAAACAATCCCAGATAACACTTTAAAGTATAGGCACAAAGTAGTTGGTCAAGTAGCCTTTGAAATCGAGCCAAAGAACAAAATCCCAGGATAAATATCTGAAGTAGCATTGACATGTATTTCATGCCTCCAACTTACTGATAAAAATTAGGCTGGCCATTCTCACAAAACAACTAGGACAGCAGCATCCTCCCTTCTGCTTGCAAAGGTCAAGGTTCAGGGTGCGAATGGTGTCTCTCTCATTATAGTCACGTGTTCAGACACTGCGACAGCATTTCAGGCTAGCTTATGAAGAAATAGAAAAAGGTCAAGAATTCGTTATCTTCATTATTACCCTGTTTGTACAACAACCAACCATGGCACTCTTCCCTATTCATGTTGCTTAGTGACAAGAGCATCACCTTCTCTCTTTGCAATAAAATATATTAAAAAGCAAACTTTTTAGGTCAAACTTTCTCAAAGGATCAGGAAATGAGAAACCACCCACAAAACAATAGGAGGTCTTTCTAAGGGTAACATGAACTTTACTTTTGCTGATAGATCCTTTGAGGGAGGGTAGGGGCTGTTGCGCATTTCATATTCTTAGGACAAATATGGGTGTGCAAATACGCTCTGGTCACAGAAACCCGCTTGGCTGCAGTCATCCTTGGGAGGCTTAGTAAAGGACAACAAATGTGAACTTTCTCTCAAAATGAAATACTGCATTCTGAATTCGCCCAGTGGAGAAATCCAGCTGGAAAGAGTACCACAGGGTTATAGGTATTGGGGACGATGCATCACTATCAGGAAACAAATGCCAAGATAGACCATATCCTTGCAAGAATGAGCTCATTGTCACACTGGGGTGCCCTCCAAGAGAGCAAGATTGAAACCTCCCAGGCACCATTCCCCAGCAAGATGTTAAGAGGAAGAATAATGCTACCTGGCACGGAGGGAGAACATGACGCTTACTCACGATGACAAGGGACTCAGCCAGTGGTTCGCAATTTTTCTGAATCGTTATTTTATAGATGAGCTCACAGAGACCCTAAGCAGTCCCAGAATCTGACACAGTGGGACTGGAGTCTGATTCATGGGCTGGTCCAGCCATGCATACGTTCAGAAGGACACTCAGACCCTACAGCCTGGAAAAGCCAGGAGCAACTGTTTGAGTCCTCGCCCACCCCTTTTTCAAATTTTTACTTTTTGAGACAGGGCCTTTCACTGTCACTTAGGCTGGAATACAGCGGCCCGATCATGGCTCACTGCAGCCTTGAACTCCCTGGGCTCGAGTGATCCTCCAGCCTCAGCCGCCTGAACAGCTGAGACTACAGCTATTCATTTTTGGCAGAGTTCAGGTCTTGCTATGTTGCCCAGGCTGATCTCAAACTCACGGCCTCAAGTGATCCTCCAGCTTCAGTTTCCCAAAAGGCTGGGATTACAAGCATGAGCCACTGTGCCTGACCCCCACCCCTTCTGATAGTCATTCAGCAATGTGAAGAAGCCTTTGAAGAAAAGAAAGACCATGTGGTTTCTAGAACATGCACTTTCAGAATATTTCACTTGATACCTTAGTTTATGGTATTCCACGCTGAGAGGCTGAGATTCAAAACATGGCTAATAGCAGAGAACAAGAGCAGTGAGATGGGGTGGGGTCAGGCTTCATTTTTATTCAGACATCTATTTGTTATCTTAACTCCTTCCAGCAAAGTCTGCACCTATAGGTGGGCTGTCCCCTACAGACCCCCAGCACTGAGAAAATCTATTGCGCTGAGCTGGTCACAGTGCAGATAACTTGGCTTTCATTAGGCCTCAGGAGTGAATGAGGATCGGCAACTCTCCCTTGTTAGTTCACAACTACACCTCTCTCGTCTCTCTCAGCCCGGAGCTGCCCTATACAATCATTTAAAAGCCAATCAGAATCTACCCTGCAGCCACCTTTAATCCCCTCGGAGGTAATTCCCCCATGCTGTCTCCAGCAAATAACCTGGTCTTACCAGTTTATCCTACTTGCATAGAGAGTAACATTCAGTGTTGACAGTCCACATAGGAAAGTTCGTGAAAACACACACAACAATGTACACATCTGTAACTGATGTATACAGGATGACGGTCTGTTACATAGAATTCCCACTTAGGTTTTCCACGTTAAATTCTTGGGGAAGCCAGGCCAGTGGCTCATCCATGTAATCACAGCACTTTGGGAGGCTCAGGTGGGAGAATTGCTTGAAGCTAGGAGTTCAAGACCAGCCTGTGCAACGTAATGAGACTTTGTTTCTGCAAAAATAAAGATTAGCTGGGCTTGGTGGAGTGTGTCTGCAGTCCCAGCTACTCGGGAGGCTGAAGCAAGAGGATTGCCATTTGCACTTCAGCCTGTGTGACCCTGTCTCAAAAAAGAAAAAAACACAAACTCTTGGGGAGACAGTGGCAGTGCAAAAGTCATTAGCAAAAGAGCATTTTGTTCATTCAGGATCTCTTAAGCTTATCAGAATCTCCCTGCTTTTGCAAGAAAAAGATTCGTTTTGCTCAGGTTCATTTCATCATTAAGTAAATCCTCTCTTTTCTTGTTTCCTATTCCAAAGTGGCCCCAATCTCCTCTTTTTCCCTGATCTGCTTTTAAGAAGTATATCATCAACCTAACAGCCACATTTGAAATGCTTCCGTAAGGTATGAGAAAGCATTCAGAAATATAAATTCTCTAAATAAAAGTGTCAAGCTCCTAGTAAAATAAGATGAATTTATTTTTCTTTTGTATATCTGCAGTGTAATTCATTTCCATCATTTGAAGTCTTGTTCAGAATACCAGATTCATGGGTTCTTACTAGCAGAAAACATTAGCCTCATTCCTTTACTTAAAATGATTTAACTTCCCTGCAGATGTCCTAAGCAGGCTTGGAGTATGTTCAGAGGCTCTCAGCAAATTAGCTATAGTCATGTCCTGAGATGAGTTGACCCTTTGCATGCTTAAAGCAGATTATTTAAGAGAAAGAAGGGAAGCAGACCAGCACTAGAATAATTTTTAAAACACTCTCCAGTCATTTGTAATGCAGTAAAATCTTCATTTAAAGAATGGCTTATTATTTCACAGACGTAGATGTACCAAAGGTCATATTGTTTCTCCCAAAAAACTGTATACAGTAAAGGCTAAATATAATGCAATTTGGCCATGAGGTGTATGTTAATGCCATCTCTCAGATTCTTTTCAAAAGAGATTCCATTATTTGTTCGAATTCAATAGCAGGGCCTGGGGCCCTGGGCCTCCATTCACAAGCTGGAAGTAATATGGGTCCTTCCATTTTTTTTCTTTTAAGTTACAGAAGATGATTATACTATATAATCAATAAGCTATTGGAAGTAACCAAGCATTTCTGTAAACTAAGTTTAGTGCTGTAATCAAATAAAACTTACAGCAGTATTTCAGCGTTCATACTTCATGATTATGTATCAGTAATTAAGAATAAAACTGACCAACATGGTGAAACCCCGTCTCTACTAAAAGTACAAAAATTAGCCAGATGTGGTGGCATGCACCTGTAGTCCCAGCTAATCAGGAAGCTGAGACAGGAGAGAACCTAGGAGGCGATGATTACAGTGAGCCGAGGTAGCATTAATGCATTCCAGCCTGGGCAACAGAGCAAGACTTCATCTCAAAAACAAAGAAAAAGAAAGAATAAAACTGGCGAGTGTATGCAAATGAATTTAATTTGTATCACATTTATATAATTGGATTTGGCTGCTAGTGACAAAAAATCCAAGACAAAAAAATATAAAAAGGTTAGATATTTATTTCTCTCACATGTAAAAGGATTCTGGTTAGAGGATTTAACTCTCCAGTGTGAGGTTCCATGGTGAGCACTCTGGACTCTGAATCCAGGAGATTTAACTCTCTTCCCAGGCACAGAGAAATGGTGATTTCTAAGTTTCTGAAATCAATCCACATCTGTTAAGAGGAAAATTTGAACACAGTGCAGGACTCACTGAGTAGAGTGACCAGCTGTCCTGATTTGCCTGGGACTGTCCCATTTTAGCACTGAGAGGCTGCATTCAGGAAAAACCCTCAGACTGGGACTGTCGCCCCACCACAGTCAAAGGAAAAAGGCGCATCTGCCAGGGTGTCTTCGTTAAGGTGCCCCGCCTGGTCCACGCCTGGTGTTAGCCCTTGTCAACCCAGCTAGTCCCTGCATCTAGCCCTGCCTCCTCCATCACCTACCCAACAAATGCTTGATAAATGCCCATTTAACGCAGGTCCAGGTCCATCTCACACTGCATCCTCTTCCTAATGGAATTTGGTTCACCAGGGACAGGGACACCTCTCTTAAGCACAATGTCCTCTTCCCATTTCCTCCATGGGAATTCAGGTCACCATGAGCTGCAAAGGAGAAAGAGACCATGAGAACTCTGAACACCAGAAGGCAAAACCCAAAGTCCTCAACTGTCATAATATTTGAAAAATATTGTGCATGAATATGAAATAACTTCAAAAGATTCCCATACTATATTGTTAAGTGGGGAAAAATGAATTTATAGAATAATGTGAACAGCATGATGCCAGTCTACAAAAATATGTATGTATGTATTTTAATAACATAATGATAGAAAGAAAGACTGTTGCCTCTGAGTTTTGGAACCAAGTTAGGAGCAGCTGTGATGGGGAGGAGGAGTCCCATTCAAAGTCACTGTGGTAAGATGCCATCTTACCTCCATCATAATGGCCATTATTTAAGTGAAAAGAAATAGATGTTGTCACAGATTTGAAGAAAAGGGAAAGTGTATACACTGTTAGTGGGAATGCAAATTACTACCACCTCTGTGGAAAACAGTCTGGAGATTTCTCAAAGAACAAAAAGTAGATCTACCATTCAATCCAGCAATCCTATTATTGGACATCTACTGAAATGAAGATACATCATTATATTAAAAAGACACCTGACACTCCGTCTCAAAAAATATAAATAACTAACTAAAAACAAAATCATCCACCTCAACCTAAGAGTCAAAGCCCTGGGAACACACAATAAACACCAGCCAAACAGGCTCGTTGGCTCACACCTGCAATCTCAGCCCTTAGGGAGCTGAGGCAGGAGGATCACTTGAGCCCAGGAGTTTGAGACCAGCCTAGGCAATGTAGTGAGACCCTGTCTTTACAAAAAAAATTTAAAAATCAGCTAGGCATGGTGGCATGCGTCTGTAGTCCCGGATAATTGGGAGATGGAGGTGGGAGGATTGCTTGAGGCCAGGAGTTCAAGACTAGCCCGGGCAAAATAGGGAGACCTCTTCTCAAAAAACAAAACAAACAGCAGCTAGACTATCAACAAGAAGAGGCGAAAATCAAAGGCAGAATGTTGAGAAACACCTACTCCAGAGGCATCCCTCAGAGGAAGGAGAGGAAACAGAAATAGGAACATTTAGGGCAGGAGCACCAAGACACTGCAGCAGATGGGCCAAAATAAACGAAAAGTGGACAAGGAGGGAAGGAGAAGGAAAGCTCCACGTGACTGAGTCTGTGCTGAGCTGGCCTGTCACTCTCTGAGCTCTGAGAGTGACAGGGCAATTCCCAAACCGCACTTGCTGTGAGCACACCGGGGGCACGGGGCTAAAGGGTGCAGCCAGAAACTTCAAGCCACATGAGCTCCCCACATCAGGAAACTGTACATGGGAAGGCAAGCACACCACCCTCCAAAGCACCCACCTGTGACCCACCTGGAGATTCAGGCTTGTGACACCTCCATCTAAGAACATCAACAGCCATGACAGGCTGGCTGCAGTGGCTCACGCCTGTAATCCCAACACTTTGGGAGGCCTAGGCAAGCGGATCACTTGAGGTCAGAAATTCGAGACCAGCCTAGCCAACATGGTGAAACTCTGTCTCTACTAAAAATACAAAAAATAGCTGGGTGTGGTGGCAGCTGCCTGTAATCCCAGCTACTTGGGAAGCTGAGGCAGGAGAATTGCTTGAACCTGGGGGGTAGAGGTTATAGTGAGCCGAGAACGCGTCACTGCACTCCATCCTGGGCAACAGAACGAGACTCCATCTCAAAAAAAAAAAAAAAAAAACCGAGAAAAACAAAAACAGGAGCAACCAGGAAAGAACTCCAGCAACAGCAGCTAAATAAAAGCATTTGTCCCCTTTCTCTAATCACCTTGCTTCATCTCAACTACACAGGGACTATAAACAGAAGGTGAAAGAAATAAAAAGGCCAACCATTTCTATCTCTCACAAGACTCTCGGTGCTTGGCAGCTCTTGGAGAAATGACATGAGCACTAAATCTGACAAGAAATTTAAGTTTTGATCTGGACCTGACTGCATTTTTTTTTTTTTTTTGAGACACAGTCTCCCTCTGTCACCCAGGCTGGAGTGCAGTGGTCCAATCACAGCTCACCATAGCCTCAAACTCCTGGGCTCAAGCCATCCTCCCACCTCAGCCTGAGTAGCTGGAACTACAGGCATGGGCCACCATGCCTGGTCCCCTGCGGCATTGTTTTTTTGATACCTGATTATAACAGAGAAGCTGTGGGATCCATCATTAAGAGAAATGAAAGGGAGATTCAACAGAGCATATAGTAAGGTTACATTTGGAGAAAAAAAAATAACTACTTCTTGTGCGTGTCTCACCAAATTCATACTGTTTAATAAACCTATTACGTTGACAAACATGCTGAACTCTCGGCAGAGCGGTCTGAGCTCCTGGGAGTAGACAGTTCCAACTACCACAAGAGTGGAAAAAAATTTAGAGTGGCCTTTCAACCAGAGCCTAGACATTGGAGTCTCAAAAATGTGTGCAGAAGTGCTGGGCACAGTGGCTCGTGCTATATCCCACCACTTTGGGAGGCTGAGGCAGGTGGATCACTTGAGGTCAGGAGTTCGAGGCCAGCTTGGCCAACATGGTGAAACACTGTCTCTACTAAAAATACAAAAATTAGCTGGGCGTCGTGGCTCGAACCAATAATCGCAGCTACTAGGGAGGCTGAGGCAAGAGAATCACTTGAACCTGAGGGGTGGAAGTTGTAGTGAGCTGAGATCGTTCCACCGCACTCCAGCCTGGGTGACAGAGCAAGACTCCATCTCAAAAAAAAAAAAATTGTGCAAAAGTGTGTGTGTGCATCCATGAGTGTGTGAGAGACAGGTTGTGTTTGCATATGAGCATGTGTATGCAGAGTGAGTGTGACGGTATGCACATCAGTGTGTGTGTGTGTGTGTGTGTGTATGTGAGGAATGCACCAGATTGAATGTGCATGATTGTAGGTCTCAGTGACAGCAGGGATGGTCCAAGACCAAAGAGGAAAGAAATGGCATAAGATGGGACCATGTGTTATGAGGGCTAACTGGCCAAAGGAAAATAAGAAAGAAATTTAAAAGAAGACGGGTAAGTAAAGTAAGTTTAGCTGCAATCTGGACTCTCATTTAGGAACCAGGGTCTTAATCTAGGGAGAAGAAACTCAACATGATGTGCTGTAGTGGGGACTTCCAGACTTGCTAACTTTATTCTCTCCCAAGCCATTTGTCTCTCTGTTAGTTTAATAATTTGCCACAGCTGCTGTGTAATATAGCTACTGATGTACTACTGAGCCAAATTCTCCCAGCCAGTCCTGCTGCCAGGGAAACTAATGGGAAGAGACAACGCCAGGATCTACTCTGCAAACCTGCAAGGGCTTGCAAACTGGGTCACAGTTTGCTGGTTGCTGAAGGGAACGGAAAGCACAGGCTGTCATCTCCATTTCATTTTTTTCTTTGCCTTGCAAACAGCAACATCTTTCCTTTGGAATTCTGAAGAAATGGATTGCTTTCGTATTTGCCTGGCCCTTTAAGGAACAAAAAGCAAGTTCTGCAAGTAAAGACATTCCTTTTAGGTCCAACTTGCACAAATCGTGGTGCAGCAGCGTTCGATTCCAGAAAGAGCACGGCTTCTATTTCTGTCAGCCTTATGTCTGCCTGAAACCATTTTGTGATTATTTTGTGCCCTCTGTTTTCCCAATTGGACGACTTAAACACCACCCCTGAGAGGCAGCTGTTTCCAGGATATTACACAATTTATTGAGTTCATGAGAATTGTGATCATTGGCAGCACCGACCTTCACGGAGGGAATCACAGGCACTTTTATTCAAATTTGTTGACTTACAGAGGAGGCAATTTCTCCCAGTGGTGTCCCTTTATCCAGGAACGGGAGCCATCAAAGTGTCACAAACTTACAGCCGGAAGGGCTCTCCCTCAGTGTTCCTGCCAGTCCTCTTGGTTTTACACATGAGGAAACTGAGACCTAGAGAAGTTAAGTTACTTGTTAACTAGTCGCCCAGGAGCAGATCTGCAGGAAGCTCTTAGCAACCCTGATTCCAAGTCTAAAGCTCTTGCGTTAGTTCTGTGCCGCCTCCTAGATGCTGATCCTCTTAATTGCCAAATGTTTGCTGATATGGTTTGGCTGTGTCCCCACCTAAATCTCATCTTGAATTGTAGTTCCCATAATCCCCAAGTGTGGTGGGAGGGGCCCAGGAGGAGGTAATTTAACCATGGGGGCGGGTACCCTCATGCTGTTCTCGTGAGAATGAGTGAAGTCTCACGGGATCTGATGGTTTTATAAACAGGCGCTCCCCTGCACAAGCTTTCTTGCCCACTGCCGTGTGAGCGGTCCTCTTGCTCTTCCTTCAACTTCCGCCATGATGGTGAGGGCTCCGCAGCCATGTGGAACCGTGAGTTCATTGAATCTCTTTTCTTTATAAATTACTCAGTCTCGGGTATGTCTTTATTAGTAGTATGAGAACACACTAATATGTTTGCCCTGCAAAACTTCCTTATTCTTAAGCAAAATGATTTCCAAATTTTCTTTGTTAGACATGTAATTTAGAACTACAATTAATTAAACAATAACTGAGTGTCAATTACTGTAGTATTTCCTGCGCGTGGACACATTTAGGGTCAAAATGCTATACCAGGTATTATTTTCCTGGAAGCTATAAAACGTAGGGTATCAGTAAATGGAAAAAGATAGAACATTAATTGATAAAATAATTCCGCTACAGAGAATCTCTTCCCCTTCAATATAGCCTTAGAGACTAGACTGGTCATTATTTGCAGTTCACAAAAGGATTAAAGGGCCTACAGAAATATTCTCAGCTATTTAATGAAGTGGCTGGCAAGTGAATTTGGTGTAGGTATGTCAATTTGTGTGCAGGGGATATATTATAAAAGAAGGAAGTCTGGGTTCAGCTGGGAATGGCAGGAAAAGCAGGAGCCCAGACGGAGGCTGGAAGAGATGGAAACAGATAGAATGAATGGCCCACATGTCAAGCCTCTTCACCTGCCCACCTGGCCACGCAAAAGGCAAAGCTCTGCAAATGGATCATCTCGTTCTTACTGTAGAACATAAAAAGCAGTGAGCAACACAAACCCGCCTGTGTCAGTGGAAAGAGTTAAACTCTGTGATGTATTTAAGAAGGTTTATTTTGAGTCAAATATAAGTGACCAAGGCCAGTGACACAGCCCCAGGGGGTCCTGAGAACATGTACCCAAGGTGTTTGGGTTACGGCTTAATTTTATACATTTTACGGGGACAGAAGTTACAGGCAGACATCAATTAATACATGTAAGGTGTACACTGGTTGAGTTTGGAAGCGGTTGTTGGGGGCAGGCTGGGAGGATAAGGCACAGCTTCCAGGTCACAGTGGATTCAAAAATTTTCCGACTGCCAATGAGTTGAAAGAGTTAAGTTATTATTCAAAGACCAGGAATCAACAGAAAGAAAAGTCTTCTAGATTAAGATAAGAGGTTGTGGAGACCAAGGATTTTATTATGCATATGAAGCCCCCAGGCTGTAGAGAGAATAGAGAACAAATGTCTCTTATCAGACCTAAAAACATGCAGAACCCTTAGTTAAATCTCTCCCAGATGAGATAAAGACCTAGAAAAGGAAGAGAATTCTCTACAGAATGTAGATTTCACCACAAGAGACAGCTTTTCAGGGCCATTTTAAAAGATGTCAGATAAATATATTTTGGGGTAAAATACTTCAGTGTTTTTAGGGGCCTGCTATCTGTCCTGTGATGCTATACTAGAGTCAGGTTGGTGTTTGGTGTCTTATCACTACAAAGAGTCGGCTTTGTCAATTCTGAGATCTCTGTTTTAATGTTACTGCTGGTCAGCTGAGCCTAAATTCCAAAGGGAGGAGGGCATAAGGAGGTCTGTTCAAGCCCCTCTTCCCATCACAGCTTAAACTAGCTTCTCAGGTTTACTTTGGAATGCCCTTGGCCTAGACGGAGATCCATTTAGTCATTTCGGAGACTTAAGATTTTATTTTTGGTTTACACCTGCTGTTTATTTTTTCTCTGTTACATTGGCAAAGTAACCCCATCTGCCCCTGAAAAAGTCTTCCTGGTAATCTCTCTCAGGAATCGGGGTGACTTCTCTAGTTGTTGGCAAGTTTGACAAATTGCAGGGGAACTGCTACTTTCTAATCCTGCTCCAGATGTGTTCTGACCCTAGAACTGAACACTGAGAGAGTTCCAGTCCAACACTACAGGAGGCAAGGGAAGGAGAGCCGCCCAGAGAGAGTTCAGTACCAAAGTGCACCTTCATTTGATATTAAAAAAAATAATGATAAATAAAAATTTTAAAAAACAGCAAAGACAAAGGAATGTTGACTGGGCCATATGACATCAAACTAAGCCATGAGATCCCCCTCCAGGAAGCGTCTAAGTGAGTCTGAGGAATGAAATTATTCCAATCAAACACAGATCTTGAGAAGAGTATAAAGGACTTGGCAGAGAATCACTGAAGTAGGGAATTAATAAGGTTCAAACCTAGTGGTAAACAAACCTTCTGAATTCCAACATTCAATGAAGCATCTTTGGTTGCGTTCTGAAGTTAAGGAAACTAGAGTCAAGTGTAACAAGAGGCAAGGGCCCCAGCTACAGGGGCAGGGTGGGCCTTGGCTTGCTCAGTCCCCTTTTAAGCTAATGTTGGGGCAGGCAAAGACAGATGAAGTGAGAGAGGCTCCACTGTGCAAGTGTGGGGGCAGATCCTGCCTGCCTTTATGACGTTAATATTTTGTTCATCATGATTGTTTTTCCGTTGACTTTTACATTTAAAAAACATTTCACAGCTGGGTGCAGTGGCTCACGCCTGTCATCCTGACACTTTGGGAAGTCAAGGTGGGTGAACGGATTGAGGCCTGGGAAACATAGAGAGACCCCATCTATGCAAAAAATATATTGAAATTAGCCAGGCACAGCGATGCATGCCTATAGTCCCAGCTACTCTGAAGGCTCAGGCTCTGGAGGATCCCTTGGGTCCAGGAGATGGAGGGTGCAGTGAGCCTTCATTGCACCACTCCACTCCAGCCTGGGCAACAGAGTGAGGCTCCGCTTCGAAAATAAAAGAATTTTAAAAGACTACAAAACTGACCAGAAGAAGGCACAGTATATTTTTTGAAAGACACACCTCATTTAAAACACGACTCATCATGACTGCTGAGCTCCTTTGTGTCTCCCTAAATTTATTGTTCCCCGTGAGTTCTCACTTGTCTGACTCTGGTCACAGCCCCAGGAAAGAGCTTAACAGATACAAGGGACAGATGTGAAAGATGGCGACGGAAAAGTCACCATCTCTTAAGGGTTGAATTGTGTCCACCGAGAAGATGTGGAGGTCTTAACCTGCAGTACCTTGGAATGTGACCTTATTTGGAAATAAGGTAATTGCAAATGTAATTAGTTAAGATGAGATCACACATGAGTAGGATGAGCCCCTAATACCATATGATTGGTGTCCTTATCAAAAGGGGAAATTTGGACACAGACATGCACCCAGGGAGGAGGCCATGTGACTCTGAGGGCAGAAATAGGGGTGATGCTTCTATAAGACAAGGAATCCCAAAGATTGCCAGCAAAGTGCCAGATGCCAAGAGAGCAGCAGGGAATAGAAGGGAACAGATTCGTCCTCACAGCGTACAATCCTGCAACACCTTGATCTTGGACTTGGAGGATCCAGAATTGTCAGACAATGAATGTCTGTTGTTGAAGCCACTCAGTTTGTGGTACTTTGTTGTGGCAGTCCTAGGAAATTAACACACCATCCCTGGTCTCAAGGACAGACTGAGCACCTCTGTATCAGCTAGGCCTACTTCAGCCCTGTAGCGAGGGAAGACCAGATCAGCTCTTATCCCAGAGATGAGCAAATCAACCCAAATCCAGAGGCTAAGAGGGCCGGATGGAAGGGAAAAGGCAGCTTCTTACAGGGAGGGTGAGACAGAGTTAGAACCAGGGTCATGATCACTGTCAGAACACGGCACCTCATGCAAATGCCAGAACCAGGCAGGTCAGATGGGCAGACATCTCTGAGGATGGGTGGGTGATCAAAGCAAGTAGGAGCAAGAGAGAAAGTGTGTATAGGACAGAAATTTAGCATCGAGTAATCCTCTCGGATGACAGCTGCTTCATCAGATCTCATGAGACTTAATTACTACCATGAGAACAGTATGGGGGAAGCCACCCCCATCATTTGATGATTCCCCACCGGCTTCCTCCCATAACACGTGGGAATTATGGGAGCTACAAATCAAGATGAGATTTGGGTGGGGACACGGCCAAACCATATCACCCAGCAAGGAAAGGAGGCCAATGGAGGACTGAGTTGTTTCATATTTCAGTGTTCTCACTAACACTGGGCATCTACTTCATGGGAAGAATGCTCATGTGACATGCCCAAGGAGTTGATGTACTCTTTACATATAGGAATGAGGTTAGGTCAAATTGCTCCATCCTCATGTGCTCAGAAAAGCAAAACCTGGGGGAATTCAAGCATCTCCTTTGCTCCATTGCTGACAGAGGTCTGCTTTGTTCTCCCTTGTGACACATTTGCATTTCACTCTCAAAGTATGCCTGCCTCAGTTTTTCATTTATAGCTGGATTCTCTATTGTTTTCATTTAATTCCTTCTCAGATTCTTGAACTGCACATTGTCCGTGAGCTAGGTGGTACCCAATAGCAATATGATACCATGCAAAGGCCACCAGGAACCACTCTCCTAGACTCAAGTGTCCAGGTTCTGCTAACTTTACAATCCCTCTCCCCAAGCACCTTCCAGCAACCAGAAAAACCCTCAGGCCAGCTTCCTTCTCCAACCTCAAAATCTGTTTTGTGACCCTGCTGTGCACAACGAACTCCTAGAAGCCTCCTTCCTAAGTCACTATTAGCTTTCTCATCAGCCATGTTTCTAAACTGAAATAAACCATCAGCGGGAAAATAATGCAAAAACTTGAGAAACCTTCCCAGAATCATAACTTCTCCTCTCCCTTTTGAGACTGAGGATCCTTCAGGGCAGGGTCTGAGTCTCATTCATCTATTTACAAAGTTTTAAACATATCTGTGGGTATATAGTTGGTGAGTATATTTATGAGTTACATGAGATATTTTGTTGCAGCCTTTCAATGTGTAATAATCACATCAGGGTAAATGGAGTATCCATCACTTCAGGCATTTATCATTTCTTTGGATTATAACATTCCAGTGACACTCTTTTAGCTTTTATTTTATTTTATTTTTTTTGAGAAGATTCTTGCTCTGTTGCCCACGCTGGAGTGCAGTGGCACAACCTTGGCTCACTGCAACCTCCACTTTCCATGTTCAGGCAATTCTCCTGCCTCAGCCTCCTGAGTGGCTGGGATTACAGGCACCTGCTGCCACACCTGGCTAATTGTGTGTCTGTGTGTGTGTGTGTGTGTGTGTGTGTGTGTGTGTGTGTGTGTGTGTGTTTTTAGTAAAGACGGGGGTTTCACCGTGTTGGCCAGGCTGGTCTCAAACTCCAGACCTCAGGTGATCCACCAGCCTTGGCCTCCCATGTGCTAGGATTACAGGCATGAGTCATCATACCCAGACTCTTTTAGTTATTTTAGAATGTACATTTAAATTCTTATTGACCATAGTCATGCTGTGGTGCTATCAAATAGTAGACCTCATTCATTCTATTTTTTGTGTTCGTTAACCACTCCCATGTCCACCCCCTGTTCCCCACAACCCTTCTCGGCCTCTGGAAACCACCCTTCTTCTCTCCACCTCCATGAGTTCAATGGTTTCAATTTTTGGCTTCCACAAATGAGTCTGAATATATGAAGCTGGTATTTCTGTGCCTGGTTTATTTCACTTAATGTCCTTCAGTTCTATCTGTCTTGTTGAAAATGACAAGATGTCCTTCTTTTCATGGCTAAATGATATTCCATTGCGTGTATACATCACGTTTTCTTCATCCATTTGTCTGTCGGTGCACATTTAGGTTGTTTCCCAATCTCGGCTGTTGTGAATAGTCCTGCAGTAAACATGGAAGTGCAGATATCTCTTTGCTATACTGAATTCCTTTCTTTGGGGTATGGACCTAGTCCTATTCTGCTTTATACCCCTAATGTCTAGCCTTTCTACATTTAGTAGTTGATCAAAAAATGTTTGTTGATCTAAAATGATTTGCATCATCCCTTGCATCAAAGGAAGTCTGCTATGCCAAGCGGGAGTGAATTCTCACTGTGAAGCCCATAGGGCGCTGGTCTTCCAAAAGCAGGCACTGTCACCCCTCTACCGCCACCCCCTGGAGGCACCTGCCTGTTACCCTTTACCATGGTAAGAACAAATGCTCTGTTGGTTATGATTCAAAATGCGGAGAGGCCATCACATGACTTCTAATTAATTAAGGTGGATTAAATCACAGAAATTAAAGATTTTGAGTGTTCTGTTATTTTAGCTTCATATTTAAAGACTCAACGATGACCTGTTCCTCCATGTGCCATGAATCATGTGGTGAATAAATGATTTAAGGTAACTGCTACATTATACCCGGGAGGGCCTGTCGATACGGCTTGCTATCAACTGCCACTTTCTATCAAGGCTAATGGAATGAAATGTAATAGGAAACCCTGGTTTGGAGGAAAATAAAAGAGTGGTTGTCCATTGATTAAATTTACCTGAAAGTCTGACATATTCATCGACCAAATGTTGTATTTCTGAATGAGTCATGTGCTTTTAAGAGCCTGCCAGTAAAATGCTGGTTGCATTTTTGACTGATCACCAAAAGCATTTGTTCCCTAGGTGAATACATGTGATCCTAGGGATGAAGAGCTTCAGAAACTTCAAACATGCCCAGTCAGTATTATGTGACTTGATTGATCCTAGCTATCTGCTGCTGAAGACCACAACTCAGTGGGCCTAGAACACAGGCCAGAAAGGCTTTGCAAATAAACTGGTCCAAGCTCACATTCCACAGATGAGGAAACCTTTGTGCCACACTGATCAGTTTCCTATTGTTGCTGTAACAAATTACCCCCAACCTAGTGACTTTAAGCAACACAGATGATAGTCTCTTATGGTTCTGGAGGTCAGAAGTCTAAAATAGAGGCCTGGCATGGTGGATCATGCATGTAATCCCAGTACTTTGGGGGGCCACAGCAGGAAGATCACCTGAGGCCAGGAGTTCGAGACTAGGCTGGAAAAAATGGTGAGACCCCCCCCATCCTTACAAAATAAAAAAGCAAAAATGTTAGCCTGATGTGGTTGTGTACACTGACATCCCAGCTACTTGAGAGGCTAAGGCGAGTGGGGGGAGAACCGCCTGAGATCAGGAGTCTGAGGCTGCAGTGAGCTATGATCACACCAGTACACTCTGGCCTGGGCAACAGAGTAAGACTCCATCTCAAAAAAAAGTCTAAAATGGGTCTGCAAGGCTGGGTTCCCTTTGGAGTTTCCAGGGGAGTATTTCTCTCCTTTCCTTTTCCAGCTTCTAGTGACCCCCTGCATCTTTTAGCCCTTGCCTGCCTTTCTTCACCTTTAATGCCAACAGTGCAGTGTCTTCTTTCCCATATGACCTCCTGCCTCCCTTTCTTATAAGGGCCCTTGTGACTACATGGAGCCCACCCAGGTAATCCAGAATCGTCTCCCATCTCAAGACCCTTAAGTGAATCCCATCTACAAAGCGCCTCTGCCACATAAGATAACATATTTGCAGGTTCTGGGGAGTAGAATGTAGACATATTTGGAGGACCATCATTCAGCCAGACATGCTGTCAAAAGAGAAAATTTTCTAAACATACCACTGAAAATATTTCTCTACAGCCTCGATTGACAGAAGCTCAGGGATCTCGTCAGTCTGTTGCAGATGCAGTGGTGAGAGCATAGACTATGAACACAGGAATCAGGCGGGCTAAGTCTGAGCTTGGCTCTGCCATTCACAAGCTCTGCGGGCTTGGACCAAACAATTTATGAATTGTTGATGCCGCAAAAGCCTCAAAACCTTGAAGGAAGTGGTAAGAAATGAGGCAAGTAGATAGAGGGTGAGAGACTTGAAGTGCACTAATGAGCTGCATGCAGAAACATGAGTTCCGCAAAAGCAGAGATCTCCCTTGCTCCGTCTACCCCTGCACCCACGGTGCCTAGAATAGCGCTACCATAAAAAATGTTTGATGAATGAGTGTTCAATATCATTAACAGGTTAATATTAAAACTGACCCTGGTGAACGCTTTTACACAATTGGCGGGAATGTAAACTAGTGTAACCATTATGGAAAACAGTATGGAGATTCCTTGAACTAAAAGTAGAAGTACCATTCAACCCAGCAGTCCTACTACTGGGTATCTACCAAAGGAAAAGAAGTCATTATATGAAAAAGATAAACGCACATGCATGTTTATTGTAGCACAATTCATAATTGCAAAGATATGGAACCAACCTAAGTGCCCATCAACTGCATGGATAAAGAAAATGTGGTATATATACACCGTGGAATACTACTCAGCCATGAAAAGGAATGAAATAATGTCTTTTGTAGCAACTTGGATGGAGCCGGAGGCCATTATTCTAAGTGAAGTAACTCAGGAGTGGAAAACCAAACACTGTATGTTCTCACTTATAAGTGGGAGCTGAGCTGTGAAGGTGCAGTGGCATGAGAATGACATAATGGACTTTGGGGAATCAGATGGGAAGATGGAAGCAAGGTGAAAGACAAAGGCTGCATACTGGGGACAGTGTCCACTGTTTGGGTGATGGGCACACAATCTCAGAAGCCACCACCAAGGAAGTTATCCCCGTAACCAAAAACCACCCCTACCCCAGAAACTATTGAATTAAAAATAAGAAATAAAATTGACCCTGGCATAGGGTTGGGTTCAATAAATATTTGTGAGTGAATAAAATAATACCTGAATTCTGGTGGAGATGTGGTTTAGTGGCTTTTATTATTTCCTCCTCAATAAGGGTGGCAAACTCCAATGCATATGGTGCCGGAGGCTGAGAGCGAGTGTGGCTGATCTAAAATGCACAGAGACCAGTCAGCCCTGATTATTCTTGAACAGAATTTGGGCCCAATGCAGCCAGATTTGCTGATATTTTGATTTAAAGAGACACCCCAAATCCAGATTTTCATAGGAGACGATTGGTTTCTAAACATGGTCTCAAATTATTTTAAACATCGTTCGTTAGTACAGCTGAAATGTCTGCCAGCCAAATTCAGACCAAGGCCCTGACTTTGCTATGTCTCCTCTTCCGCCTTCCTTGATTTCTAGGGCAGTGAGTGTTTGATAATAAGATGGCCCTGAACTGCTGGTTGATCAGAATTTTAAAAGGGACTAAGAGAAGTATCTCCTGCACACATGAAAAAGCACAGCCTAATAAGCTTCCCACGTCGGCCCCCTCCTAAAAACGAAATCGAGATCAGAGAGATGACAACTTGCTGCCAGTCAGACCACAGTAACCAGAAATGTAGCCTTCTCTTTGTGAGCCTTGAGGTGTTGCTGATAAATTAAGCAGAGCCCAAGGACAGTCCTAGAGTGTAGAATCCATTCAAGTCCCTGGATTGCAATTACGAGGTAAGAAACACCGCTTAGACCCCATTGCAGAATACTATCTTCATAACTGAGGCGCACGTACTTGCCTGTGGGTGTCTTTAATTTAAAGATGGACTATTTACTTCTTCGGGGGTTTATTTATCACAAAGTGTCACTGATCCCCCCATCTGGGCAGCAGTGTTTCTTACCTAGCATCACTGGACAGGCTGTCAGATGTGCAGGTTCAGGTTGCTCTGGCAGGTACCAGCTGCAGGCGATGGAAGTTGAGACTGTATGAGCTCCCTGAGGGCTCATGTCTCAGGATGGAAAGATGAAAAATTCCAGCTGGAGTCATCTTTTTTGTCAATTATCCAGTGACCGTGGAAGAGTCAGCGACCCTTTCTGGGCCTCAGTTTCCAAATCTGTAGATTAAGGGAGCTGCCAGGCATGGTTGTTATTGGAAAGAGGTTCTGATCCAGACCCCAAGAGAGGATTCTTGGATCTTTCACAAGAAAGAATATGGAGGCCGGGCGTGGTGGCTCACGCCTGTAATCCCAGCACTTTGGGAGGCGGGGCTTACAAGGTCAAGAGATTGAGATCATCCTGGCCAACAAGGTGAAACCCCATCTCTACTAAAAATATAAAAATTAGCTGGGTGTGGTGGTATGTGCCTGTAGTCCCAGCCACTCGGGAGGCTGAGGCAGAATTGCTTGAACCTGGGAGGCGGAGGTTGCAGTGAACTGAGATGGCGCCACTGCACTTCAGCCTGGCACCCAGTGACAGAGCAAGACTGTCTCCAAAAAAAGAATTTAGGGCAAGTCCATAAACTGAAGGCAAGTTGATTAAGGTAAAGGGATAAATAATAGTTACTCCACAGCACAGACCAGTGCCTTGGGCCACTCAGCTCCTTGTATGTA
Organism: Sapajus apella; assembly: GCF_009761245.1. NCBI lineage: Eukaryota > Metazoa > Chordata > Mammalia > Primates > Cebidae > Sapajus > Sapajus apella. Next base: position 3,884,179 of record NW_022437051.1, read on the forward strand.
TAATGATTTCTTAATTATATGCTAAACAATGTATAGATTATTCATGAGTTTTCTGGGAAAGGGGTGGGCAATTCCTGGAACTGAGGGTTCCTCTCCCTTTTAGACCATATAGGGTAACTTCCTGACGTTGCCATGGCATTTGTAAACTGCCATGGTGCTGGTGGGAGTGCCTCTCAGCAAGCTAATGCATTATAATTAGCATATAATGTACAGTGAGAAAACCAGAGGTCATTCTCATTGCCATCTTGGTTTTGGTGAGTGCTAGCTGGCTTCTTTACCACAGCCTATTTAATCAGCAACATCTTTATGACCCATATCTTGTGATGACCTCCTGTCTCCTCCTGTGACTTAGAAGGAATGTCTTAACCTTCTAGGAATGCAGCCAAGTAGGTCTCAGCCATATTTCACTCAGCCCCTATTCAAGATGGAGTCACTCTGGTTTGAATGCCTCTGACTCAAGACTGTAGTCCCAGCTACATGGGAGGCTGAGGTAGGAGGATCACTTGAGTTCAAGGGTTTGAGGCTGCAGTGAGGCATGATCACACCACTGCATTTCAGCCTGCATGACAGAACAAGACTGCCACTAAAAAGAAGAGAAGAAAGAAAAGGAAGAAGGAAAAAAGGGGAAGAGAAAGAAGAAAAAAGAGAGCTGGCTGTGAAATGGCTTGCAGGTCCCCCTGAAGCAGCAGTCTTCAGTTCTCTGACTCCACCTCCTTTGGTGATACCACCTGCTTCCTCTGGTGTCACACAGAACTTCAGTGATGCCCACCAGCATCTGCCAGGCATGGAAGCAACAGGACATGTGAAGATCCAAGAGAGGGGATAATAGAGCCTGCTTCCTCCACCTTTCCCTTGACCAGATCAGGCAGATTGACAACAGCTTGGATAGCAAACCCTCTAGCCAGTGTGCCCACCTATTTGTACCATGACCTTGAAGGAAGCCAAAAGCTTTCACCACAAAATATATTTCCTTGACATATTTCAAGATGGCTGTTCAGAAGGTCTGAAAATAGAAGAGTAGCTAAGAAGCTGTCTTTTGCAGGGAGATTTGCATCTATAGAGAAAAGCTTCCAGGCTCTCTGAGGTCCTCCCCATCCAGATCTAGGAAAGATGAACTGAGAGTCTGACGTCTCTCAAGGTCTGAAAGGAACATTTCTCACCTCTTCTCTCTGAGGGCTGCTACCCGCGAGGTTTCATCTACATAACAAGACCACCTTTGCTAGCCAGGCATCCTCTTCTCTCCCTTCCATAACCTGTTTTGCCACCGTCACCCGATTTACCACCATAACCTTTGTGGGCCTGGGTTCTGGGCCCCCATTCTTTGTGTAACCTCAAGATGGCATAAAAGCATCAACCATCTGGCCATTTCTTTGAGATCTTTTATTATGTCAGACTCCTGTGCATATCAATAAACGTATATACTTTTTCTCTTATTGATTTACCTTTTGTCAGTTGGTTTCTCAGAGAACCGTCAGAGGGTAGAAGGGAAGTATTCTCTCAGCCCTGCAACCTCATACCCACCTCTGTCCATTTGAAGAAAACTGTTCTGAACAATTCTGGGAAGGATTCTAAGAAAGAGATTATTTTTGACCACAGACTAATACCTTTCTTCTTAATTCTTTGAATGAATGATTCATGGAATGCATGCATTTTAAGGAATTGAATGCGTTTTGGTTGTTTTCCTGGAACTCCCCGTTTCTGAGCAGTCATAAATATACCCAGACATACAGCTGAGTGACTATCAGAATGCCCCATGTGTCTGTTACATTTACTCCAGAAAAATTCATTAATAAATAAACATATTCCATAAATATGCCAGATAAAACAAAGGTAATGAGATTCACTTTTAACAAGTCAATATTGAGAATAACAAATGACATTTTAGGGGATTTTCCTGTAAGTTTCCTGAAAGCCCCATAAATCTTTTCCTTCACCTCCTATCCATAACTATTTTCTTCTGATTAAAAATTTACCAGCCCACAATTAAAAATACGGTCAATTACACAGTTACAAGAAAATGATGAGAATGTGGAAAACAGCAAAGAATCATGGGAGTGAGTCTTCTGATTGCTCAAATTCTCTTAATGCCCAAAGACCCAAGGCTGCTACCCAGTGTATTTTCTCAGAGGGATTGGCGTGTAGGTAGGATTGGCAGCCAGGTGTGATTTGAGTATTATTATTATTGAGACAGAGTCTCACTTTGTCACCCAGGTTGGAGTGCAGTGACATGATCGTAGCTCACTGTAGCCTTGAACTCTTGAGCTCAAGGGATCCTCCTATCTCAGCCTCCCCAGTAACTAGGACTATAGGCACATACCACAATGCCCAGCTAGTTTTTCTTATTTTTAATTTTTGTAGAGACAGTGTCTCACTATGTTTCCCAGGCTGATCTCAAGCTCCTGACCTCAGCAATCCTCCCACCTCAGCCTCCCAAAGCACTAAGGATATAGATGTCAGCCCCCGCGTGTGGTCCAATTTCAAAATATTGTGCTGAAATGGCTTTCCCCACTGGCACTGGGTTCTGTGACTTCCATTCCAATGGTGTCCTGCACATTTAGTAAGGACTCGAATGAATTAGTTAAGTCTTGATTGGCCAAGGTACAGAGTCACATTTGTTTTGTATGATAAGGTTTGCAAAAGTCAAGGTGGAGAAGAGTACCCCATTAGGCTTTCACAGCTTAATGAAAATACCCCCTAAGCTTAAAATGGTATTATAGAAAGAAGAGGTGATTTGGAATCTTACAGACCTGGTTGAATCCAAGCCCCACACTTACAAACCAGTTTCATGATCTTGAACAAGATACTTAATATCAGTTTTAATTCATCTTGAAGTAGCTGCAATAAAGGCTAATTCACAGGATGGTTGAGGGGTAGAATAAAATATCCTATCTAAATTACCTAGAGCGGCAATAAAGATAGCAGATAGCCAATAAATATTTAGGTTTTTCTTCCAACCTGTTCCTACCCACTGATCCCTTGGCTTTAATTACTTTTATTTTAATTCAGGTTTTCCAAGTAACCAAAGTAGGAAAAAATGTCTAACTATTTGAAATATTTTTTTCTTATTATTAAGTGTATTGCATAGTGATCTATCAATCAAAGTTGTATTATTATTTGTGTTTGGAACTTAATGGTTAGGATCTGGAAAAAAAAAAAAAAAAAAGGAGCCATTCTAAGCCACAAAGAATTTTTCTCTATAAAGAGTTCGAAGGTCTGCATTCACCATTTTTGCAGACTAAACTTTGTTTAAAGGACATTCTTTGATTGCATGGATTCGAAAGAAAACACTGCAAGATTGTCCCTGCTGCTTTGGGGTGACCATTCACCTGAATGCAATATTTTACACTGAGGAGAAATTTGGTTGAAGAATTAGAATATTGCAAGACTTAACTGAGCTAAAGTCATTTAAGAATGTCTTGCCTTTTGATGATGGTGGGGGTGATAGTCTCTGGGGAGGATACTGGGGTGTTTCTTAGTTCCGTGTGACCCTAGAGAGGCTTCTGCACACTGATGCTTGTGCTCTGGAAATTGGTGGTGGAAAATCTGGATTGGAGAGATGGCAGGAGGTAGAAAGGACCTGTGTTTCTTTCTAGAAGATTCTTCACACCAGAGCAGAGATGGTGGAAAATACTGGCTTGAGCTTGGCACAGACCAACATGGACTAGAGTATCAATTCTCCTAAGTGACATTATCAATGAATAAATGATGCATAACATACTGATATCAAACCATTCTGCTCCCATGATATTATCCTGCTGGAGACATAGAACAAGGTCATTACCCTGTGTGTAGGAGTGGCTTCCCCCGGAGGAAAGTGGATGCTTCCATTGTTAATTCTTGAAGGAAACAGTAGATTATGGAACAGGAACCAAGGATGGTTGGGTGTGTGGCTCATGCTGAGCTTCCAGCAAAACATTTCTTCTCTTTCTATGGCTCATGACATCCTGGCATCAACTGTCCTGTGAGCCATCCATGGAAGAAGTTCTCCTCTGAAGCCACAGTGGAGGTAGTGTAGGTGGATGCGGTGAAGAATCGCTGTGCCCAGGGCAATGGTCAGTAATAACAGAGTGATGGGACAATAACTCAGAAAGGTGAGCCCACCACAGACAGCACCAGGGGGCAAATGTTCTTCCATGTCAGATAATAAAGGAAATCTCACCACATTGTATATTCACAGACTTCTTGGTTCTAATATTTTGTTTACGAGACGAATCATTTCCCTAACCCTGCTTGTCTCAATTGACCTGGTTAAAATTGTTTCCAAACCCAGCAATTCTAAAGAGCAGAACCCAAACAGAATGGAAACTTTCTGGGCTTGCTCACCAAAACCTGAGACCCTCATCTCAGGCCACCCAGTGAGTATACCTGGAGTTTTTGTTATTACTTTCAAAAGACTCCCAACCCCGTTCTGCCTTTTAACACAGAGAATAAGAAAGGAAAAAAATGTTTGTTGAGTTCAGTCCCCCATAGTGATATTTATTCACCAGAGACAAATTATGTCTTCGTTATAAATTCAGATTTGAATTATGCTTCACTAGCAAAACTGGCTCTGTGTTTTATTCATAGAGGAAGACTGTGTGATCTCCCAACCTCAGCTCAGAAAGAAGAACACTTCTGTGCGTCTGCTCACCCGAGCCTGATCACATTTCCAGACACCAACCCAGCAAATTAAGTGGATGCTAAAATCACTTAGAAGCGTATCTAATGCACAGGATAAACATGAGCTACTGGAAAGAGGTACAGGATCAGAAATACAGAAGAAAAAAGGGAATAAAGCACAGCCCATTTGGAACAGAGGGAAGAAATCACATACCACTGGACAGGGGAAATTGCTGCATTTCACCGAGGCAGGTGCACCGGGAATGTTTGTGTATTAAATCATTACTGGGATTTAAAGAGACCATGTAAGAAGGCAATGTTACAGATTGATTCACACGCTATTTATAATTCCTTAACAATGTTTGATGTTCTGGAGTCAGAAAAATAGATCATGGGAATGCTTTGCTGAAAAGAAATTAAACACCCGGTATTTATTTCTCTCTGCTGAATGAAGTGCGGCAACCACCATTTATATTTTTTCCACGGCTGTAAAAATGTCTTTGTTGTTCTGCATAACACTATGTAAAACATGGTGCAAAGACGATTCTTGCTTACTCAGGCGTGAGAGTAATGGAAACAGCCAAAGGAATGGAAACCAGGGCTCCTAGAAACCACATTCTCAGGCCCCATCCAAGAATCTGAGAGGGAAGACCAAGGCCGTAAGCCTGACGGCCTTCAGGCTCACCCTGAAACTGGGAGCAGTTTCCCTTGAAACTGGGAAAGAGAGCAATGTTCCAGTTGTCCTTAGATCTCGCTTCCGGAGCGCGAGGCCTGAGTCTTGCGAATGGAAGTGGAAAGGAAAGTGAAAGAAATCAAAACGTTTCACCACAAAATGTGGTTCCCTGGCATCATGAGCATTTTACACTAAAAATCTATGGAAATCATCAAGTGCTGGAAGAGAACTTTTGCCTTATCTGCATAAAGATAGGACTGGCTGCGCACGGTGGCTCATGCCTGTCATCCCAGCACTTAGGGAGGACAAGGCAGGAGGATCACTTGAGGCCAGGAGTTTGAGACCAGCATGGGCAACATGGCAGGAAAAAAAGAGATACGACTGACCCACCAAGGAGAGCAATTGTTCCTGTCCTCCTCCTTGTTAACGCTTACCCATCACAGGAAAGAAGACCATTTTTCAAGACAACGGCTGTCTCAAATGATCATTTAAATTCCAAAAAGAACATTTGCAAGTTACTATCTGTTTCTCCCCCACTTCCAATAGCTAAAGCAATCTTAAGCAAAAACGACGACGCCAGAGGCATAAGGCTACAGTAACCAAAGCAGCACGGTACTGATATAAAAGTGGACACCTAGACCAGCGAAACAGAATGGAGAACTCAGAATTAGTGCTGAATACCTAGAAGCCACTGATCTTCAACAAAGCAGATGAAAACATACACTGTGGAAAGGATATCCTATTCAGCAAATGGTGCTGGGAAAATTGGAGAGCCACAGGTCGCACAATGAAACTGGATCCTTATGTCTTACCATATGCAAAAATTAACTTGAGATGAATTCGAGTCTTAAATCTAAGACTTGAAACCACAAAAATCCTAGAAGATAACATAGGGCGAACCGTTCTGGGCACTGATCTAACACAAGCCACCTCCAGACGGCTAAACTTAAAGTAACACCCTGTAACACCCGCCCACTGGGGCTTCAGCTGTAAACACTCACCCCTAGACATTGCCATGGGGTTGGAGCCCCACAACCTGCCCGTCTGTATGCCCCTCTAGAGGCTTGAGCAGTGAGGCACTGAAGAAGCAAGCCACTCCCCTGTCAAATGCCTTCCAAGGGGGAGAAGGGGCTAAGTCTCACAAAGATATACAGGGTGGAATAATGGACATTGACAACTCAGGGAGGGGGAGAGATGAAAAATTCCCTGTTGGGTACAATGTACTCTATTCGGGTGACAGGTACACTGAAAGCCTAGACTTCATCACTACATGATGAATCCACATAACCAAAAAACACTTGTACTTCTAAAGCTATCAAAATAAGTTTTTTAAGGTTAATTTCTGTTCCCCATCCAATCATTCTCCCCAGAAATCACATATTGTCCTTCAATAGAATTCCTCTTTTCCCTCCAGCCTCTTATAACTTGTTTTACCAGGATCCAAGCCTGCATTCTTTCTGTAACCTCAAGGTAGAATATCTTGACGCTTCTGTACTTCATTGGAAAGTTGGGTCTTTTTTCTGTACCCGTGTGTACATGTTAAATTAATTTGTCTGTCTTTTCTTCTGTTAATCCATCTGCCTCATGTCAGTAATTTTCAGTGAACTTCCAAGGGGCCAAGGCTCACAAAAGGATGGAGATGTCTTTCCTGTGTGTCTGCAAATTCCTCCACACCACTCAGGAAGCTGGAAACTGAACCACTGGCTCTGGCTCTCATCTCTTTTGAAGGACCTCACAGAAATTCCTGTCCTTTAGCCAGGGTTCATCCAAGGCAGATGTCTCTATAATGTCACAGACAAAACATCCTCACTTTCTTCCCACAGCTTTGCGGGGGCTTGTTGGAGCTCTATACCATGAGGCAAGAGCCGAGTTGTCTCCGCTCATGGAGAGAGTGAAAGAGTCCCTGCAGCGGTAAACCATCCCCAGCTTGAGGAAAGGTATGGGTACTGAAGGAACCCAAAATATTTCACTCCAAAGCCAATTCTTTGACATATTTCAGATCCAATTCAGAAGGGCTGGAAATAGAAGAGTAGCTAAGAAGCTGTTTGTGCTGGGAGCTTTGGATCTATAGAGAAAATCTGATTCATGCAGCCATGCGTTCTCTGAGGCCCTCCCTTGTCCAGATCTAGGAAAGACAAACTGAGAGTCTGACATCTCTAAAGGTCTGAAGGAAACATGTACCACCTCTTCTCTCTGAGGGCTGCTACCCCGTGAGGTTTCATCTACATAACAAGGCCACCTTTGCTAGCCAGCCATCCTCTTCTCTCCCTTCCATAACCCGTCTTGCCAGCATCACCTGATTCACCACCATAACCTGTTTGTGGCCATGCTCTGAGCCCCCATTCTTTGGGTAACCTCATAGCTAATGCATGCGGGGGTTAGTACACAGGCAACAGGTGGCTAGGTTCAGCAAACCACCATGATACACGTTTACATATGTCACAAACCTGCGTGACCTGCACATGTATCCTAGAACTTAAATAAAATTCAATTTTAAAAAAGAGAGAGAAAAGCTTCTGAGCCTCACTGGGGTGTTGGGGGTCATCTGTGTTGTCCCCCATGCATGTTATTAATAATATATTTGTATGCTTTCTCTCATAGTAATCTGCCTTTTGTCAGTTGGTTTTTCAGTAAAAGTTCCAGAGGGCAAAGAGAAAATTTTCCCTTGGCCTCTGTAACACCAACTAACCAGAAGTAGGCTTTGGGGAAAGCGTGTGCTCTGAGTCACCCAGAATCATCAGTGACATTTTCATTACCTTTATCCAGGCCTCTGCAGTGTGTGACATTAGGTACCTACCACAGCCATGCAATTTCCTCAATGCTGGGTCAACCTAAGGGAAGAAGAATTAACCTCTGCCCTCCAGGAGCACACAGATCTTTATTATTTTTTTAATTTATGTATTTATTTTGAGACAACGTCTGGCTGTTACCCAGGCTGCAGTGCAGTGGCACAATCTTGGGTCACTGTACCTCTGTCTCCCGGGTTCAAGCTATTCTCCTGCCTCAGCCTCCCAAGTAGCTAAGACTGCAAGGTGCGTGCCACCATGCCCAATTAATTTTTGTATTTTAGTGGAGACAGGATTTTGCCATTTTGGCCAGCTGGTCTCAAACTCCTGACCTCAAGTGATCCACCTGCCTCCGCCTCTCAAAATGCTGGGATTATGGGCATGAGCCACTGTGCCCGGCCCAGGAGTTTACACATTGCAAAATAAGTGGTAAACATTGTGAAATTAAGTAATCTGAATTTAAAGCTGTTAGATGTTTGAACTTTTTTTTTTTTGAGGCAGAGTCTCTCTCTGTCACCCAGGCTGGAGTCCAGTGGTGCCATTTCAGCTCACTGCAACGCCTGCCTCCTGGGTTCAAGCTGTCCTCCCACCTCAGCCTCCAGAGTAGCTGGGATTACAGGCACTCATCATCATGCCTGGCCAATTTTTTGTATTTTTGGTAGAGACAAAAATTTTGCCATATTGGCCATTTCCCTATGTTGGTCTCAAACTCCTGGGCTCAAGTGATCCGCCTACCTTGATTTCTCAAAGTGCTGGGATTATAGGCGTGAGCCACCGTGCCTGGCCAAGCTGTTGGTACTTTAGAGTGTTCTGAGCCTTGAATGGAATGTGGCTATTCACCCTAAGCCACATAGCACATAGTGAACTTCTGCCTTCTTTTTTCTGTAAATAATTAAGAATTATTGGTAAGAATACCAAGTGGCTCCAGAGATAAGACCATTCAGATCTTTACCTCATGTAGTAATAAAGTAATCTTCCTTGGAATGTAGCAACCTGCAAACCAATCAAATCCCTGTAACCTATGCACGAGTCTTGGGTAGGAAATGCTGTAATCCTGCTAACACTTCTCTGTCTCTGCCCATATTAAGTGAAACTTGAACTGCTTCACTTTGGAACGCTGGCCCCGTTCATTTGGAATCTGTGTTTTCCTTAAGCTTTATGCTCAAATACATTCTATGTTTACCTATATTTTAAGATCTCATTATTTAAGGTTGACAGCATAATGTGAGTATTATCAGTGGCTAATATGGGGACATAAAGGAAGAATCCCAAACCAGGAAGAGGGCATGGCAAGTCAGGAATTCTCAAGGACAAGGGTGGTACTCTAATGCCTATCACAGTGCCCTGCATAGAACAGGGACCTACTAGGCTGGGCACGGTGGCTCACACCTGTAATCCCAACACTTTGGGAGGCCGAAGCCAGGGAATCACTTGAGGTCAGGAGCTTGAGAGCAGCCTGGCCAACGGGGTGAAACCCCGTCTCCACTAAAAATACACAAATTATCTGGGTATCGTGGTGCATGCCTGTAATCCCAGCTACTCGGGAGGCTGAGGCAGGAGAAACACTTGAACACGGAAGGTGGAAGTTGCAGGGAGCCAAGATAGAGCCACTGCACTCCAGCCTGGGCAATAGAGTGAGACTCTGTCCCCCCACCCCCACCCCAAAAAAGAATAGGCACCTACTGTTTGCACCAAACTGCACTAAATATGCACTAAACTAACTGGGAATTTTCCCTCTGCCCATCAATACCTCCTTTTTTGCCAGCACTACCCACTCCCTCCACACACTGTCTTCCCGCAATGCCCCTAGCAATGCAAAAGTCCTGTTTTGCAGAAGGTGTTAGTATGACTGTTACGTGGGTTTAGATTATCTAGGTTTTTTGTTTGTTTTGTTTTTGTTTTTGTTTTTTGTTTTCCCCATTTATTTATTTTATTGCATTTTAGGTTTTGGGGTACATGTGAAGAACATGCAAAATTGTTGCATAGGTACACACGTGGCAGTGTGATTTGCTGCCTTCCTCCCCATCACCTACATCCGGCATTTCTCCGCTTGCTATCTCTCCCCAGCTCCCCACCCCACACCGTCCCTCCCCTATACCCCCACCTTCCCTTGTGAAACTCAGACAAGCGATTTTTCTTTTCTCATCAGCAAAACAAAGGGACTGCTCTAGGGTCTCTGAGGTTTCTTCCAGCTTTGAAACTCTACGCTTCTAAGTTTCAACATAAAAAATCATTATTTCCAGTACTGCTAAGAAAATCTTTTAAAAAGCAATGAACACACATATGCTTTATTAATCATTATCCAAGTGCTGTGGATATATAGTCCACAACCTAACAGAAAGGATGAAAAAGAGGCGATCAGTTCTCCTTTGAGTATTCTGCCGGGTGTTCTATGCTTAAGAACCTCTAGTCAATTTTGCTTGAGTTCAAACACATATTTGTTAAGTTCCAGGTATGTCTGCATATGTTATAATTTTCATAGACGTTCATAGTTAGGAACTTTGCGTTAGGTACTTGGCAGGATTTTCCTCCAAATGCTCTTTCATGCCATAAATGAATACTCCAGGGCATCCTGAATAACTGCCTTGAAGGGGGGCTGTCTTTGGAGGGTTTCAGTGGCCAAACTGAAAGGGAACCAATGTGTTCTGACTTCCAAGCCTTAACAAACACTGCACAAGCAAGTCTGCACGTGTGCCCATGTTCGTCTTTCTTTATCTGATTGTAACATCATTCAGAAAGATGTTTGGAAATAGCTGGATGTTTAACTTTATTTAGACAATCATTGTTAGCTGAATTTTTCACAGTACTTTGGCAGCTGTCTACCAACCTTGTTCAAACTAAGCCCTCAGAAACAATATGCACCATTTCCAGGCCAAACCTTTTAAGAAGCAGTCCCTGAACCGTTGATTTTTTCCCTATTTGGCTCATTCTGAGATATGACCAGTGCTGCTGTTACAGATAGTATCTTATTTCCTACTATAAGCTTGTTGGCTATTGCTGGTATGGTACAATACTACCCAGCTTTCATTCAGAACCTGGCTGAATTCTCTCCTAGTTAAAGTTTACTCATGAATTAGTTGAGGAGAAAGTGAATAGCTAAGAGCCCAAATACTGGAGCTAGACTTCCTGGGTTCTAATCCCGGTGCCAACATTTTCATTTTGGAAAATATTTGTTAATATGTCTTCAAAGATTTCACCCCTCCATTTGTTTTTTCACTATTTCGGGGTCTCTTTTTACACGGATGTTGATACTTCTGTTTCTGCCTCCCTGCAGTTCAGTCTCTCAATGTGTCTTTGTATTCCATCCAAATGCTTTCATATTTTCTTTTTTTAAAAAAATAGAGAAGGGATCTCACTATGTTGCCCAGACTGCTCTCAAACTCCTGGGACCAACCAATCCACCATCTTCTGTCTTCCCAAAGTGCTGGGATTACAGAAATGCACCCCTGTGCCCGGCCACTTTTGTCATTTCCTCACTCAATCTTTCATCTTATTTATCCTTCAGCTTTATCGATTCCATTATGCAATCAACCTTTAAATAATAAATCTTCCATTTCAATAATTATATTTTTAAAGTTGAGATTTCAAATTACTTCTTTATACCTGTTTGTTTCTGTGGCATTTTTTCTAATAGTCTCTCTTATTTTTCTGGTGATATTAATTGTATTTATTTTACTTTCTTGATCTGTTTTACTTTTGATTTTACTTCCTCTAGGAGAGTTCTAACCATTTGCTGCCTTCCTTTCAATGTATATATACTCCTCAGATGCCTGGGAATTTCCCTTATGTCTTTGCTGAGCTTTATTTGTTTGTTTTGAGACAGGATCTTGCTCTGTTGCCTAGCAGCCAAGGCACAATCAATCACACTCACTGCAGCCTCGCCTCCTGGGCTCAGGCGATACTCCTGCCTCAGCCTCCTGATTAGTTGGGATACAAGCACACAACATCACAGCCAGCTAATTTTCTAATTTTTTTCTTTTCCAGGCTGGTCTCCCTTGGCCTACCAAAGAGGCAGGATGATAGGCATGCGCCATCTCACCCAGCCGTCTTTGCTTTTTATTCTTGTAGGACTAACAGTTGCTGTTGCTAGTAATGAGGGGGATGAAAACCTAGAATCTAGTTTCTGTCTCATAGGTCTTAATAGGCCCAGGTTAGAGAGGCCCTAGAAATGTAATCTGGGCTCAAACATTCCCTGTTCTTCCAGCCATCCCTGTCCCCAGGGAACCTCAGAATTAATCAGGGACTGCTGTGAGCTGCACTGATTGGTAGTGTGCCATCTTCTGTCCCTGTGATAATGGCTTTGCCCTTGGGGAAAGTGTGAAGTTTCCAGGCCTGCCAATCCCCTGTCTCATCTCTTGACTTCCCATACCAGCTGGGCTCCTGAGCCGCCCTAGAGCAGCCTAACCTTGCAGCTTCAGGCTAGCTTCCTTGCCACCTGGTAGCAATCAGATTGACAATGGGCCCTTTAGAAAAGCCAAGAGAATAAACTCCACTGCTCTTAGCCCTCTCCCACTTCAGGCAACCTTCACACAATTGCTGCTGTTCCCAAACTTGCCCCCCCGCCCCCGCTTTGACCCTCCAAGTTTCAGGAAAGTTTGATCACTTGCTGACTGCCACTCTCTGATAGTCACGGCTGTTTAATTCATTTAGTTTTCTTTCTTTTGCATGGCATCTCTGGGATTCGAGGAAGGAGTCAGCAATCTGTGGCAATTCCCCATCTTACCCTTGAACTAGAGAGTGCAGATAGCTTACTGGGCCAAAGCAAAATTTGTGCTGAGAGACCTTGGATACAATTAAATTTCTAGCTTCATTAAGTGGAACCACACACACACACACACACACACACCCCAGTCCTGAATTTTTGCCACAGCCCCGGCAGGTTTCCTTGCCTGCAGTGGCAAGCTGCTGTCACTTTTCATGCCAGATGCCCCAGCTTAGCCATTCTGACATGTCCCTTTCAGCTGGGCATCTACCCCTCAATAATTGCTGGTGAAAAAAATTGCTGGTGGCATTTTGTCATGAACCCCAGGCTTTTCAGCCTGTCATTTCAGTCCCTCTGCGAATAGGTTCCTCCTAATATTCCAGATTTTATTTTAGGTAGGAACCGTCTCTCCAGTCCTTCAAAACAGACTCACATAATTTCCCTTCTTTTGTGGGTTTCCTTCTCAGTACTATCCATTATTTCTGCCTCTTATCCACATGCCACCCATCCTAGTTCAATGCTATTTATAAATGGCACCTGAGCCTCCTCAGCTGAAATTTCTGTTTCCCTCACTGACTTCCTAAAGCAAAGATTCAAACACCATTGATTTGGGTCAGCTCACTGACTGCTCTCAAATATTTTCAAATATCCTGCATTAGCTTGTAGGTTTCCTTGAGAGTGGGAGTTTTTTCTTATCATATATATGATAGCCTTGAACACGATGTTACATATTTACACAGGAATCAATAGTTACTTGTTGTTTATTGATTGATCGAAGCCTGCAACTAATTCCATAAGTCACATTGTTTAGAATCACCCAGGCCAGAGAGAGGTCAGCTCCTTCATTTTCCTTCTGCTCTCAGAACTATGCCCAGCATTGAGATATTATCCTTGGCATCAAAATAGCTTCATTTCTACACCAAATCTATGAATAGGTTGCATTTCTGGCATCTTATAATGAAAACCTCAACTAATAAGAACTTATTTGTTATGTCCCCCATGCAAAAGAAAGCAATGCCCTTCTAGAAGGTGAAAGAAGCTAGGCTGAATGTGGTGACCTTGACTTATCTAAGTTAGCAGCCAGAAAGCAAATGGGATTCATCCCAGATGGGACTAAGCTTGCAATTTTTGCTCAGTACTAGATAAGCTCATGAACAAATCTAATTACCTGATATCTAATCTGCCAGCCTCAATAGGTCACCCTTCATTACTTGGGAGCATCTTACTTTTACAAGACAATTGGAAATGCTGAAGTCCTGAAGATCGTGGTTATTCACAAAATACTTTATTATAGGAAGTTTACTCCTAAGCAACTTGAACTTGTCTATTTTCAGCTCTGAACTTCGCAGTTTCAAAGCAGAAATTAAACATTTGTAACTGTAGAGGCCTCTGATGCCAGTACCTCAAAATCATACCCATGAAAGTTAAAAATATTGTTGCTTGAAAAACTATAAACACAGTTGCATCAGCCCTTTCTTGACTGCCCATTCTTTGGGACACAAACTCTCGAAGACTCATTTTCCTCATCTGTAAAATATGAATAATAATACTATCTCACAGGATACCTGTGAGAGTTAAATCAGTTAAAACATGTGGAGATGATTAGATAAGAAAAAAACCTTTCATAGCCCACCGACTGAGGACAAACAAACTCTTCACGATCTACAACCCTGAGATTAGGCTTTCTAAAAAGCAAAATTACAGAAAGACTACTCTTGCCACCCATACCACAAGACGTCTCTGCTGGGGAGGCGCGGTGGCTCACACCTGTAATCCCAGCACTTTGAGAGGCTCAAGGTGGGCTGATCACGAGGTCAGGAGTTTGAGACCAGCCTGGCCAACATAGAGAAATCCCATCTCTACTAAAAATACAAAAATTAGCTGGGTGTGATGGCAACCGCCTATAGTCCCAGCTACTCAGGAGGCTGAGGCAGGAGAATCGCTTGAACCCGGGATGCGGAGGTTGCAGTGAGCTGAGACTGTGCCATTGCACTCCAGTGTGGGTGACAGAGTGAGACTCCGTCTAAAAAAAAAAAACACTACTATCATGACACTCTTATCTCTTAATTTTTTCCTTACTTATGCTTCTATACACAATAAGAAAGAGAGTCTTGTACACTCATGGGGTATAGTTTTACTTGTGAAAGATTTTACAACCAACTTTATACATGGACAAATTTATCCCTTAATAGTAAAAGATAAAGGGCCAGTGTGGGG
>NW_022437051.1:3899255-3900417 GCF_009761245.1 Sapajus apella
TTTTTTTTTTTCAGGGTCTTACTGTGTCACCCAGGCTGGAGTGCAGTGGTGTGATTTTGGCTCACTGCAGCCTCAATTTCCTGGGCTCAAGCCATCCTCCCATCTCAGCCTCCCAAGTTGCTGGGAACACAGGCACAAGCCACCATGCCCAGCTAATTTTTGTATGTTTTGTAGAGACAGAATTTTGCCATATTACACAGGCTGGTCTCAAACCACTGGACTCAAGTCATCTGACTGCCTCAGCCTCCCAAAGTGCTGAGAATACAGGTGTAAGCCACCGCACCTGGTCTTGAATCAGCCGTTTCTATCTTTGACCTGTGTTATATTCAGCTTTCTCAAATACAGAAGAGGAAAAAGTAGTGAATTTTCATCAATGTATGTAATGGAAATGAAAGAAACTTAAAGCTAAGGAGCCCAGGTTAAAATCCTGTTCTGACGATTTTCTAGTTGTATAACTTGGGACACAAACTCACAAAGACTCATTTTCCTCATCTGTAAAATGTGAATGATACTACCTATCTCACAGGATACCTGTGAGAGTTAAATCAGTTAATACATGTGGAGGTGATTAAATAGAGCACTTGTCAACTAGAAATTAATGCACATATGTTGGCTATGATCATGACTTTTCTTCATTTAAAAATTCATAATGCCAATATATTTATGGCCCTAAATTAGGTACCTTAATATATCAGAAAAGGGTCCCATTTTAAAACATTGTATTTTAATTAGCACATTTTATAATTCACGGGAGCACTATCTCTAATATTCAGGGCCTGAGTTTTACATTGACTAACATAGTTCAAACATTCAAAGCACTTAGCTTCCAAGGGTGCTGTCTAGAAATTGTG
Source organism: Sapajus apella (assembly GCF_009761245.1). Lineage (NCBI taxonomy): Eukaryota > Metazoa > Chordata > Mammalia > Primates > Cebidae > Sapajus > Sapajus apella. The sequence continues at coordinate 3,900,107 of NW_022437051.1, forward strand.
ACATGGTCACCTAAGAAAAATTAAATGGAAAAATTAAATGCAGCAGCAGTGGCAAAAGGCAGGCCTTTGATGTGCAAATTTACCTTGGGCTTTTCTTGTCTGTTTCATTGATACTTACAGAAAGACCTCCTACTTACCTCCTACAGAAAGACTCTAAGCAGAAACCACTTCAAAATTATCTCCAAATGAGAAGGGTGTATATTTTTTCAAGGAAATAAATTTTGCATCTTCATCGATTGTGTATATTAGGACTAAGCACCCCAAGACTTTTAAAGAATCTGCTTTGTAAAACTTCTTTTTTTTTTTTTTTT
>NW_022437051.1:3900517-3914254 GCF_009761245.1 Sapajus apella
CCACAGTGCTGGGATTACAGGCTTGAGCCACCGCGCCCGGCTGTAAAACTTCTTTAAGAAATAAATTTCTATTATAGAATAAAAAGAAATTATATCTCAAAGAAGGAGGTTAAAGGGAGAAAAGCTATGTATTCAGTGTTTAAACCAAATTTATGTATTTGTTTGTTTGAAGCAGGGGCTTACCCTGCCACCCCTGTTGGAATGCAGCAGTGTGATCACAGCTCACTATCTCAACCTCCTGGGTTCAAGTGACCCTCTCTCCTTGGTCTTCTGAGCAGCTAGGACTACACACGCATGCCACCACACCAGTTAATTTTTTTAGTTTTCTGTGGAGATGAGGTGTTGCTAGCTTGCCCAGGCTGGTCTCGAACTCCTGGCCTCAAGTGATTCTCCTGCCTCAGCCTCCCAAAGTGCTGAGATTACAGGCAGGAGCCACTGCACCTGGCCTAGAATAACTTTAAACACCTTTAAACAACTTCAAATGCAGAAGTCTAGGAACAATTTATAAACTTTGTGTATTTTGGTTATTTTGACTTCTCTAATAAGCTATTATGATGTTTTTCTAAAATTACTATTTGGTATGGAGAATTTTTTAAAGCACATTTTCTACTATCTCATTTGATGGCAAAAGAGAAAGCAAAACAAAGACAGATGGTAAATTATGGATTAAGGTTAAGTATTTCTAATGGTATGATGAGTTGTTCCAATGCAGATTTAATTTATTCTATTATTATTGGGTTGTTAAAGTCAGCACTGAGTATTAAATTGTGTTTCTTTATATATTAACTATTACAATTCAAGTAATAGTAATTAATAAGAGTTACCAGCTATCATTTACAATAAATCAGGCACTGTGTTAACATCTTTACATACATTATGTCCTTAAATCCTCAAAACAACCATTGAAGTAGACACTGTCTGGATTCGTACTTTCTGATATGGAAAACGAGCTGATTTGGACAAGGTTACATATTCAATAGGTAGAAGATTTGATACCATGTTGGTAGTGCCACAGGATCCTTCAGGTGCCGCCTTGCCAGCTGGAAACTTCTGTGGCTGGCAGCGCCTCTGCTTGGGTTTTGCTCATGCCCCTTGGGCTTGTTCTGCCCACTCGGCCCAGCAGGCTGATCCCACGCCTGCAAGGGCAAGTCAGGTGCAGAGTGGCAAGGGGTGTGAGAGCGAGTGAGAGGGGAGTCCAGGGAGTCCAGCCACTGCACACAGTCAGGTGTGCTGGCTAAGGCAGGTGGGTGGCTCAAAATGCCAGCTCTGTGCAAGGCTGCGGCTGGGCCAGACATACCACAAGCAGCCTCCACTGTAGGCACCAGTGTCTGGACAAGGGGTACATGATGGTGCCCGAAAGCTCGGAGCCCCAAAGAGGGCGTTTCAGCAGGTCACAGCCTTGGCTCAGGGAAGTCTGGGCTCCCAGAAGAGCCACAGCTCTTCTCTCCTCATTGACCGCAACAAGGCGAGCAGGGGGCATGTTTCAGCCCTGTTTGTGTTACAGCTCTTTCAGTCCTGCCATCCGGTGGGTCCCAAGTTCTTGTCTCCTGTCCAGGAAGAATGAGGTTGGTGGACAATTAGAGGGTAAGCAAGGCAGAGATGAGTTTTATTGAGCAACAGAACAGTTCTCAGGAGACCTGTAGTGGGTAGCTCCTTTCCACAGGCAGGTCCGACCAACCGGTGTGTGAGTCTGGCTGAGTCTGAACTTTATATGAGCTCAGAAGAGAGGAAATGCATGCTGACTGGTCCATGGGTGGCCATGGTTAGGCCTGGGAAAAGCCGTAAGTTCTAACTCCTGGTCTTGGACTTCACCTGGAACCAGCATCCCAGCCCCCAGGCTTCAGGCTGCCCCTGGCTTGAAAGTGAGGCTTCACCAGGGACCTCCCCCTTCCCACCTGGGAACGTGTCTGCCCCCTGCCACCATCAACATGCCATCCACAACAGGCTGTTCATGCTGAGCTGCCCTCAGCCCCCTGGCCCTCCCTCTCTGAGCTTGTCAATGCCCACAGTTTCAGAGGGGGATGAGGAGGCCAGGGGAATGGCATGTCAGTGAGGCCCTGAGCGTGTGCACTCTTGGCTAAGTCATGGCAGTGCCCGGGCTCGTCTTCAACTTTGCTTCAAGATCAGAGTGGGCACCGGGAGCGGGAAGAGAAAAGAGAGCAGGAGCAGGCACTTTAGAGCCTGTGGGGGAGGCAGGCTTCCTGGGCCCCTGAGAGTGTAGGCATGCCTGGGTCCAGAGCCATGGCTGGGTGGCTGCAGCTGCGCCCAGGAGCACAGGGTTCCAGCCCCACCAACTCAGTAGGGAACAGGGCTTCCACTTGTTCCCAGCCCCCGTTAGTTCCACTGAGCACACAGTTCCGGCCACACCTCCCCACTGCAGCTGGCATCCCCACAGCGGCTGCTCCAGATGGACCGCCACTGCCATCAGTAGCGATACAAATGACCTGCCAACATATATGACTGCTACTATGCTTACAGAAAATGCTATTGGCCAGACAAGATGGCTTATGCATGTGACTCCAGCACTTTGGGAGACTGAGGCAGGTAGATCACTTGAGTCCAGAAGTTCAAGACCAGCCTGGGCAGCATGGCAAAACACCATCTCTACCAAAAATACAAAAATTAGCCAGGCATAGTGTTGCATGCCTGTAGTCCCAGCTACTCAGGAGGCTGAGGCAGGTGGATTGCTTGAGCTCAGGAAGCGGAGGTTGCAGTGAGCCAAGATTGTGCTACTGCACTCCAGGCTGGGCAACAGAGAGAGACCCTGTCTAAAAATAAAATACTTATCAGATATTAGTGATTATAATTTTGATAGAATACTATGAATGTATGCATATTTATAAAAAGTTATCTGCCACGACTGTATTTTTGTAGACTTGGTTTAAAAATTTGTTCATGTTTGGACTATATTGCTTGTATGTTATTTGATTAGTTTCAGTTAGATAAACTATATCTAGACTAGGAAAATGGCACCTTAGACCTAACCCTAATAAGTAGCGTATTTTTAAACATCATCTTACTTTTGAGCAGCTAAATTATGTAGAGCACCAGTATCTGGAACAAGGTACTACAGAGACTCTCGGGTGAAATAACCCTAACCTTGAATTCTCTCACAAATTGAGGTTATGCCCTGAACATTACATTTATGCTATAATTTTGTGTCATTTTGGTTTAAAGAAAGAAATTCTAATGTACAATGTCTTAATGAGCAGCTGTGGTCAAATATTTATTTAAAAGGACATATTGATTTGCAGATTAAAACTGACCACATATGACCACTTCTTTTCCAGTGACATTCTTATTTAAGGTATTGATTAAAGACTTTTTATGCAGAAAGCATTTTTCTTGTCAGCTCAGTTATGCTGGCTTTTGTAATAAGCTAATTTGATTTCCTTTTTTAACCTTTGTTTGATTAGGGAACAGACATTTGCATTAAAATTCAAGAGAGATGAAGTCTATCATCGATCTTGACTTCCTCGTGGACCTCTTGTACTCAGCGAAAGATGATTTAGAGAATGTCAAGAATCTTGGAACAACCATAATGAGAGAGAGAAAAAAAATCACTTCAGACTTATAAGCCAGGAAGGGCTTATTTGACAGAAAGGGCAATTGCATTTGGTGGATATGTTTTAGAGAAATCAAATCCAGGAAGTTTAATTTTGTTCTTAGGCCAAATCATTAAAAGATCTATGAGATAAGCCGCCATTAATAAAGTACTTGCTAGTTAAACCAAAACATTTCAAAACATCCAAAGAGGTTAAACCAAACACACACATTATTACTTGTCACAAAGGGGAAGTAAAATAAATTCTAATATTTCTTTATAAACGTGTTCCTGGTAAAACGCTAACCTCAGATAGGTTTGTGATTTAATCGTCTATTGCTTTCTCTGAGAATTGGGGTAAAACCCTCATAGATTAGCCCATGTCTTCCATGAGTGTACCCAGGACTAATCCTCTTTCACAATAGGGCTCAAAGCTATTTGCAAATTTTTTTAATTGGAAAAAAAAATTTTTTAGACAGGGTCTTGATCTGTTGCCTAGGCTGCAGTGCAGTGACATAAACAGAAGGCTCACTGCAGCCTCAACTTCCCGGGCTCAAGCAGTCCTCCTGCCTCAGTTTCCCAAGTAACTGGGACCACAGGTGTGTACCACCACACCCAGCTAATTTTTTTTTAATGTTTTGTAGAGATGGGGTCTCACCATGTTACCCAGGCTGTATTTGCAAATCCTTGTAGTTGCCGTGACCTCTACAGCCTCTTCCTAGACAGAGACCAACATATTTCTATGACCTCAATAGCTTAGGTCCATTGCTCATTCCTGTAATCTTTATTTGGGTCTTTTCTGTAAGTGGAAGCTTCTTCCATTTTCTGAGGACTTCCACCCGAATTGGAATTTTCAGTTCAAGAGGAACTGAGAATCTACAACAAACCTCATGATGTATTACATATTTAAGAGGACCCGTGGAAAGTGTATCAGATGGGCTCACCCATCTCTTCTAACTACTCAGAACATTTTTCAGGTGATAGGACACAGTAGTTACAAAAACACAAGATAGAAAAAAGACCAACTTGGTTAAATTCTTTCAAACAACTGGTTATAAAACACCTAGTTCCCAGTATCACTGGTCTATCTCTTTCAGCTCAAACAAATAAATTCTCATAATTCCAGGTCACTTGGGTACATTTCTAGGGGCAGCAGGTCATTGCTAATTTCTTTTATTTTCTGGAAAAGTTATTGAATGTATTTATTGAAAGTAATTTTCCGTTACCTGCTGTCCTAACAGTGATCCTTCCTCCTCAGTCCCACATTTCTAGATTTCACAAGTTAGAGATGTGGTTTGACCATCTTTTATATCAATTATTTTAATTTGTGTAAATTAATGTACTTCTTTAAGTCAACAGAAGCTAAGATTCTACAAAACTCAGTTTTTAAAAAATTTAATTAAATCTGGAAGTAGAAGATATTTATCATTTGGCCTTAGAGGTCAATCTAGTGTTGTTTTTTTTTTTTCTCTGTGGATAATACTATAAAATTATATATCTAATAGACATTTTGTAATTAAGGACAGCAGATAAAATGAGAGGGTGCACATGGGAAAATATTTTTTTTATTTACTTTTGAGACGGAGTCTTACTCTGTCTCCCAGGCTGGAGTGTAATGTCACGATCTCTGCTCACTGCAAACTCTGCCTCCCCAGCTCAAGCGATTCTCCTGGGAGAGAATCTCAGGAGAATCCCTGCCAAGTACCTGGGATTACAGGGGACAGCCACCATGCCCAGTTAATTTTTATATTTTTACTAGAGACTGGGTTTCACCATGTTGGCCAGGTTGGTCTCAAAATCCTGACCTCAGGTGATTTGCCTGCCTCGGGAAAATAGCTTTAAATTAAGAAAAATAATATGACTGAAAATACTTTGACATTCCATGAAGTGAGGCTCTTTTACAGGAAAGACAGCACTATTTTATTTCATGTCTAATAATTGAAGGAAAATGTTCCATTTACAGTAACAAGTTTCCATACTGTTAGTGGTTCAGAAGCAGAATATCTATAAAACACAGCTGAGGAATTTAAGAGAAGTATTTTCATACATCCATATGGGTAAAACATTAACTGTTCTTTCATGTCATGAATCCAAAAGTATCTATATTATGTTTTATATTGTGTTAAAATCTATATAATGTAATACAAAATTCATCCAGAGGATAATATATTTATGTATTCCTCAGGCAATTTTAGTTGAGATATTCATTTGGACTTTAATTTTAAAAATCACGCTAAGCTTCTATCCGCCTTGTTCTTCCAGTTTCATGGCAGAGAAAACAGTTCTAGCACCTGGGAAATCCATCAGACTCATCCCAGTGGAGGCTTTGAAAGCAGACACGTCATTTTTTCAGGCTTCAGTTGCCCTTCAAATCCAGTAAACAGAATTCCTTATCTTATAACACAAGGATTTTACTCGAGTATTTTATGTGTAATTTATCAGAATAGCTGCCAAGACATTCAAATTTGTTTTAAAAAGACAGGATCTTTGTAGCAGATAGGCTTGAGGTTTAAAAACCGGATTTTGCATGCTCTTCATTTTCCCTGCGGTCTCTGAAGTTTAGTATATTGGTCACTGCCACGTTACGAGTCCTGTCTCACCTGGTTCCCCGTCTCTCAAAGCCAATAATAATTGCTAACTATGACTAATATCATGTGGAAGGTTGCAAAGTTCACTGCTAACCTTTGTTCCAGCTCAGTGTTTTCAAGGTTAATAGATTGATTTTGAGCTGAGATAGGATGCATTTATAAAATGGAAGAAAATGAAAAATTTGGCATCACCAATAGGCAGATCGTTTTAAATGATTCATTTGTTACATTTGGATTGTAGCCATGAAATTCATTTGATATATATCACATCGTTATAGTCTAACCTAGATGCTGGAAAATAAATTAATGATACATTTTAACATCAGACCATTTCACATACACACACTCACACATACTCAAGGATGAGAATTAGGGCATTATCGCTTATTGATCACGTTAGCCTAGGAATACGACATGTGTAAAATAGAGCCTAGCCTCTTTCAAAGACTGAGACTTCTTTAAAATACAGTTAAAACTGCAGTTCTAAGAGCCTGGCTACTAATTGCATCCTTTAATCTCCTTGCTTGAAACAGAACACATAAAATCTCAAACCTTGTCTGAGCTCTATGCTTGCTAGACTTTGGAGAGTCCTGGTTCCAGTCTACAGAGGTCTTCTGATTTGCTCACTCCCTTGATTGCCCTCGAGGAGGTCTCTAGCATCCCAGAGAGATCTTTACTACCAACCTTTCTGACCTTGCCCAACACCTGTGTCTGGGCCCCTTTTTGCAATCAGTTTCTGAGCTTGCCTTTCCATTTCAGTTTAGTGATTGGGGTAATCCCTGGCCTCTGGTGCTGACCTGGACTTACAGTTTGTCCCAGCATTGCCAGAACCTGGCTCACCAGATAAAAGGCAGCATTTCCTCGGAGAGTCTTCTGGTGTCGTAAGATGTGTGGTCCTTAGTAAGAACAAGTCAGCTGGGCATGGTGGCTCATAGCTGCGATCTCAGCGCTTTGGGAGGCAGAGGCAGAAGAATCACTTGAGGCCCAGAGTTTGAGACCAGTGTGGGCAACACAGTGAGACCCTGTGTCTACAAAAAGTTAAAAAAAAAATTAGACAGGCATGATGGTGCTTGCCTGCAGTCCCAGCTACTCAGGAGGCTGAGGCAGGAGGGTCACTTGAGCCCAGGAGGTCAAGGCTGCAGGGAACTGTGATTGGGCCACTGCACTCCTGCCTGAGTGCCAGAGCAAGAATCTGCTTCTAAGAGAGAGAGAGAAAAGGACAAGTCACCACAGCCTGTCGTTTCTTCCTTTCAAGTGTTCGATTCACCATTCCTTCATAGTCCATAATGTCTAGATTACTCATTTTATGCTCTAGCTAGATTGCCTTTATTTTCAGACTCTTCCTTCCCATTTCCTAACTAATCAGCCCAACCACCGTAAATATATTAGTCTTCTCCAAAAACAACCCCAGTGACTTTCCCTTGTCTACAGAACTGCACACAAGCCTCTGGGCGAGGCTCCCAAGGTTTCCTTCCTATTCTATGGTATTCCTGTTCCTTGTCTTGTGTCGTTCCCTCTGTTCTCAGGGAGGAGACAGATCTGCCATCTGCCTTTCACTCAGCTCTCCCATCCTAGTGGCGTGGGCATGGGCTGTCACTTCGTCTGAATCTCCGATCTTCACCTCTGTACAATGGTAGAAATAAAACCTTCCTTACTAGTTGCTGTGAGGATCAGCCTCACATGGAGGAAAGGTCCTAGGACAGTTCACGGCATGTGGCAAGGCCTCAGTGCGCTTGTAAGAGGGCTTTGTTTCTGGCTCAAAGCTTTTAGTGCTTGCGGAAGACCCTCTACCTCCCCAAATCCCACCTGCTCTTTAAGTCCATGTGAGATTTCACCTCCTTCTCGAAGACTGCTGTGATTAGGCCGAATAAAATCTAAAAAGCAGTTTAGTGCTTGAACACATTTTATATTTTATTACTTCCAAGTTTTTCAGATTTTCTTGCCTTTCCAACCATATTATAAATTCCAGAAGGGCAAACTAAAACCTTAACCTTTGTCATGAAAATGCTGCTGCTTCATGGAGTCACCTGCTCCCTGCATGCAGTCCTTGCCCTGAGTATTTCTGGGGGGCATCAGAATGTGTCTACAGAGTTCATTAATATTTTCCCTTTGGGCCAGGAGTAGTGGCTCATTGCATGCAATCCCAGCGCTTTTGGAGGAGGATCACTTGAGACCAAGAGTTCGAGACCAGCCTGAGCAAATGGTGAAACTCCCATCTCTACAAAAAATACAAAAATTCGCCGGGCATGGTAGCACATGCCTGTAATCCCAGCTACTTGGAAGGCTGAGGCAGGAGAATCCCTTGAGCCCAGGAGTTAGAGGCTGCAGTGAGCTATGATCATGCCACTGCTCTCCAGCCTGAGACACAGAATGAGACCCTGTCTCTAGAATATGTATACTTCCCTTTAGCGGTATCAGCCCCTGCTGAGCACTGCCATGCCTGCTGAAGACAGCCTCACCTGCAGTTCCCACATGGCCTTCATGAGGCATTTCCACTCAGCACCATTACCCACATCGAGCATGCTCAGCACACCTGCTGCTCTGCCTGAAGGCTGTCATGCCACTGCTCATCATCTCATTGGATGGGACCCTCGACTCCTGTTTCTTGTGTCTCCAATGTCTTACGAGAGCTTTTAGGAAAATAGTCCTTATTTAGGAAAACATTGTTCCTAAGATAGGATTTCACTGGACGACAGCCAGGAAAAGAATCAGAGGGACACAAAAATAAAATAAAATAAAGCAAATTTTTAAAGAATTTTAAAAAGGCTGGGCCCAATGGCTCACACCTATAATCTCAGCACTTTGGGAGGCAGAGGGGGGTGGATCACCTGAGGTCAGGAGTTCGAGACCAGCCTGGCCAAGGTGGCAAAACCCCATTTCTACTAAAAATACAAAAATTAACCAGGTGTGGTGGCTCATGCCTGTAATCTCAGCACCTTGGAAGGCTGAGGTGGGAGGATGCCTTGAGGCCAGGAGTTCAAGACAAGACTTGGCAACATAGTGAAACCCTATCACTACCACGTCGTGTAGGGAAAAAAAAAAAAAAAAAAAAAAATTAGCCAGGCGTGATAGTGCACACCTGTTATCCCAGCCACTCAGGAGACTGAAGCGGAAGGATCGCTTGAGCCCAAGAGGTTGAGGCTGCAGTGAGCTGTGATTGTGCCACGCAGCCTGGGAGACAGAATGAGGCTCTGTCTCAAAAATAAAAATAGAAAATAAAATTTCTTTTCTGAACTTGTTTTTCTGCCCTTTGTCTCTGTTATAAAAGTGGAACTAAAAAGAAAACAATTTCTGTTACTTAAAACACATATATAGGGGAATTCATTGCACATGTAAATTCAAACAACCAGGTTGAAGAATAATAAGCTTTGCAAAAGCATCTGTTTGGAAAAGAATGATTTTGCGTGTTGCACTTCAGATAGCGAAGACCAAAATGCTTCCAAAGGCTGGAAGGTAGAGACCACATTAAAGAAACCTATTTGGCCTCCACCTTCTAGAGTTTGGAAGAATTGTGGTCTTCCCTATCTAAGGTGGAGCTCACATTGAAGAAAGTTGCTGGGGACTGGACGCAGTGGCTTACACCAAGCACTTTGGGAGGCTGAGGTGGGTGGATCACTTGAGGTCAGAAGTTCAAGACCAGCCTGACCAACATGGTGAAACCCCATCTCTACTAAAAATACAAAAATTAGTTGGCCATGATGGTGGGCACCTGTAATCCCAGCTACTCGGGAGGCTAAGACAGGAGAATTGCTTGAACCCAGGAGGCAGAGGTTGCAGTGAGCTGAGATCACGCCACTGCATTCCAGCCTGGGTAACAAGAGCAAAACTCCATCTCAAAAAAAAAGAAAATAGAAAGGTGCTCGGGGTAACTTCTGAAGGCTACCAGAAGTCTATTGGCCTAAGAACTTAAAACTGCTCACTCACCCCCTAGGTGTCATCACCCTCTGCTCCTGCTCCAAGCGAGCCTCATCCCAGACTGGCATACTCCCATTCTCCTTTGTCCCTAACCTTCCCTGAGAAGTCAAAGGCGTCCTCCAGGCCTCAGCAGAAACTTGGCACTCAAAATCTGTTACGCAGAAGTGCACCAGTCTGAAGGAGTCCTCCCTGGATTCTGAAAGTGAAATGAGAAAAGTGTTAGGTGCGTCAGTTGTGTAAAGAGACCACCAGGCAGTCTTTGTGTGAGCAACATGGCTGTTTACTCACCTGGGTGCAGGTGGGCTGGGTCTGAAAAGAGAGTCAGAGGAGGGCGGTGGGATAGGAGTTGCTTTTATAGGTTGGAGTTAATGATCAGTTAAAGGTGGTAATCTATTTTAGGGCGGGGAAGGGCATCATGGGATGCATGGTCACAAGGGTAGAGGTCATCTGTTACAAACAGGCATGATCATATGGGTGGGGGTTATCAGTTGCAAGCAGAGGAGAGGGTGAGATAAATTACATAGTTGCAGGGGTGGGGGTCCTGAGAAAGCCAATGTCCAGGGAGGAAATTCCACAAGACTGAGCAGGGACAGGTTGTTGCAGATTGCACGGGGAGAGCAATTAGTTGAGTCAGGGACAAGTTGTTTCACTTCTTTCTGGGGCCACCTGGTTACCTGTGGTTACTTCAGACTTTCTGGCTCCTGGGGACCATCCAGAGGTCTACCTGTGGGTCACCAAGGCTATAATGGCCAGGCTTGGACTTGGAGGCCTGACAATAAGGGGAAGGATAGTTTGAAGGAAATAAAAGATCAATGAGAGAAAGAAAGGTACCGTGTCTGTTTAGAATGGATCCTCTGGATTTTGGTCATCTAAATGCAGTGGCTTTACTTGGTTGCTTTAAGGTTTTTAAATCTGAATATAACACCAACAGACAGGTGGCCTATACCAAGGTATATAAGTATATTCACACAGACCCTTTCAAAACTGAAAATATTAAGGCAAATCAACAAGGGATTCATTTCACAGTTGTTGCCATTTTCCAGATATAAGTTGGGCACAGCAGCCACAGAACTGATTTTCCAGATGACATGACACGCAGCGTAAACTACGGCATTCAGAGAGCGTTAGAGCTAGGGGTCATCTTGGTGATCATCTAATTCCATTTCCTTACTTTGCAGATGAAGGAACTGGGGTCTCAAGAAATAAAGAAACGATTCAAAGTTAGAGAGATGGTGAATGTTAGAGCTAGAATTAGGACTCGGATCTCTCTGAAATACCTATCCTTCCAAGAACAGCCATTGTCGTTCTCTCCATGGGAAGGTTTAAAACTGGAGTTGCCTTCTGAACCTGATATTTGTAACAGGGAGTTTGCAAACTGCTAGCTTACTCAGGTATAAACATGTTTTGTGGTTTTCACACCTCCTGTGCTAAAAATGTTTTACACTGTGGCTGAAAAATTTGAAAGGAATTCAGTCAATGTCTTCCTGATTTTTGATGTTCGGTATTTTCACTTTAGGATTCTCTCTCCTTTTAATACATCCTTTACTTTGCTCCTTATTTTGTCAATGGGTCATTTTTAAAGATCAAAAGCTGATTAACTTTAAGCTATTGTCAGAAAACACCTGAAAAGCCATGGGAGGAGCCCCATTACCAGAATGCAAATAAAAGTACAGATCCACGTTCCTGCCTGGTAGTTCTGTTAAATTGTATGCCTGTTGCTTTTTGCTGTTTAATTTCATACGGCCGTCCTTCTGTCACTTACCTTGGGCAGAAACTTATGGAGACAATAGACAATCTTGGCAGAAACTGAAGAGAAACTGTTGCCAGGGGGTGGAAAAATGGATGTAGCTGACAAATTACAGGGTTGCCTATTCAGTCATGAGAATTGGAACAAGTCTGTGAATCAACGTATGGAAAGGATGCTTAATAAGATGGGAGAAGCCCCTTTAACACCTGTTTCTTCTGCAATTGAATGCCCTAATGCCAATCACTCACAGTCTGGACCCACTCTCCAAGCGGAAGATAATCTCATCTCTTTTTCTTTAAGGATCGAAGCAGCAGACCACAGTCTATTTTTAACAGTCCTCGGAGCAATAACCGTGGCATTGGCTGCTAGGAAAGATTGTCTTAGAAGGTCTGGCCTGCAGCAATAGGGAAATCAGAGCCAGGAAAGAGGGAACCAAAGAGAGGATGAACTTGTGTAAGCATGAGCACACAAAATCACTGCAGAAAATTTTAAAAGTCTGAATAAAAGGTGAACTCATTTTACTCTGAAAGTTACTAAGCCTAGGGTTGTAAATGCCAAGATGAGGAAGAGGCTCGGCCAGTGGTCTTTATTGCAATCCATTATGATAATGGAAAAATCTTGTTTTGAACTATAGCTGTCTGTGCTGACTTTGGTAAGGTGGAAATTCAGGCCCATTTATTGAGAAAAAAAAGGATTCAGAGTAACTCAGCCCACAGCTTCCCGCATTGCCCTGTGGGAGGACCTCCTTCACATAGGCCAGGCAATGAAATGAAAGAAAGCGAGTTTGTATCCTGAATTTCTCCAGAGCTTGAGGGTTCCTCTGCACAAATGGTGTGGAGATTGTATTTCATTGGAGACCCTCACCAATCTCAGTTTTATTCTTTTCTGAGCATGTCAGCCACCGCTGTGGAGAGCAGTGTGAAGCATACAGTATCGTGATTGTCTTGGCCTCAGAAATGTATTACCTATGCTTTCTTTTAGCTTTTATATTTCTCTAGAGATGAACGATGCATCTAGAAAACATTCCCAAATAGCTTACAACTTCTCTAAAATAAAACTCAGGTTTTTTACTATATTATAGGCAAGAATGTCTGCCTGATTTTGGACTTGTACTTGCTAAGAGGTTATTCAGTGAGATGCTGATATCCTTAAGGACTTGTGGGTATCTGGATCACTTAATTATTTCTACCAGTGTTTTAGAGTAAGGGAGAGAGCCCTTAGATGAAAGGGACCTGAGGAGCCAGAATTGCTGCACGGGAAGCTGCCCACCAAATACCCCATCGGACTAGACCCGAGTGAGAGATAAATTTTCTGTGCTATTAAGCTACTAAAAATTGGAGATTGTTCCTTACAAGAAGTTAACCTATCTATCTCAATTGTTTCTCCCGGTATTTTACAGTATAGGGGGAGAGGCAAACAGGAAAGCAAATGAAAAATCCAATGTCATATTATAATAAAATACCATAAGGAAATAGGTTGTGGGTGCATGCAGAAGGCAGTAATTCATTCTTCTTGGGGGAGGAAGTTCAAGGAATGTGCTGACAGAGAAGAGATGTGTGAGCTGGTCTTATGTTGGAGGAAAAGCTGGTGTTATGATGGAGGAAAAGGACCTTATGGTGGAGGAAAAGCTGACTTTACGGTGGAGGAAAAGCTGGGGTTACGGTGGAGGAAAAGCTGGTCTTATGGTGCAGGAAAAGCTGGTTTTATGGTGGAGGAAAAGCTGGTTTTATGGTGGAGGAAAAGCTGATCTTATGGTGCAGGAAAAGCTGGTCTTACGGTGGAGGAAAAGCTGACCTTACGGTGGAGGAAAAGCTGGTCTTACGGTGGAGGAAAAGCTGACCTTACGGTGGAGGAAAAGCTGACCTTACGGTGGAGGAAAAGCTGGTCTTACGGTGCAGGAAAAGCTGACCTTATGGTGGAGGAAAAGCTGGTCTTATGGTGGA
>NW_022437051.1:3914264-4036627 GCF_009761245.1 Sapajus apella
CCTTATGGTGGAGGAAAAGCTGGTCTTATGGTGGAGGAAAAGCTGGTCTTATGGTGGAGGAAAAGCTGGTCTTATGGTGGAGGAAAAGCTGGTCTTATGGTGGAGGAAAAGAGTCTCAGACAGGAAACGACATTTGCAAAGGCCCAAAGGTGTGAACATGTGTGACACATTCAGAGAATAGCCAGTAGTCCAGTGTGGTCAGAGTGTTAAGTGCACAGGCAGGGAAGGCAAGAGGGCTGAGTGCTGAGCAGCAAAAGAGACCTTGCCGAGGGCTCAGAACTTCTTTTGCTAAGAGAAGAGAAATTGCTTGACTTACCAGTTGCATTCTTCACAGCAGGTGGGTACATTCAGTTCTTTCCTATAGGTGTTTTGCCCCATAGGCCTTCTTATCATGTTCTTCAAACCCATTCATTTTCCTCTTGGGCACCCAGGAAGACTACATTACACAGCTTCCCAGACAATTATATGGATGCAATGTGACTAAGTTTTGGCCAAATGAAATGTGAGCAATGCAATGGACATCGCTTCCAGAATCTTCCAGTAAAGACCCATAGGACTCCACAAAATGGCAGAGGCACTAGGTGGGAGAATCATGGGGTCCCATGATCACCGCATGGGAGGCTGTCCACCAAATACCCAATCTAACTCTGACCTGAGTCACAAATAAACGTTCTGGCCAGCCATGGTGGCTCACGCCTATAATCCCAGCTCTTTGGGAGGTTGAGGTGCATGGATCACCTGAGGTCAGGAGTTCAAGACCAGCCTGGCCAACATGGTGAAACCCTGTCTTTACTTAAAAATACAAAAAATTATCTGGGCTTGGTGGTGCATGCCTGTAATCCCAGTTACTCAAGAGGCTGAGGCAGAAGAATCTCTTGAACCTGCGAGACAGAGGTTACAGTAAGCCAAGATTGCACCATTGTTCTCCAGCCTGGGCAGCAGAGCAAGACTCCGTCTCAAAAAGAAAGAAAGAAAGGAAAGTTTTATCTATGCTATTAACCTATTAAAAATTGGAGATTGTTTATGATAGTAGTTAACCTATCCACTAATTCAATAGGTGATGAAGTTCTCAGAGAAAAGATAGCTGCTTGCACCAAGGGTATATCCCAGTATATGGGCAAAAACCAATGGTACCTGCTCACTTTTCTCCAGGAGGGTGTGGGAGTCCTGTATGTGCCTTAGCACCAGAGTGTCCCCAGTTCATTGGCTATAGGTGCACTGTGGTCGTCTCATTCTTCCAGCCCCGACTGACTACTTCCATAAGGCAGTACACAGCCAGCTCCAAAGAACCAGGTCTCCAGGCAGGGTTCCTAAGGGTCACAGAATGCTCAGTTCCTGCCTCCATCAAAAGCAGATAAACATCCTTAGGAAGTTCCTTACAATTTTCAGTGCCCTAGGGCAAGAAAAGTCTAGACTGTAAATGTGCCTGTGTTTAAAACCTAATCGAGGCTGGCTTTAGATTGAGCCATCCAAAGAAGCAGCCCAAAACTAATACTCATTATAGCACTAATGTAGTCTCCATTCTAGCCCTGGGACCTGCTGATAAATGGCTCCAAAGAGGATTAGAGTAAGCTGAATAGGGTAATTGGTTTAAATTAAATGATTTTGACTCAAATATAATTACTCATAGTTACCAATAGGCAGTCTATTTATAATAATATTCTAGTTTTTATTATATCTTTAATAAAGATACTAGTTTACCAACTCCACCTAATATCTTTACTACTATGTCTAAAAGGCATAATATTATCAAGGTTTATCATGGGACTCTCATCATCTTTTTTTTTTTTTTTTTTAGACGGAGTTTCGCTTTTGTTACCCAGGCTGGAGTGCAATGGCGCGATCTCGGCTCACCGCAACCTCTGCCTCCTGGGTTCAGGCAATTCTCCTGCCTCAGCCTCCTGAGTAGCTGGGATTACAGGCACGCGCCACCATGCCCAGCTAATTTTTTGTATTTTTTAGTAGAGACGGGGTTTCACCATGTTGACCAGGATGGTCTCGATCTCTTGACCTTTTGATCCACCCGCCTCGGCCTCCCAAAGTGCTGAGATTACAGGAGTGAGCCACCACGCCCTGCCTTCATCATCTTAAATTTACATTTCACTTTAGCCACCAATAGTAATCATTCTTCTAGTCTTCACAGCCTATGAAGCTTCGGCAGGGCTAGCACTACTAGTAATGGTGTCTAATACTTATAGTGTAGATTAGATATGGAATTTATATATTTATTTTTATTTTTTAGAAGATATGGGCAGTATTTTATTTTGTTTTGCTATGTTACCCACGCTAGTCTCAAATTCTGGCCTCAAATGATCCTCCTGCCTCAGACTCCCAAAGTGCTGGGATTACGGATGTGAGCCACCACACCAGACCTCTGTAGAATGCAAATCTCCCTCAGTGCTAAAAATTATCAAGCCAACAATCATACTTATATCGGTGATGTGATATTCCAAGAATTACATAATCTGAGTTCATACAGCTGTGCACAGTTTCCAATCAGTTTCATTGGTTTATTTCTCTTTAGCCAATACAATGACAACAGTCTAAGCTTCATTCATCATTTTTCTGATTCACTATCAACACCCCTTTTAGTATTGACAACCTGAATACTCCCCCTCATAATCGTGCAGCTGGTATGCTGAGACCTGAATTACCCCTAGCAGGGAGAAGGCTCCCCTTGCTCTTCCCATTCGCATCATTCAGGGTGTCAGTTGTGTTTGCACTGAATCCTGTCATTGGAGTCCTCTCTATAGCATCATTCACCCATCACAGCTCTAGAAGAATTAGCATTCTTAAATATTTATTGAATTACTGTAAAGTTCAATAAGGTGACTAAAATAGAAACCCATTTCTCTTAGGAACACTTTTGGTGGGAGTGTTTTCCACCAACGCTTACACTGTTGGTGGGAGTGTGAATTAGTTCAACCATTGTGGAAGACAGTGTGGCAACTCCTCAAGGATCTAGAACCAGAAATACCATTTGACCCAGCAATTCATGACTGGGTATATACCCAAACGATTATAAATCATTCTACTGCAAAGACATATGCACATGTATGTTTATTGCAGCACTATTTACAATAGTAAAGACTTGGAACCAACCCAAATGTCCATCAATCATAGACTGGATAAAGAAAATGTGGCACATATACACCATGAAATACTATGCAGCCATATAAAAAGAATAAGTTCACGTCCTTTGCAGGGACATGGATGAAGCTGGAAACCACTGTTCTCAGCAAACTAACACAGGAACAGAAAACCAAACACCAAATGTTCTCACTCATAAGTGGGAATTGAACAACGAGAACACATGGACACAGGAAGGGGAACATCACATATCGGGGCCTGTTGAGGGGCTTGGGAGGCAAGGAGAGGGAGGGCATTAGGACAAATACCTAATGCATGTGGAGCTTAAAACCTAGATGATGGGTTGACAAGTGCAGCAAGCCACCATGGCACATGTATGCCTGTGTAACCTGCACATTCTGCACGTGTATCCCAGAACTTAAAGTAAATAATATAAAAACAATAATAAATTTTAAAAAAGAAAAAATAATCTAATTTTTATAAATCCTATGAGACATGTCGTAAATTGTCAGGGACATATTTGATCTACATTTGAATTACCTGGACTGAGGAAACATATTCTGAAGGATAACTTAAAAACAACCAGTTAATATTTTTGCCCAAAATTTCTCGCTCTTCCAAAATGTTTTCTCCTATGAGAGGCTGCTAGGACTGTAAGAAACTCTTCACCAGTGGGGTTTCTTTTTGATAGTAGATAGTCAGTGAAATTGAATCAGATTTAAATTCTAATCCAGGACGCTCTGTGAGAACCCCACCTGAGAGCAAGAACATAACAGTTTTTCCTAGGTTTTTAGAGCTTTCCCGCAGGCTGGTTCTGGGAAGCTGTTAGTGAATTCTAAGATAAGCTATTTTTACATTATCACAAAAAAGAAAACCTTAAAAGGTTTCTACAGATAATGGAGAGTTTATTTTAAAGCTGTAGTTACGAGGAAGGAAGAGTGATAAACGTGGATAATAAAAATCATGCAGGGTTTACTTGTGGCTCTTTAAAAATGAAGATGGGTCCTTGGAAGGGCAGATGCTTTTAAAATTTGAAATGTTCCCTTGGCAAACAATGGAAGTCTCGGAGTGAGCAAAATGTTCTTATGAACCTCCTGCATTTCGAGGCCTGCAACTTTGAAACCAGCACTAAGATGGCCATTAAAGGATGCTGGTTATTGCTTTTTTAAAAAGTTATTATTAATAATAATTTTAAGGGAATTCATGGAAAGTACTTTCACATGCATTTTGCTGTTCCTGCCCACAGGAACCCCAGGAGCCAGGTGACAAAGGCTTCATTATCATCTCAGACAACAAAATATGAGCTCAGAGAGGTTGAAAGCTGCACAATAAGAGGTTAGATGGCTCATTTTGCTTCAAGACCATTGCTCTTTTCTCCATATTACCAAACCTTACTAAAAACTTTCCGATTGACTTCTAATATTTA
This sequence comes from Sapajus apella, assembly GCF_009761245.1. Taxonomy (NCBI): domain Eukaryota; kingdom Metazoa; phylum Chordata; class Mammalia; order Primates; family Cebidae; genus Sapajus; species Sapajus apella. The sequence continues at coordinate 3,918,781 of NW_022437051.1, forward strand.
AATTAATAAATAATTTTTTAGAGATGGGGTCTTGCTATGTTGCTTAACCTGGGCTCAAACTCATGGCCTTAAGCAATCCTCCAGCTTGGCCTGCCAAAGTGCTGGAATTACAGGCATGAGCCACCATGCCTGGCGGACTTCCAGTATTTAAATGGAACAATAAAGCTGTTAACGCCTCCTTTCCTCAGTCCTCCAGAAACACATGAGGCAGAGCTGAATAATGGATCACCGTTATCACATCTACCCACAAGGCAGCGTAAAGGCAAGGGGGTGTGCATGGTCAAAGGCAATGCAGCTGCCAATCTCTGCTGGGCAGAGGAAAGGAAAAGAGAGTGCATTCACATGTACCACTCTGCAAAGAGGAACTTCACAGGGAAGTTAGATGGCTCTGTCCCCTGCCTCACATTCACCACCTGTAATTGCTGGTTCAGGAAGCCCATCCTAATGAAGATGCAGCGGACGTACCCCAGGATCTATAGAAAGACATTACAAGAGGAAAGGCAGAAAGAAATGGAGGAGAGGAAGCTGGGGGAGGTGGGGGAGGCTGACAAATGTAAAAGCAGTGAAACTTACAATCATGACGGAAGGCGAAGGGGAAGCAAACATCACGAAAACAGTGTGCCACAGACCAGAGAAAAACCAGCACCAGTATCTCATCACAAACTCATGAGAGTTTAAAGCCAAATGATAAGGGAAGAGATCATGAAATAATAAGAGAATTATGAAGATGACTTCGGAAGTAGCACGAAGGGCCTAGACACTGCTGAAAACATAGCAAGAGACGTGGAGGAAAGAGTGAGAAGGGTGAGGAGGTGAAATGAGAGCTGATGAGAGCTGGAAAGGGTTAGAGAAAAACAGCAAATATAGATGATAGATTAAGGAGATCCAGAATTAATAGGCTTGGATCTAAATCTTAAATGGCACCTCTTATTCTAGGAAAAGCATTCTATCAAATTATCAATACTGAGATATATCCCAGGAGAGCTAATGGATACCAAAGGTAAAGAATTCTTGACAACAGAAACACTATACAAATAACAAAAGTTCAGGAAGAAAGAGGATAGAAAGAGATAAACAATGTGGTTTAGAGATTTCCTTACATCCTATAGCCAAGCACAAATGCTGGTAAACCAACAAATGTAAGTTTATTTGAATATATAAATATTAATACTAAGAAAAATAGCAAAAATCAAAATCACGTAGCAGAGGGAAGGCTGGGATTAAGTGGAAATCACTGAATTCAACATTGATTATGGTAAGTGTTACACCTGTCGCTCATGTAAAGAGACCACCAGCAGGTTTTGTGTGAGCAACAAGGCCATTTATTTCACACTTGGATACAAGCGGGCCAAGTCTGAGAAAGGAGTTGGGCAAAGGGGCAGGAGAGGGGATTGGTTATATAGGTTGGGGCAAATGGTCAGCTAAAGGTGGTAATCTATCTTGCGGAGGGGAAGGGCGTCACGGGATGCATGGTCACAAGGGTAGAGGTCATCTATTACAAACAGGCATGATCATAAGGGTGGGGGTTATCAGCTGCAAGCAGAGAGGAGGATGAGGTAAATTACATAGTTACAGGGGTGGGGGTACTGAAATACCCAATGTCCAGGGGGAAAATGCCGTAAGACTGGGCAGGAACAATAGTTGCAGGTTGCAGGTTGCAGGGGGAGAGCAATTAGTTGAGGCAGGGACAAGTTGTTTCACTTCTTCCTGGGGCCACCTGGTTACCTGTGGTTACTTCAGACTTCCTGGCTCCTGGGGACAACCCAGAGGTGTACCTGCGGGTCACCAAGGCTATAATGGCCAGGCTTGGACTTGGAGGCCTGACAGTAAAAAATCAACAAATGATGATCAGAGAAATAGAATCATTATATAAGGCATACTATATTCTTATTAAAAAAAACACCACTAGAAAAATTTAATTTTTCACATCACAAAAAAAAAACACTGACTACATAGTGAAAGAAATTAATGCATCAGTAAAAACAGGTAGCATATCATTAATTATAATGTCATATCTACTTCTAGAAATGTATACTACAAATATGCTTATATACATGTGATATTATATATGTACAAAGATGTGGACTGTAAAGTTGTTTCTAATATCAAAATATTGGGAACAATTTAAAAGAACATCAATAGAAAACTGAATCAGTATGGCACGTCCATGAAGCAGAATATTACACAGCAGTGAAAAATAATGGCTTCACGGTAATATTGCTAGGTTTAAAAAATAATTGTAGAATTAATGTTGTACAGTATACAACCATTTGATGAAAAATCATATGTACTTATCTGTGTATGTGTAGTGTGGGGGTAGGCATATATTATCATCCCTGGAAGATTAAAGAAAGAGTAAAAACAGATGTCCGCAAAGAAAGAAACTAGATCTTTGGGGAATTGGAGTAAGAAAGAGAGTAACGCTTCACTGCATACTCTTCTGTGCTTTTTGGATTCTGTACATGTGCAGGTTTTATCTAGTCAAAATCACAGAAATTAAATATATAAATATTATAACTTATAAAAGACAAACACAACCTTGCCAGTTGATTGACCCTCGATATGGTTTAGCTGTGTCCCCCCCCAAATCTCACCTTGAATTTTAATTCCCATAATCCCCATGTGTCAAGGGAGGGACCAGCTGAGAGGTGATTGGATGATGCTGTTCTCGTGATAGTGAGTTCTCATGAGATCCGATGGTTTTATAAGGCAGTTTACCCTTTCTTGCTCACTTTCTCCTGTTGCCACGTAAAGAAGGTCGTTGCTTCCCCTGTAAGTTTCCTGAGGCCTCCCAAACCGTGGGAAACTGTGTGTCAATTAAACATCTTTTCTTTATAAATTAACCAGTCTTCGGCGGTTCTTTATAGCAGTGGGAATATGGACTAATATAACCCTGGTGTACAAGTGCAGTTTATAATGAATTGAGAATGAAGAAGTTTGGCTCTGAATAATTTTCTGCGTAGAACATCTCTGAGTACCCAGTTTACTTTTGACTCCCATTGGGACTCCCATAAGATTTCATTTTGGCTTGGAGCTACTTAGAGCTTGCCTTACAGGGGACTAGGACACAGGAATCACCCTCTGAACTGGAAATGGTCTAGACCAGCAGCCCAGAGCCTGACTCAAAAGAAGGCTAGAGGCTGCCCACTGTTGTGCCATGTGCCAACCAGACAGAGGGACATCAAAGTCACACTTGTAGTTAGACAGAGGTACGGTGTTTCCAGGAGCCCGCCAGTCCCCTGTTAGGGTATTACTAAGTGCGCTTCAGTTTTTAATTCTTCTAACTGAAGGGGAAGCTGTCCCACTGAGTACATTCCTGCCAATGTCATGTGACATGAGGAAACATTTCTTGCTTTGTCTGTAGTTTGTGGATCATCTTTTCTAATAGATGACTAATAGACGGTCATGGTTAGACCAAAACCCGAGGGATGATGTACATGATGCTATTCCCACAGTGTGACTATCCACAACATGTTCTTTCAAGGCATGGGAAAAAGAGTCACCACCGCCTAGGGAGAGAAAAGAATTAAAAGGACAGCCTCCCCCTTGAGAGTTCAATGTAGTCCTTTAAGTCCAGTGATTCAATCTTTTAAAAGGCAGAACTCTGTTCTAATCAATCGCGCTTTCATTTCCTATGGCAATGCTTTCCCCTTGGCACCCAAGAAGTCACAAACTAGAGCCTTGCACATGAGAAGTCAATACAGTGCTTTCTACTAAGTTGACTTGGTCTTGTGAAACCACCCAGAATTTAATGTTAGCAGGAACTCTGATGTTCCACATTTAATGGGAATGGCAACACCACCTATCAGTCCAAGCTTGTCACGTTAAGTGGAAAAGATCTGATTTGCATCTAGGACTTGAGGAATAGAGTTTCTGATACGTTTGGGGAAAATCAAAGATAAACAATAACCTCCAACATGTCTTTCAACTTCTCGTTTCTGGTTATGTGGTTTTGTGATGTCTGTGTCCAATGACTACTGACCAGACAGACATTCCAGGCATACGGGCTCTGATCCTGGTTACCTAGCACAGCAAGTGACTTTGCAGGTGTCATTGGCCATAAAAGGCTAAAAAACCATGGGCATGATTCTAGTCTTTTGTCTTCCTCATTAGCTAAGCTTTGTGTGAAGTGATAGGAAGATTCCTTAAATCAAAGTAACTCACATGAAATTTACAGTAAAAGACTGTGTTCCGGAGAGACAGAGTCTTGCTGTGTCACTCGGACTGGAGTGCAGTGGCGCCGCCATAGCTCAGTGCAGCCTCCAACTCCTGGACTTAACCCGCACCTCAGCTTCCCAAGTAGCTGAGACGACATATGTGCACCACCACACCCGACTGATTTTTATCTTTTGTAGAGACAGGGTATCACTGTGTTGTCCAGGCTGCCCTTGAACTTGAACCCCAGGACTCAACCAACCCTCTCCAAGTGCTGGGATTACAGGTGTGAGCCACGAGTACAGCCCACAAGACATTTCCCAGTGGATTTTTCCCCAAGGAAAAATCCAAATTTCCCCATTGGAAATTTGTTCAGACAACATTTGAATTTATAGAAGACTAGAAAAATCATGTTTTTTGCACACATATTCCACGGGCTAAATCGTCAATATTATTATGACATGGTGGAGTCTGGATCTTAACACACTGGTGTATATTCAATGGATAGTGAAGTCACAAGACTGTGGTTTCAGAACTTGGACCTGCCTACCCTCACCACAACCACCAAGCTATGAGGAATGTGGGGTTGGAAGACATTTGACTTTCTAAGCCTACAAAAAAGCGGTCTGAATAGCTGGTCTTCCCTCCCACGGGCCTGCTGGGAGAACAGAAGAACACAAGCTTTGCAGTTGTACTTTGTATTGTTGTTACCATCTGGGCAGTTCCCAGTGGGAATAATTCTGGGCTCTTCCTGAGTCCTCTGTATCTGGTACATTATATAACAAGTTCCTAGTTGGTTTCAATTCTCATTTTAAAATATCTTTCCATTTTTATCATGAAACATTTTTATAACTTGATTGAAAACCAATACTCTTTTTTTCCTTCAACTTATTTTTTTTTTGAGACAGAGTCTCGCTCTGTTGCCAAGCTGGAGTGCAGTGGTGTGATCTTAGCTCACTGCAACCTCTGCCTTCTGGGTTCCAGTGATTTCCCTGCCTCAGCCTCTTGCATAGCTGGGACTACAGGTGTGTACCACCATGCCCAGCTATTTTTTTTAATAGAGACGGGGTTTCACCATGTTAGCCAGCATGATCTTGATCTCCTGACCTCATGATCCGCTTGCCTTGGGCTCCCAAAGTGCTGGGAATACAGGTGTGAGCCACCGCGCCTGGCTTTGTCTTCAACTTTTAAGTTCAGGGGTATATGTGCAGGATGTGCAGGCTTGTTACACAGGTAAATGTGTGCCATGGTGGTTTGCTGCACAGATCATCCCATTACCTAGGTATTAAGCTCAGCATGCATTAGCTGTTCTTCCTGATGCTCTCCTTCCCCGTTCACCTGCCGCCACCAGGTCCCAGTGTGTGTTGTTGCCCCCATGTGTCCATGTGTTCTCGTCGTTCAGCTACCACTTATAAGTGAGAACATGCGGTGTTTGGTTTTCTGTTCCTGTGTTAGTTTGCTGAGGATAGCAGCTTCCAACTCTATCCATGTCCCTGTAAAGGACATGATCATGTTCTTTTTCATGGCTGCATATATTTCATGGGGATATGTGCCACATTTTCTTTATCCAGTTTATCACTGATGGGCATTTAGGTTGATTCCATGTCTTTGCTATTGTGAATACATGCAGTGAACATACACGTGCATGTATCTTTATAGTAGAATGATTTATATCCCTTTGGATATATACCCAGTAATGGGGTTGCTGGGTCAAATGCTATTTCTGCCTCCAGGTCTTTGAGAATCGCCTCACTGTCTTCCACAATGGTTGAACTAATTTATATTCCCACCAATAGTGTAAAAGCATTCTTTTTCTCCTCAATCTCTCCAGCATCTGTTGTTTTTTTGACTTTTTAATAGTAGCCACTCTGACTGGCATGAGATGGTACCTTATTGTGGTTTCAATTTGTGTTTCTCTAATGGTCAGTGATGTTGAGCTTTTACTCATATCAACTCAAGCCACATGTATATCTTCTTTTAAGAAGTGTCTGTTCATGTCCTATGCCCGCTTTTTAATGTGGTTGTTTTTTCTTACAAATTTGAAAACTAATCTTCTTTACATGTTAATAGTATTACAAAATAGAAGTAATAATATTGCATTTTTTGACACTTTTAGGTGCAATTACAAAAGTCATTTGTGGCTGGGCGTGGTGGCTCACACCTATAATCCCAGCACTTTGGGAGGTCGAGTCAGGAGGTTGACTTGAGCCCAAGAGTTCAAGTCAAGCCTGGGCAACAAAGTGAGACCCCCCCACTTCTACAAAAAATACAAAAATCAACCAGGTGTGGTGGTGCACACGTCTAGTCCCAGCTACTGAAGAGGCTGAGGCAGGAGGATCACCTGAGCCACGGAGGTGAAGGCCGCAGTGAACTGTGATAGAGACACTGCGCTCTAGCCTGGGCCATAGAGCAAGACCCTGTGTCAAAGAAAAAAGAAAAAAAAGTCACTTGTTACAACTATGCATTTAAATTTCCTTTAGACAGTCAATTTAAGCTTCTCTCTACTGCTTTTGTTTGATTAATACATATGATCATCCTAAAGCAGTAGCATTGCATAACAATCTTGTTGACATCTATTTTCTAGGTATTTAATAGGACTGATTTCATCAAGGTCATCCCTCTGAACTCCCTGAGTGTAGACATGATATTTTCATTTTGCTTCCCTGTGCTCCTGCCCAGCACACCCAAGCCTCAGGGTCCAAGCCAGGCACGGAAGAACAAAAACATCTGAGGAAGCTTCCTGGTGCAATTCCAGATGGAAAATGAATCCATCCTGTGGCCAGAGGAGGAACTACCTAGAAATTCTCCCCAACTCCGATCATTCACTGATGACTCTGGCTACAACACCTTGTCTCACAGCAGTGGTTTTTAATTATTCCTCGCGTGCCTGTAAGCTCCAAAACCGCAGGAGCCCTTTCAGCAGGCTAGGAGGTAGGGGGGCACTGTGGTTTAGAGGAGTAAACAAGCCAGTTCATTTATTTGGATGAGTACAGAGGGTTGTGCCGGAGAATGTCACCTATGCCCAAGCACCCGTTTGTGGTTTTCAAAAAGGACAAATGGGTGTGGGCTGAAAATGTGGCATCACCACCCAGAAAGAACTGAAATTGCCACACAGGCTGTAGAAGCACACACCCTGATTATCATCTGTTGTCTGTCCCATAATATGAGCGTGTGCCTATTATCTAGAAATCTATCTGAAAATAAAGATGGGCTTAGTGCATCACTCTGTGAGTATGATGGCCATGGGGTGTATGAGGAAGGGGACTAGACAAGGAGGAAGTGCCCAGAGTTCCTGTCCTGGCACTGCCATTCCCAGCAGCAAGTCTTGCAAATACTCTGGGCTTTGGCATCCTCATTTGTAAAATGGGAATTACAATACCAGCTCCATCTTCCTTGCAGAATTATGAGCTGATAAAGAAAACCAATCAAGTATCTCACTGAGCTCACAGTGCTCCCAAACATGTAGACCCTGAAGAGGGCTTGAAAAGGGATAAGAAATAGTATCTGTCTGACCTGGAATATTTCCCAATAGATTTTGGATAAGATGAGACTAAAGCCTGTGTAACAATAGTAACCACTTGACAAGTATTTGCACAAGCACATGGTTATAGATTATAACCTCTAACCCCCACAGATTTCACAGGCAAGGGAGAGCGACGTGGAGGGGCAACAGCTGGGCTGGGTGCTAAGGTTGAAAAGGCTTTGTCTGGGGAAGGGAGGGAAGGGCAGGAGCTCATCAGTGATGACTCAAAGGCTGCAATGAGCAACACCTCTTCAAGCGCCAGGGAAATGAAAATGTAAGGATAGGCTGACACTGAATTAAAGCAACTGTGAAATCAGATGGAGGCGATGTTTGGGAAGAAAGGGAAGTTGAGTTATAGGGGATTTGCTTTTCTTTCTTTCTTCTTTTTTTTTTCAGACAGAGTTTCACTCTTGTTGCCCAGGCTGGAGTGCAATGATGCAATCTCGGCTCACCGCAACCTTTGCCTCCCGGGTTCAAGTGATTCTTCTGCCTTAGCCTCCTGAGTAGCTGAGATTACAGGCATGCACCACCATGCCCAGCTAATTTTGTATTTTTAGTAGAGACGGGGCTTCTCCATGTTAGTCAGGCTGGTCTTGAACTCCCGACCTTGAGTGATCCGACCTCCTTGGCCTCCCAAAATGCTGGGATTACAGGCATGAGCCACTGCGCCCAACTGAGTTCTAGGGAATTTTCAAGCAGTAGTGACAGAAGTTTAAGGAAGATGAATCAAGGACAGTGTATAGTCTGGTCAGACCTAAGATGGAAAGTGATATGGAAAAGCATCTATTGCTCATTCTTAGTAGCAGTAAGACAAAAACTGGTAAGACCAGATGACTCACTAGATACAAGGGAAAGAATTGGGTTAAAGTTCATTTAAATTTTTGAGCCTGGGGAACTACAAGAACTGCTCATTTGAAAATCAGCATACACTGATGCGTTCTCGTTTGCTTTGCTTTATTGGGGGATGGGGCCATTTAAAGCCATTGCTCCACAGAGTATTCTGATTGCAATTGACTCATATGAATGACAATAATCGTCCCTCACCGAGCAGCTGTTCTTTATGTGGTTCTGTGTGGTTTTCTTTCCATCGTGATTTTGCATAAACTCCTGTTCTGTTTTGCAACAAATCTTCACCATTGTATCACCTTGTTTTTTTAACCTGTGGAGCTCTGAAGCTCGGAAGGTAGAATCATTTCGCAGACTCCATCAATCTTATCAATACAGTATTTTTCTGAATTTTAGCTACCATAGTGGCAAGGCGCAATTCCAATTTTGTCCACTAGGTGGAAGGCAAGAACTACTTTCGCTCTATCCCGCTCGAAAAATAATGGAAGCCACAGTATGGAAAAACAAAGCACTGTGGCTCATATGTTTCTGTTTGTCCTCTGAACTTAGAAAAGGAAACACAAATTTTGATGTCTAATATCGCTCTGTATTCCACTGAAAGATGGCGGAAGGGCTTTCAGACTACTGAATTGGGGTACACACACTTTAGCTTTTTGTGTGGTTTTTTTTTGAAGTTTTTTTTTTTTTTTTTTAATTGCTTGATTGACATCTTTGTGTTTTGTCCAAGTGAAAAACAGTGGCGGGAACAGATAATGAAGGTGGTAATGATAACGTTATGAAGTGATACTATATTGATTATAATGTATTAATTTTTCATTTATCAATTCATTAACTGTTTGTAGGTCAGGGTTAGGAGTGCCGGTGGGAAGGACAGTGGGAATTGTGCAGGTGGAAGAGATTATCGAGATGAATAGCAATAAGACTGTTCCCAAAAACCATACAGCCTGTGCCACCCTTTTCTAAAATTGTTTTTTGAGACAGAGTCTCATTCTGTTGCCCGGGGAGCTGTATGGTGGCACGATCACGGCTCACTGCAGCCTCAACCTCCCAGGTTCAAGGCATTCTCCCACCTCAGACTGCCCAGTAGCTGGGACTGCAGGTGTACAATACCACGCCTGGCTAATTTTAGTTTTACTTTTTTTAAGAGATGGGATCTCACTATGGGCAACATCTCTTAATAAAAGAGTGAGACCCCATCTCTTTAAAAAAGTAAAACTAAAATTAGCCAGGCCTCCCAAAGTGCCAGGATTACAGGCATGAGCCATCAGAAACATGACTAAAAGTTGCTTTACAGAGACATCTGGTTTATTCTTCTGCTTCTAGATGGAACTATACTTAAACCAACTTAGTACAATGAAGCTGACAGTGGGTTTCAAACCTGAACCTGACTCTAATATTGAATTGTGGGGCTGGGCATGGTAGCTCATGCCTGTAGTCTCAGCAATTTGGGAGGCTGAGGCTAGAGGATCACCTGAGATCAGGAGTTGGAGACCAGCCTGGCCAGCATAGTGAAACCCTGTCTTTACTAAAAACATAAAAACTAGCCAGGTGTGGTGGTGTGTGCTTGTAGTCCCAACTACTCGGGAGGCTGAGGGAGGAGAATTGCTTGAACCTGAGAGGCTGAGGTTGCAATGAGCCGAGATTGCGCCATTGAACTCTAGCCTGGGTGACAGAGTGAGACTCTGTCTCAAAAACAAACGAAAACAAAAAAAAGTTGCTTTGAACAGTGCAGTAAGAATGGTTTCAGGCCGGGCGCGGTGGCTCAAGCCTGTAATCCCAGCACTGTGGGAGGCCAAGGCGGGTGGATCACGAGGTCAAGAGATCGAGACCATCCTGGTCAACATGGTGAAACCCCGTCTCTACTAAAAATACAAAAAAAATTAGCTGGGCATGGTGGCACGTGCCTGTAATCCCAGCGACTCAGGAGGCTGGGGCAGGAGAACTGCCTGAACCCAGGAGACGGAGGTTGCGGTGAGCCGAGATCACGCCATTGCACTCCAGCCTGGGTAACAAGAGCGAAACTCCGTCTCAAAAAAAAAAAAAAAGAATGGTTTAATCACATCCGTTAAGTGTGTATTTTGTCTAACATGCTCTACAGTGAGTATTCTTGCATTGATGTCATATCACACCCTCCCAAAGGAACTTAAAACTTACTGAAGCTTGTGAGACTGCTGCACATTTTTAAATATTCTAGCAACGTTCAGTTTTCTCCTACTCACTTTCTAACAATATCCAGACAGCAAAATAAATATTACTATATTTGAAAATAAAAAGTGGCGCCACCAGCTCACTGCAATCTCAGTCTCCTGAGTTCAAGCGATTCTCCCACCTCAGCCTCCCAAGTAGCTGGGATTGTAGGGGAGCACCATCATGCCCAGCTAATTTTTCTATTTTCAATAGAGACGAGGTTTCACCATATTGGCCAGGCTGGTCTCAACGTCTTGTGTTGGAGATCTGCCCACCTCAGCCTCTGAAAGTGCTGGGATTACAGGCGTGAGGGCGTCTGGCTCCCTTAGTAAAGTTTCTACTATTTTTAGGTAACTGTTTGGAAGATACATTGTTTTCCTCTCCCAAAAAAGCAAGGAAGATATAGCTATTTAAAGCTAACGAGATCACATTAAAAAGATAGAAATAAATATTTTTACACATTTCCTTAAATCTTGGCATTCTGAATAACTTGGGCTTTCTTTTGATGAACCTCACTAGGAAAAAAACTATAACTGAGGTTGGGTGGGAGAGCTCAAGCCTGTAATCCCAGCACTTTGGGAGGCCGAGGCAGGTGGATCATGAGGTCAGGAGATCGAGACCATCTGGCCAACATAGTGAAACCCCGTCCCTACTAAAAATACAAAAATTAGCCTGGCATGGTAGCACACCTGTAGTACCTAATCGGGAGGCTGAGGCAGGAGAATCACTTGAACCCGGGAGGCGGAGGTTGCAGTAAGCTGAGATCGTGCCACTGTACTCCAGCCTGGCGGCAGAGCAAGACTCCGTCAAATTAATTAATTAATTAATTAATTAAAAACTATAACTGATTTGGAGTGATGTTTCCGCAAATGGGACTCCCATACGTGTTATGCATCCCCTCCCTTGAGCTTCCTCTCTGTCGCTTTCTATATATTTAAAATGAAATGGAAGTCAATTATATGAAGGCAGATGGTGTTTGACCCTTGTAAAGAAAATCCAAAATGCAGCACGGAGAGACACAAGCCCAGTGCCTTCCTCCGCAATTCTGTATTTACAACTTAAGCTGTGCAGTTTAGGTGTGGCTTTGGGCAAAACGTTCACGAGCCTCAGTTTCCCTGATGAGTAAAGGGCTTAGATCACTGACCCACCTTTCACTATGTTTTGGTGAGAATGGCAGGTGCTAACAGGACTCGGATTAAGGGCACGCACTATGCAAATAAGAGCAGCGTTTCCGAGGTCGAGAAAGACGCAGCGCGGAGACTCAGGTCGGCTTCCCGAGGGTGGAGGCCGCCTGCCTTCCCGGGGGTGGAGGCCGCATCGTCACCAAGCCCGGCTGCGGCCGTGCACGCGCGGTGAGTCATCCGCAGGGCGTGCTGGGGTGCCGGCTTGGTCCCTGCACCCCTAAGCCCGGAGGGATGCGGGGAGTAGCGCTCGGAAGATGCAATGGCTTTCAAAATCGACTTTCACCCTTACTAGCAGAAAAACGACCACAGTACTAGAGTTTCTGGCAATGTGATTCCACTTTCCAGTTTTCCTGGGGAAGCCAGCGGCCGCTGCCTCAGAGCATTATTACCATATATAGAGAGAAAACTGCCTAGTCGGGGGGAAAGAGCCCAGGAGAAGCCTGAGTCAGTTGCTTTAGGTAGCAGTGACTGTTGCCAGGGTCGGGATGAGATCTGCCCTTCAGCCGACTTTATTACTGACCCTGTGAAGTTGCAGATGATTCAAACTGCAGAGCAGAAAAGGGAAGTGTTGCCAACGTCAGCACGCTCAGGACTTCAAACTGGCAGGAGAGGCTGTGAAACAATTAAAATTCTGGAGAACGGATGAAAGAGACTGTTCTCAATCTTGAAAAAAAGTAATAAATGTTTCCACCTTTATTTCTAGATTTATTTATGGCTTTTTTAAAAAAATGAAAACAAAAATATTCTAAATAGAAGCAGTTTAATGGTCTAGGACAAAAATCTCTGTGACTTTCAGCACTGTTGTAGGTTAAAAAATAATGCATCATGTGAAACCAGGGGTTTTGAGACCAGCCTGGCCAACAAAGTGAGTCTCTGTCTCTACAAAAAGTAAAAATTTTTTAAAATTAGCAGGGCGTGGTGGCATGTCCCTGTAGTCTGAGATACTCCAGAGCCTGAAGTGGGAAGATCCCTGGAGCCCAGGAGTTTGAGTCTGCGGTGAGCCATGATCCAGCCACTGCACTCCAGCCTGAGCCACAGAGTGAGACCCCATCGCTAAAAAAAATTAAAGTAGTCAGGCACAGTGGTTCAAAAGTCGCCGTGCAGCAGGCAGATCACTTGAAGTCAAGAGTTTGAGACCAGCCTGGCCAACATGGTGAAACCTCTTCTCTACTAAAAATAGAAAAATTAGCCAGCACTTTGGGAGGCTGAGGCAAGCGGATCACCTGAGGTCAGGAGTTCAAAACCAGTCTGACCAACGTGGTGAAACCCTGTCTCTAACTAAAAGTACAAAAATTAGCCGGATGGTGGTGAGTGTCTGTAATCCCACTTACTCGGGAAACTGAGGCAGGAGAATTGCCTGAACGTGGGAGGCGGAGGTTGCAGTGAGCCAAGATCACGCAATTGCACTCCAGCCTAGGTGACGAGAGTGAAATTCCATTTCTAAATAAATACATAAATGTTAAAACAAATTAATGCAAATATAGGCCATAGAAATAAGACAACCTTGCCGACAAGTTGAAATGATTAGTAAGTATATAGTAATTACTTTGATGCTTGTGACATCATAGTTACCGGGAAACCAAAAATATAGAACTATCAAGAATTTTGACCAGACGTGTTTCAGGAAGAGGAAAAGGACTTGGATGAATGTTTGGGGAAAAAATGGAAAGCTTTTACATGTATTCCTGACTTCCGTTTTGCTAGATTGTACATGGCTCCCATGACCTCACTTTTTCACTCATAAAATAATCATAGCGTCTGTCTCTACTTAGTTTTTAGCACTCCATTTAGTACTCCTTTCAACACCATTTCCTTATTATGTTGATGAGAAGAAAAAATTGATTCCCAGCCAGGGCCGCTGTCTCTGTGGTGTGCGTGTTCTCCCCATGTCTATGTGGGCTCTTTCTGGTACTCGGGTTTCCTCTCACATCCCACAGATATACACATTGATGTCATATTTTCTGTGATTATTCCCATAAAGCTTTTTTAATCTGTTGGAAGAAATACATGTCTTCTCATTTTTAAAACTTTTCAGTCACAGCTTATTATGTTCTGATGATCAATATGCAATTATATATAATATATTGTTGTCAGGTGATACGTCTGTAATATGAGGAATCTAAGCATTACAGAATAACCAGAGGGAGCCCATGAACTTATTCTTAGATTCCATAAACATGGCCAGAAAAGAAAAAAAAGCAGTGTCTAGCCTACATAAACCAACTAGGAAAATGCCTCTGTGACATTGCTAAGACTTAATGACAAAAGCGATGTAAGAAACCAAGTAATTACACCATGAGCTTTTCTTTGTATACAAAAAAAAAAAAAATCTAGTACAGTAATTTCTTACCTAATGTTGTCAATAGGTTCTTGGAAATTTCAGCTTTAGGCAAAAGGATATATAACAAAATCAATTAGACCATAGGCTACTTGATATAAACAAGAGTCAAGACCCCCTGGCTTATTTCTAATCAAGGAAACATGACCCAACTTTCAAATAAAGACCCAGAGCACTTCTAACATTAAAGACTGAAGTAAATGTGAGCTCTACTTAACATTTAAGAAAAATGAATCGAAACGAGTAACATAATGATTTGCCTGCTTAGTCCAGCATAGGGTCACTGGTGGCCGGAACCTCTCGCGGCAATTCAGCACACTCTCACCTGGACCATTTTAGACACAATTCACTTAATGGGTATATCTGTGGGATGTGAGAGGAAACCCGAGTACCAGAAAGAACCCACATAGACATGGGGAGAACACACACACCACAGAGACGGTGGCCCTGGCTGGGAATCAATTTTTTCTTCTCATCAACATAAAGAATGACGTTGAAAGGAAAAAGGACATTATTCAAGGACTTGCTGTTTGATATGGTTTGGCTTTGTCCTCACCCAAATCTCATCTTGAATTGTAGCTCCCATGATTCCCACATGTTGTGGGAGGGGCCCAGCGGGAGATAATTGAATCATGGGGGCTGTTTCCCCCCTACTGTTCTCATGGTAGTGAATAGGTCTTGTGAGATCTGATAGTTTTATAAGGGGAAACCCTTTTCACTTGGTTTTCATTTTCTCTTTGCCTGCTGCCATGTAAGACAAGCGTTTGCTCCTCCTTGCCTTTTGTCATGAGTGTGAGGCCTCCCCAGACATCTGGAACTGTGAGTTCATTAAACCCCTTTCCTTCATAAATGACCCAGTCTTGGGTATGTCTTTATTAGCAGCCTGAGAACAGACTAATATACTGTACTTTATCATTAAGTAGAATATCTTTGATTTAACATTCTTATTGTAGAAAATTCAAACAATACAGCAATGCAAAAAACTCTGAGTACCTCTTATAGTCCCGGTCTCCAGAGACCAGAGATAATATACTGCCAGATCTCTTTTTTTTAATTTCTATTTATTATTATTATTATTATTGTAGAGACGGAAGGTCTCACTATGTTGAGCAGGCTGGTCTCAAACTCTCGGCCTCACGAGATCCTCCTTCTTGGCCTCCCAGAGTGCTGGATTACAAGTCTGAACCACCATGCCCCGCCCTTGCCAGACCTGTTTCTGAGGATAAAAACACACACATGATCGCAATATAGATAATGTTCTGCAATGTACTTTCCTCACCTAATGAATTCTGTTCTGTATACCACTAGATGGGAACTCTCTACTTTCTGCTTGATTTTGCTGTGAACCTGAAACTGCTCTGAAAAATTAAGTCTATTTCAAAAATTATCTTGAGGAAATGGATGTCCAAACTGGTAACCAAGACTAAAGCCCAGTCCCTAGAATGTGTGGAGGAGAGCTGGTTTGGACTAATACAAAACCAATGCTATTATAAAAGTTCCTCCAAATGCAGCTATTCTGATGGGCACAGTGTCTACATCCTAGGAGCAATTGCTATGCATGGCTGTAGTCACTGAAGAGAGAAGTTGAACTGGGAGCACACGTAGCTAAGCTTGTTCCCTGTAGGAAGATTATGAGGATGGAGCAGAATTGCTATGGAGTAGACCAGCACCATCTGTTGCTGGAAGATGACAAATACACAAGAAAACTCCATCTCGCAGTGAGAAACAATAGCAAGGTTAAATTATTCCGATATGAGAACTGTTCTCTGTTGGGTGTGGGAGTCAGGCAGATGGCACTTTGAAGACATGGGAGCCCAAGGGTGCGCTTAGGTGCCAGGGAGGGCAGTGGAAGGGAGCATTTAAGGATTGGTTGGTCACTGGACTCCTAGCAAATGTTGGAATTGGGACGTTTCCACTGATTTTAGAAAAGATCGTATAATGTAATACCAATTCACACATTTGATATTCCTGATCTAAATGCTTGAGTTTCCTCTATTTTTTTCTGAATTGTTTGATCTTATTGTATGTTCTTAAATTGCCATATATATTTGGAATTATATAAAACAGATATACTGATTATGTTTTATGTCAAATAGGTTATGAAATAACCTGTTTTCTTATTAGTGTGTTGAGATCTTGCTGCTTTAGGAATAACCATAACAGGCAAGGCAAAAGGACAGTCCATGACTGCTTATAGGAAGCGTTGAGTCTTTAGTTCTGTTTGGTTGTTACTGGATTCTCATGCTTATTTGCTCTCTTTTTTCTTCATCTTCTCACCCCGTTAAAAACTATTTAGGCCATACCCTTAGAATGACAACTATTAAGAAAAAAAAAATACAGAGAATAGCAAGTGTTGATGAGGATGTGGAGAAATCAGTACCCCTGTGCATTGCTGGTGAAAATGTAAAATAGTGCAGCCACTGTTAAAAAAAAAAAAAAGAAACAAAGAAAGAAAAGAAAAAAGAAACAACAAGAACAGAAAAAACAGCATGGCAGGCTAGGCGCACTGGCCCGCATCCGTAATGCCAGCATTCTGCGAGGCCAAAGCAGGTGGAAGGCTTTAGCTCAGGGGTTCGATACCAACTTGGTCAACATGGCAAAACCCTGTCTCTACTAAATGTACAAAAGTTATCTGGGTGTGATAAGTACAAAAGTTAGCTGGGTGTCCCAGCTACTGGGGAGGCTGAGGTGGGAAAATCAGGAGACAGAGGTTGCAGTGAGCTGAGGTGGTGTCACGGCACTCCAGCCTAGGCAATAGAGCCAGACTGTGTCTCAAGAACCAAAAACAAACAAACAAATATATAGAAGTTCTTCAGAAAGTTAAACAGAATTATCATAGATCCAGCAATGGCACTTCTGGGTGTATTCCCAAAAGAATTGAAAGCAGGGTCTTCAGCAGGTATTTCTGCACCCATGTTCAAAGCAGCATCATTCACAATAGCCAAAAGGTGGAGACAATCCAAATGTCCACTGACAGATTAATGGATAAGCAAAATGTGGTGCATACATACAACGGCACATAGTGCGGAATCATTCAGCTTTAGAAAGGAATGAAGGACCGGGCATGGTGGCTCACGCCTGTAATCCCAGCACTTTGGGAGGCGGAGGTGGGTGGGTCATTTGAGGCCAGGAGTTTGAGACCAGCCTGGCAAACATGGTAAAACCCTGTCTCCACTGAAAATACAAAAATTAGTTGGGCGTGGTGGTGAGCACCTGCAATCCCAGCTACTTGGGAGGCTGAGGCAGGAGAATCACTTGAACCTAGGAGGCAGAGCCTGGGCGACAGAGTGAGACTTGTCTCAAAAAAATAAATAAATAAACGAAATGAAAGTCTTACGCATGCTACAATGTTGATGAACCCTGAAGACGTTATGCCAAGTGAAATCAGCCAGACACAAAAGGGCAAATGTTGTATCATTCAGTGGTCGTAATCGGAGAGACAGAAGTAGACTGGTTCTGCTTGGCTGTTACTGGATTCTCATGCTCGTTCACTCTCTTTTTTCATAATTTTCTCAACTAGCAAAAAACTAATTAGGCCATACCCTTAGAATGGCAACTATTAAAAAAAGAAACAGAAGAGTAGCAAGAATAGTCTCCCTCAGGGGAGAAAGAATGGAGAGTTATTATTAATGAGTACAGGGTGTCAGTTGGGGAGGATGAAAAAGTTTTGGAGACAGTTGGTGGTGACGGTTGTACAACAGTGTGAATGTAGTGAATAACACCAAACTGTGCATTTACAAACGGTTAAAATGGTACATTTTATATTATATGTTTTTTGTCACTATTGAAGAAAATTCATTAAAAGAAAAGAACACTTGGGTCGTGGGAAAGGAAGCTGGCTTTCAGAGGGGATCTAGATGCCCTGGTGCGTGCATGATACTTGGCCCTGAGTTCTTTACCTCCTCCCTTCCAGGTCCTGAAAGTCTGTAGTCATTCAATCATTCATTCATTCAACTAATGTTGATTAAGCATATACTATGTGTTTAAGCTAAAACTATGGAATAACTTGGAAACTACTGATTGTCAGTTAAATGCAGAATAGATTCAACTGAAATCATCAATACATGGGAATTATCAAAAAATTTTTCTATTAAAGCAATATAATTTTTTGCTATCCTCATTGCAGATTTTTCACATCCAGATATAGACTTGATTCTTAAGTCAGTGTATCACAAAATAGGAAAGTTCCAAGGACAATGATCAAGCCTGCTAAAATAACTCAGTAAAATAATATTTTTTCAAATAGAATTCAGGAATCACTGGTATAAAATAAAATATTAAATTTGGTACACACCTTCTTAAACAGTCTAAATTGTCATGATTGGGCCAAAAACATGAATTCACCGTGAAACATGGAAGTATGTCCGGGAACTTGTGTAGTTCACCTGACCCTCTAGAAATGCACAATGCGAGCCGGGTGCCATGGTTCACACCTGTAATCCCAGCACCTCGGGAGGCTGAGCCAGAGGCTTGGGGCCAGGAGTTCAAGACCAGGCTGGGCAACATGTCAAACCCCAACATGTTGCAAAAAAAATTAGCCAGGCATGGTGGCACACATGCCTGTAGTCCTAACTACTCAGGAGGCTAATGTGGGAGGCTCACTTGAGGCCAGGAGGTTGAGGCTGCAGTGAGCAGTGATTGCATCTCTTCACTCCAGCCTGGTGACAGAGCAAGACCCTATCTCAAAAAAAAGAAAGAAAGAAAAAATGAAAAGAAAAAGTCCATATACATATTTTCTACCCCTTTATTCTACTGATTTAAGTAATATGCCCAAAAGATATACTATAATTTTTTGATTTTTTTTAATCGTTCTCTAAGCTACAGCTGAAAACTGAAAGTTTGTTCTTTTATTCACAATTTTTATCTGTAAGGCAATTGCAAGTTGAAAAGTCTATATGTCAACAAAGATAGCTTGGTAACTGTGGCATCTAAGAACGTGAAGTCCAGGCATGGTGGCTCATGCCTGTAATCCCAGCACTTTGGGAGGCTGAGGTGGGCAGATCAGAAGGTTAGGAGTTCCAGACCAGCCTGGCCAACATGGTGAAACCCATCTCTACTAAACATACAAAAATTAGCCAGGTTGATGGTGGGCACCTGTAATCCCAGCTACTCTGGAGGTTGAAGCAGGATAATAGCTTAATCCAGGAGGTGGAGGTTGCAGTGAGCTGAAGTACCACTGCACTCTAGCCTGGGCAACAGGGCAAGACTCCGTCTCAAAAGAAAAAAAAAAAGAAAAAAAAGAATGTTGACTTGAAGTCCAAAAATCTGCAGGTCACTAGATATATGATTTGGGAAAAATCAGTCTCCATGTTGTTTTATATCTGAAAGTAAGACTAATAGTGCCGACCCCACCATAATTTCCAAGGTTACCATGCACATGTGAAGTCGTCTTATATTTCTCAGGATGTTTGCTAGTCATGGTATAAGAGATGATAATAGCTATCACCAAAATGGAGTTTCTTTTTAAGTAAGATAATGTGCATTTAATGCTGTATAGGAACAATTATTAAAATGTTCTTTAAGTCCAGATTTTTTAAACATATAATAAAATTGTTATTAATCAGAAAAGAAAAAGAAAACTAGTCAGGCACAACCAATAAACAGGTTTTGAATTCCATATTTGTCATTAGGCAAAAATTCCTGCAGACTTAAAATAACGGCCACTCTATTATTTCACCTATCAATTTCCCTGCCACAGTGAGAAAAATATTTACTGGACCCCCAAATTTATGATCCCTCCATCTACTCACAATTCAGTTTGCATCTTTCTTTTCTTACTTACATTTACCTTTAATTTTGTGTATTTATTTTTGAGACAAGGTCTCACCCTGTTGCCCAGGCTGGAGTGCAGTGGCACCATCTCAGCTCACTGCAGCTTTGACTTCCTGGGCTCAAGTGGTCCTCCCACCTCAGCCTCCCAAGGTAGCTGGGACTACAGGTGTGCACCACCATGCCCAGCTAATTTTTGTATTTTTTTGTAGAGATGGAGTCTCTTCATGTTGCCCAGGTTGGTTTTGAACTCCTGGTCTCAAGCAATCCAGCGGCCTCAGCTTCCTAAAATGCTGGGATTACAGTCATGAGTCACTGCACGCAGTCAAATTTACCCTTTAAATGCAAGGTTTAAAAACATTAAATTTATTTTTCTATAGCTATAGTTTTACTAATTTAAATTTTTTTTTAACCTACATCCTTGATAAGATTATTCCTCTCTGGAACCAACAGAAATATAAAACAGGTAACAATAATTCCTATTGTGGATTGATTCCTTGGACAATCATCCAAACAACTAAAACACAGGATACCCATAGATAATTGTGAAGTTCTCTTGTTCTGGTGTGGGTTTAAAACCAACAAAAAGTGGTAATTTTTAAGTTGGGAAAAAAAAAATCAGTGATCTAGGGCAAGCCAAGACCTGTGAGCAAAACCTGGCTGACTTCCTGTTTTTGAAAATAAAGTTTTATTGGAACACAGCCATGCTCATTTGCATACATATCATCCACAGCTGCTTTTGCAAGACAAAGGCAGTTTAGCAGTTGCAACAGAGATCACATGGTTTCCAAAGTCAAAGATATTTACAATTTGGTCCTTTGTAGAAAAACATTGCCAACTCTTAATCTAGGGACTGGATAGAGGAAAAAGGAAATAGAAGCCCCTCTTGCAGTAATGTTAAAATCACAATTTCTTTTTTTTTTTTTTTGAGACGGACTCTCACTCTGTGAGGCTGGAGTGCAGTAGCATGCTCTCGGCTCACTGCAACCTCTGCCTCTGGGTTCAAGCAATTCTCCTGCCTCAGCCTCCTGAGTAGCTGGAATTACAGGCAACCGCCATCACACCTGGCTAATTTTTGTATTTTTAGTAGAGACAGGGTTTCACCCATGTTGGCCAGGCTGGTCTTGACTCCTGACATCAGGTGATCCGCCTGCCTCAGGCTTCCAAAAAGCTGGGATTACAGGCGTGAGCCACCGTGCCCGGTCTAAAATCACAATTTCTAAAATATAAATATTTTGCACCAGGTTGGAAAACGGCATTCAGCCTAATGCTCATTAAAGCCTTACCCTTAAGGGTCACTCTGTGGTCAGTATTCTTTGCTGCTGGACGACAGGAAGTGTGAGTAAGGTTTCTCTCTGTGAATAAACAACTTGCTGTGTCCAGACTTGTTTTTTAAGGGCAAACAATATTTTGCAAAAAGCAATGACATATACATAACAAAATGATGCAGAGACTCTTTCCAGAAATTGTTGGATGGGCTTTTAGACCAACTTAACCTTCATTCCATTTTTACTTTGAGAAGCTGCCTCTTTGGGACTTCAGGTTTGGGGGCAGAGGTCACAGGAAGTGGGCAGTGGTGTGGTGGAGGTGTGTTCCGAGCTCCCCTCTTTCCAGCCTTGGGAAGCTGTCTCCTAAGGTGGAAAAAAATGCTTCCGCGCCTCGGGTACAGTCTACCTTCTTCACCTCAGGCACAGTTAAGCCTGTTGCTGGCTTCACTCCATTCCTTCCTAGCTACCTAAGGCAAACATTTCCATTTTTGCTTAAGTGCTTTGAGTTGGATTCCTGTCGCTTACAATCACAACAGCTTTTTTCCCAAATCGTCTCTTTGGCTCTGATGTTCTATGATTTGCACTCCCAGTAAGTGCCCAACACAATGTTGAATGCCAGATCTGAATTAAAATCACAGTTGTGATATTTGTTACTTGTGTGCACATTTGAGCTTCACTTCTTACCTCTACAAAATGAAGATAATACTACCTGCTTTCACAACTGCTGCGATGATGAAAGGAGATGACGTATTTGTAAAGCATGAGGCAAGGAAAAGACAATAAATATTGTTTTGTTTTGTTTATTGAGGTGGAGTCTTGCTCTTGTTCCCCAGGCTGGAGTGCAATGGCACGATCTTGTCTCACTTCAGCCTCCACCTCCCAGGTTCAAGCGATTCTCTTGCCTCAGACTCCCAAGTAGCTGGGGTTATGGGCGCCCATCACCATGCCTGGTTAATTTTTTGTATTTTTAGTAGAGTCAGGGTTTTGCTATGTTGGCCAGGCTGATCTCAAACTCCTGACCTCGTGATCCATCTGTCTCGGCCTCCCAAAGTGCTGGGATTACAGGCATGAGCCACCACGCCTGGCCTAAATACTGTGAATATGGCCTTTCAGTCCTCCAGTGCCAAATCATGAACAATGGATGGAGAGGTCCTAACCTTCACCTCTTCCTACTCATCCTATGCATACTCAGTCTTCTAGAATTAATTCAATCACTCCTCGTTTGGGAAGTCTCACCTGCCCACCTACCACTTTATTAAGCTCTAGACGTCAATTGTCAGTGACTTTACGACCCTCTAGATTAGCACTCATACCATTTATAGCCCTCTAACTAGTTTTTTAGAACAACTTTCAGTTGGTGGCTCACACCTGTAATCCCAGTTCTTTGGGAAGCCAAGGAGGATGGATCCCTTGAGGCCAGGAGTTTGAGACCAGCCTGGACAGCATGGCAAAACCCTGTCTCTACTTAAAAATGCAAAAATTAGCTGGTTGTGGTGACATGCACATAATCTCAGCTACTTGAGTGGCTGAGGCATGAGAATTGCTTGAACCTAGGAGGTGGAGCTTGCAGTGAGTCCAGATTGCATGACTGCACTCCAGCCTGGATGACAGAGCAAGACTCTGTCTCAAAAAAAAAAAAAAAAAAAAAAAGCCTTTCCACTTTATTCCTAATAGCAGTATATATTCATTACAGAAAATTTAGAAAATACGGAGAAATACAAAGATGAATATACAGTAAAGGCATAAATCAGCTGTATTCCCACTCCTACAACCCAGAAATAATTCATTCTCCCCCCCACCCCAGTCTCTCTCTCTCGTACTACATGCAGTAGTATACCTTTAGTTGCAATTAAGAAGGAACCTGGACTCAATATGCAATTGGTTTAAACTATAAGAAACAATTAGCTCACACACTAAGTTTGGAAATAAGATGAGTTCTTTAGCTGGACAACTCTTCAAAAATCAGTCTTCAGTTACAGCAACAAGGAACTGGGATGGAGACAATTTTAATATTTCTTAAATGCTGTCATGAAGACAAAATGAAAATCAGTCAACCATATCTAAATATTTAAAAGCAGTGCGTAGGCCGGGCGAGGTGGCTCACACCTGTAATCCCAGCACTTTGGGAGGCCGAGGCAGGTGGATTACCTGAGGTCAGGAGTTCGAGACCAGCCTGGCCAACATGGTGAAACTCTGCCACTACTAAAAAAATTAAAATATTAGCTGGGCGTGGTGGTACACACCTGTAATCTTGGCTACTTGGGAGGCTGAGGCAGAAGAATTGCTTGATCCCAGGAGACGGAGGTTGCAGTAAGCCGAGATCATGACACTGCACTCCAGCCTGGCCAAAAGAGTAAGACTCTGTCTCAAAAAAATTAAAAATAAAAAAATAAAAATAAAGCAGTGAGTAAAGCAGCCATAGTGGAAATTGACTTACAGTGGGTGGCTATTTGGTGAATTGACTCTTGATCCCTGACCGGTAGCCTCCAAGGCTAAGGAGTCGAGAGATCGCCAGATCAACCATCTGGGGCCTTTGCATTTTTCCACACTCCCAGGCTTGTCAGCTCAGCCTCAGGCCTGGCTGCATGGTGGCTTTATCACATGTAGACTCTAAAATTTAATAGACACATGACTTTGTTTCCTGCTTTTAAAGATAGAGGAAAGCTTTTCCAGAAGCCTCTCCACTCTCATCCACCTCACTGGCCTGGAATGAATCACACTCCCCAGTCTCAGCAGATCATAAGCCAGGGGAATTCACATTCACCACTCACTGATGATTCACTCTTCAGGGCAGGGCTGGTGACTGCCGCCCCTGAAGCATACATCTGTGCAGAGGAGGATAGAAATCCCAACAAAATTGTGAGGTGTTAGGAAGGAGAAGGGAAGTGGTATGGGTAGGAAGTCAATGGTTTCTGCCGCCATATCTTCTTGACTTAACGCTATTTCTCCATGTCTATACATAGTTTTTGAAAACATGATTTTATCTGAAAACATAATTGCATGAAAGCATCATAGTTTATTTAAAAAGTTCCTTACTGTTAGGCATTTAGGGCAATTCAATTTTTCACTGTCATCAACCACTTAGAATTTTGTCCTAAAACTGCCAAATTAATGTCCATAAATCCATTGCCTTGAGTCATGCTGTTTCTCTTACTGAAGAAGTATTAACATTTACAGTTAAAGATGACCTTATCTTTGCTTATATGTCATCAATGAATCAATACATGAATTTTTCAAGAAATGCTGGATTTGTCCAATACATACCTATGTCCTTTTCAAATCTTTATTATTAGCTTTTATGTTTCCCCACTTTCCCCCATCTAGAAGAGCTCTTAGCCAATTCATTTCAACAAATCTTTGCTGATCATTTTGCCAGGTCCTATAAGGACCCAGTTTCTGCCTTTAGGAGCTTATAATTTAGTAGTTTTTCCTGAATTAATTCTCAGTAGGCAGATCACTTAAGGACAGGAGTTCGAGACCAGTCTGGCCAACATGGCAAAACCCTGTTTCTATTAAAATTCAAAAATTAGCCAGGCATGGGGTTGTGTGCCTGTAATCCCAGCTACTCAGGAGGCTGAGGCACAAGAATAGCTTGAACCTGGGAGGTAAAGGTAGCAGGGAGCCAAGATGACACTACTGCACTCCAGCTTGGGCGACTACAAAGTGAGATTCTGTCTCAAAAAAAAAAAATAAAACAAACCCCACAAAACTCTCAGGAGGTAAAGATACTTAGATGACCAGGACTGTCTGATTCATACATCTGTTTAATATTTACTGAACATCTATTATGTGCTAGGCCCTGATCTAGAATCTAGGGATGATCAGGTGCAGTGGCTCATGCTGATAACCCCAGAATTTTGGGAGGCCAAGGCGAGAGGACCACTTGAACCTAGGAGTTCAAGGCAGCAGCGAGCTGTGGTCATGCCACTGCACCCCAGTTTAGGAGACAGAGCAAGACACTGTTTTAAAAATTAAAATAGACTAGAATCCAGGGGCACAATGCTTTTGGGGAACTTAGTAATATTCTTAGGTACTGAAAAAGAGACCCAAGTGAATCTTTCAAGTTGTTCTTCCTACCTTTTATTCTCAAGCCCTTTGTCACTTAGAAAGGAAACATCTGGTCTTTCTGCCCTTATCTGAATACTTTTGAGACACTAATTCATGTAGATTTTCTCACCTTTGGCCTTGCCACTGTCGTCATAGATAATGTGAGTATTTCAACAAAGGGCTAGACTCAGCCAGAGAATGTAATTTTACAAACTTTATTTCCTGATGCAGCCTGCAGCTCACAAACAAGTCAGGAAGTGCTGCTCACAATGAACCTGGCACTGGCTGTGGCTGCAAATAAAATGGGAGCCTTCAAACAGCTGCTGACCCAGCAGCCAGGTCCTCTCCCTTGGGGCCCTGGCCCTACCAGGGAGTGAGAGGCCACAGAGCACTGGGCTCCAAATTAGGACTTTCGTTCACTTTGGAACTTGGGGGATAGAATTTCACCCTTACAAATGGGAATTTAAGTGTAAACAGTTCTGTACTTGCCCAAGTGACCAAACATTTCGTTTTTACTGAAATAAAATTCTAAGAATCTTTCTACCTTCGTAGGTTTGTCTAAATTAATACAATGAATGAGTTCTTTTCTTGGCTCAAAGGGACTAGGTTGGAAAAAAACTATCTTTGTTCATACAATTTTAAAGTTGGAAGGGCTCTTGGAAATCATCTAGCCTGATGACAGAGAAACCTGGCTGCCCATGGAAATGACATGGAGAGCCTTCAAGAATAGGCATAGCTGGGCACGGAGGCACATCTGTAACCCCAGCTACTCTGTAGGCCGAGGTGGGAGGATCCCCAGAGTCCAAGAGTTTGACACCAGCCTGTGCAACAAGGCAAGGCCCCTGTAAGAAATATTTCAGGGCGCGGTGGCAGCCACCTGTAGTTACAGCTAATCGGGAGGCTGAAGCAGGAAGATCACGAGAGCCCGGGAGGTTGAGGCTGCAGGGAGCTAGTGTGGCTACTGCACTCCAGCCTGACGAGAGCTAGACGCCGTACCTGAAAACAAAACAAGGCAGGACCCAGGCTGCTCCTGGACCCGCTGTATCGGACCCCAGGGCACTGGCCTGACACATTTTATTTACGCAAGCATCAAATTCTTTCTTTAGTTTGTTACCCCCCAAAAAAGGTCAGTGAAGCTAGAGGAGAAGCACGGACTGCTAAGAACCGTTTCGCTTTTCCGAGGAGCTGAGAGATCAGTAAATAAGTAACGGAGGCAGAAACGCCAGGCGCGCGGAGGAGAGCCCGTTCCAGGGCGCTCCTGGCCGGGACGCCGGCAGCAGAGCGCGAGGGCTTGTCTGAGCAGCGCCGTCGCTGCGCGAGTTTCTAAGTCCTGCTCGGGAGGAGCCGCCCCCACGAGCCCCGGTTCCGCGCTGCCTTGCACAGCTGGGAGGGCACTGAGAGCCCAGCAAGCCCTGCGGGGCCGGGGTGCAGCCGCGGATCCGACAAATCCACCCGCGCGCAGAGCCTCTGACTCAGCGTGATGTGTCAGTGACTCGGCGGCTGGACGCGGCCGCGCAGCGCTCCTGGCCCCGTCCCTCCCCGAAGGCGACGACGGAGGTGGAGGCTCCGAGAAGCCACCAGGCCTCGCAGCCGCGCTGCACGCAGCACGCGCCCGACTGCAGAAGCTCAGCCAGCAGCCTGCGGTTAGCTTTTCTGCCTCATGCAGGTGAACACGGAAAGCCCGCCCTTCCTTCCCTCCGTCCATCGCCACTGTAGGAGAGCTGACTTTTCTTAGCAGAGAAAGAGCAAACGTTGTTTTTAAGGTACATTTTTTTAAAAGGCAAACTTAAATCCAATTCAAAAAAGGATGCATTGCTGTGACAGTTATCCAATAAGATGCTTTTATTCAACAGATATATTGAGTATCTGCTAAGCACTAGACACTGCTTTAGGCATTGTGGATAAAATAGGCAAACATTCTTGCTTTCTGGAACTTACATTCTTTTTTAAGATTTTTTTTGTGTGTGTGATGGAGTCTCCCTCTTTCTCCCAGGCTGGAGTGCAATGGCACGGTCTCGGCTCACTGCAACCTCCGACTCCCGGATTCAAGCAATTCTCCTGCTTTGGCCTCCCTAGTAGCTGGGATTAGAGGCGTGCAATACCACGCCAGGCTAATTTATTTTTGTAGAAACGGGATTTTGCCATGTTGGCCAGGCTGGTCTCGAACTCCTGGCCTCAAGTGATCCGCCCACCTCCGCCTCCCAAAGTGCTGAGATTACAGGTGTGACCCACTGTGTTCAGCCTGGAACTTATATTAAAATGCAAATCATAATCTTGGTAATCTTGATAATTAATGAAGCATGTACATAAATGATGGTTTCCTTTCCCCGAATTAAGAGCTTCCTAATGTTTATTGAAGTCTTCATATTTTAATATTTAAAGGAGCAGCAATTTAATTAAGTGGGAATATTTGAAATAAAGAGTGTGGCATCAGCTGAACATGGTGGCTTTCGCCTGTAATCCCAGTACTTTGGGAGGCCAAGGCGGGTGGATCACCTTGAGGTCGTGAGTTCAAGACCAGCCTGACCAACGTGGAAAGCCCCGTCTCTACTAAAAATACAAAATTAGTCAGACATGGTGGTGCATGCCTGTAATCCCAGCTACTTGGGAGGCTGAGGCAGGAGAATTGGTTGAACCCGGGAGGTGGAGGTTGTGAGGAGCTAAGATTGAGCCATTGCACCACACTCCAGCCTGGGCAACAAGAACAAAACTCCATCTCCAAAAAAAAGGGTGTGGTATCATAGCAAATAGGAAGAATTAATTTAATTTCACTCTTTCATAGTATAACAGAACTCCTTAAAGCCACAGGTTAATGAGAAAAGCAAAGTTTAGTAAAATCTGTGATTGAGAATCAAAACCCACACACTGTCATACACTATGTTCTTTTTACTCTGGAGTAAACATAAAAACTACTGATTTATGATTTTAATATTACCCGTAGCTACCATTTATGCAACACTATCTATGTGCCAAGCACTGCGCAAATATGCATTTTAAAAAATTAAATTCTTGCCATAAACCTTCGAGGCTGGTCTTTTTATGTCCATTTTACAGTGATAACTGAAGCACAGAGAGATTAAGTAACATGTCCAAGATCACACAGCTCTAGATGAAATTTAAACCCAGCATCTGGTATTAATGAGTAAGTTCTAGTGCCTTGCCAAGCCTTTGTGTAAATCTATCATGGATTATAGACGGGAAAAGTATAGCCGAGTGGTTAAGAGCTTGGTGTCAAGCACACTTGATTTGCATCCTGGCTCTGCTACTACAAAGCCAAATCATAACTGCCTCATTGGGTTATCCTGGGGATTATAGGATAATTCACGTTAAGCACGTGGGACAATTCTTGGGTCTTGGCTCCCAATTAATGTTAACCATGATTATGACAGTCAAAAAGATGATGGTGGCTGTAGGCAGAATCTTGTCTTGGGTATAAACTCTCTTCTTATATCAGTCCCCCAAATTTTGAAGTTCGAGTTCCTAAATCTCTAGAGGATAATGATAAATAGTCATCAAATTGCTGTTTTATTTCTTTCTTGACTTATCATCGCTGTTATCAAGTAGGTAACAGAGTGTTATACTAAAGAGCAGGGGCTTTGAAGCCAGGATAGGGCTTAAATCTTAGTTCTGACAGTTGCCTGATGTGGAATTTGGACTCATCATTAAAGGTCTAAGCCCCTGTTTCTCAAGCTGTCTACAGTGAAGGATCAGGTTGTTGTTGTTGCTTTTACCTTTGTTCCTTCTTTTTTCTCCTTCCTTTTGCTTCTTCAGTTCTTCCCTTCTTGCTGTTTCCCATCTATTATGGACCAATACTTTTGCAAAATGCAATGAAAATATCTTAGCAATGCTAAATTGCTATAAATGTTCCTCAGTTCTCTCAAATTTTGCTCTAACTTCATTGTGGACTGTTACAAGTTTTTTTTTCTTATTTTTTATTTTTTTTATTTCCGTAAATTATTGAGGAATGGGAGGTGTTTTGTTCTATGAGTAGGTTTTTTAATGGTAATCTGTGAGACTTTGATGCACGCATCACCGGAGTAGTATACACTGAACCCAATTGTGGACTGTTAACAGTTTTTAGATCACATTTTGATTCTTACTACTCTAAGTTTTTGTTTCCTAATTTATAATCTGGGACCCTAATATTTATTTCATGTGATGGTTGTCAAAAATCAAGTGAAATAATGTAAATAGATTGCTTATTACACTATGTGTCTAGTGTATTGTGAACACTGAGAAATTAGGAGCCCCTCAGGATACCTGTCAGAAACAGAGACAATGAGAGTTATAAGAAGTAGACACTCAAGTATTCATAGATGAGTTCCATCTGGGTTAATTTTCTGCCCACCCCATATACTCCCTTTGGGCACCTCAGCTGTTCCCTTGGGAGATATATCCCAGAACTCCTGTTTCTTCAGTGATGTCTTTTTTTTTTTTTTTTTTCTGACAGAGTCTCACTTTGTCATCCAGGCTAGAGTGCAGTAGCAAAATCTTGGTTCACTGCAACCTGCGCCTCCTGGTTCAAGCAATTCTCCTCCCTCAGCCTCCCAAGTAGCTGATTACAGGTGCGTGCCACCATGCCCGGCTATTTTTTTTTTTTTGTATTTTTAGTAGAGATGGGGTTTCACCATGTTAGCCAGGGTGGTCTCAATCTCCTGACCTCATGATCCACCTGCCTCAGCCTTCCAACGTACTGGGAAAACAGGTGTGAGCTGCTGCGCCTGGCCTCAGTGATATCTTAAAAGGGGTAAGTGACTCGCCTGGGCCAAGCCATGAGTCATGCCAAAGCGCTGCACATTCTCAACTCTCAGCCTGCTGTTTATTTTGCTCAGTATACGCATGACCCTAGAACATCCTAAAAATAAGCTGTATAGACATTAATATGCTGTCTAAAAAAAGTGAGTACCTTATGATCAGGATTTTCATTGTGGTTTATGATTGTAACTCTCCCTGTAAAGCACAGTAAAATTAAATTGAGAAAAAACTGCTTAAGCAGCCTATTTAATAACAGTGCTATTACTGCACTGGCATCATCTATTTGCCTCCAGGAGTGGGGTCAACAGAGGTCCCTGTGAGGCAAGAAGAGGGCACAGTGATGCCCCGTAATAACGCCCATTGGGATGATTCACGTAATACACAGTGATGGGTTGTAAGGAAGTGCAGCTGCATCACAGTGACTGTCAGCACCCTTCAGGCAACATATAAAGGCTGTATGAGCATCTAAGTGTTTAAATCACGGTGCTGACATGAAACGGGAAAGGTTTCCCTGCTCATGGTATTTAATTGATTCTGGCACAAGCTACAACTAAAGCACCAACAAAACATAAAACAGGAAGATGGCAAATAGCACTAAGATGTGTCTGATGACTCTAGCCCTGAGTGATAGCCGCAAAATTATCAGCAAAAATCACCTCATAGGCTGGGCGCGGTGGTTTGCACCTGTAATCCCAGCACTTTGGGAGGCCAAGATGGGCAGATCACCTGAAATCAGGAGTCGGAGATCAGTCAGGTCAACATGGTGAAACCCTGTCTCTACTAATAATACAAAAATTAGCCAGACATGGTGGCACACACATGTAATCCCAGCTACTTGGGAAGCTGAGGCAGGAGAATTGCTTGAACCTGGGAGGCGGAGGTTGCAGTGGGCTGAGATCGCTCCAGCCTGGGCAGTAAGAGTGAAACTCCATTTCAAAAAAAAAAAAAAAAATCACCTTGTGAAAACAGCACCTGAGGCATGCCTAAAATAGCAGAGTAAAAGCTCTCAGAATCCAAATTCATACTAAATTTAAGTGTATATCAAACTATACCCAATAATCAGTATTAAAAATGCTTTCCGTGAAGTAGATCAGAGAACAACAAATCCTCCTGTAAATGGTATTAATCTTTCCAGTTGTGATAGGGAAAGCTACAACACTAAAACATATCTGAAAGAAGATAACATCTGTCAAATTTGCAGCACCTGAAAAAACTTCTATAGGAAATTATTACCAAAACACCAAGGGTTTTGTTTAGGTCCTGCTGCTTTCTGCACAGAAAGCCAATGACTGAGACAAGAATTGCCAAGAAGTCTTTAATCGGGTGTTGCAGCTGAGGAGTCTCAAATCCATCTCTCTTACTGGCTAAAACTAGGGGTTTATACAGCAGAGAAGAAATGTAACTATGCATAAGAAAATAGGAACTCAGAAAGGGCAAGGGAGCAATCATGATGAATGAGGGGTCTGCATCTCTCTCATTGTCTGGATGTGATGATCTGGGGAGTTCTAGTTCTTTGATACTTTTTTTGCCAGGCCTGAAGTTCATTTCTTAGAGAAGGAACTCAGTTAAAAAAAAATACAAGCTTCAAGCTTTAAGACCAGAAGGGTCAATTTCTATGTTTATATTTAAAAAAAAAAATAACAACAACTATCTATGGGACTATTGAATGGGTTTCAAAATCTCAAATGAAAATAAACTGTTAAAGGAAAAAGGCGAAAGTCAAAAAGGCAATATGAGTCAATTCAGTGAGAAGAAATATCAACACACTGACAGGTTATGTGGTCTAAAACAATGAAACATATCCTAGAATCGATCATTTTCTACTACTTGAATTGGAAACGTCATTTGCATTATCAGAGGGTACATGAATGTTGTGGTGTAGAGCTGGAAGAAGAAAAGTTCTAGCTTGTAAAACAACTGGAATAAAGGAAAAAGAGCAGTAAAGAAATGATACAGAGGGTAGCACAAGCAAAGAGTAAGGCAGCCTGCAGGCAAGCAGCTTGGCAACACGGTTATGAGTAGGCGCTTTCAGCCGCACATATGTGGGTTGAAATCTTTCTCTAAAACGGGGTTGGTGGCTAGGCACAGTGGTTCACACCTGTAATCCCAGAACTTTGGGAGGCCAAGGCAAGAGGATCACTTGAGCCCAGGAGTTCAAACCCACCTGGGTGATATATCGAAATCATGTCTCTACAAAAAATATAATTAAAAAACAATAATAAAATAAAGTGGGGTTGGCAAGGTCTACCTTGAAGATTTAATGAGATAATATATGGAAAGGGCTTAGCAAGTCCCTAACATGTGCTTGGATAGTTCTAAAGTCATAACCACAGACCTGACGTCTAAATGACTCTTTAAAAACTTGTGCTTTTCCTTTGGTTCTTTCTTGGAGAAAGAGCTCCTGTGTTTAGTTTTTGAGCCATCCTAGATGTCATTCCTGCCTTCGGTTTTGCCTGCCATTTTCATTTCCTCTCTTTGGAATGGCTCACATACTCATTTTCTCCTTCCCAGCCTCACTTAGGGACAACTTCTCTGCCCTTCCAAGGTTCATAATCAGGAAAGAGAAGAGTGATTGGTACATATTTCTAGTCCAGAAGTCCTCCCAAGAAGAAAAAACTAGACTACTACTGATGAGTACACTTTCCAAGTGAACAAACAATAGTATCCATGAAAGATTTTTTAATAATTTTTATGCATAACTAGAAATGCTGGGGACTAATGAGCTAAAACTGAAACTGTATATCAATGTGTGCTGGGAAAACGCTACCCACAATAAAAGATTTTATATTGAAATTTGGATTTGAAAATTTGATATTGTAGTAAGCTCAAACCCAATTTGGAACTCTACTTGTAAGTAGTTGCAATATTGTCTTTTTTTTTTTTCCAAGACAGGGTCTTGCTTTGTCACTCAGGTTGGAGTACAGTGGCACCGTGATAGCTCACTGCAGTCCTGAGCTCCTGGGCTCAAAGGATCACCTCAGCCTCCCGAGTAACGGATTAATGACAGGCACCACCACACCCAGCTAATTCTAAAATTTTTTTGCAGCGACAAGGTCTCACTATGTTGCCCCAAGTTGTCTGGAACTCTTAGGCTCAAGTGATCCTCTCCCAACTCAGCCTTCTGAAGTGTTGGGATTAGAGGTGTGAGCCACTGCTCCTGGCCAGTGTTGTCTTATTTTATAAATGACAGTAAGATTTAGATATGCGGAAAAAAAGGAACAAAGAATTAATTTTTAGTGAGCTATAGTAAGTTCAGAATTTCAAAATGAAGGGTACGTATTCAACTTGACACTGGTAACATTAGAATCTGATCAAAATGGGATAACAGCAAAAGTTATTTCCTTCCCACCTATTTTTGCATAATATCCTGACTGACCACCTGCAAAACTTTTACTATGCTTGAGATGCTGATACTAATTTACATTGTAGGCCTGCTTTAGATGAGTCATCCTGTGAAAAAGCTGTGGCCTCAACTATATGTAATCTGTCATGCCAAATAATATTGCTAAGTGTTTCTTGGAACATCTGACAAAAGGTACTTTCTGCTCTGCCAGCCTAGTGCCAGCAAAAATGTTTCTCCTTAATAACCCAAGGTAATGA
This sequence comes from Sapajus apella, assembly GCF_009761245.1. NCBI lineage: Eukaryota > Metazoa > Chordata > Mammalia > Primates > Cebidae > Sapajus > Sapajus apella. The sequence goes on from NW_022437051.1 coordinate 3,952,453, forward strand.
GCATCTATATTTCTGAAAATAATAAAGTCCTGGGCAAGATGAGAAATCATTTCACATGTTCCTCGGGCCTAAAGTTTGAATTAACTATTGAGTGGCAAATAAAACCCTAGCCTGTTTGTAAAGATCTCCAGAGATGCTTATTCCAAAACTTCAGAGACTCATTGCTATTCAACAATTCTTTGTTTTCTTCAAACAGATTTCAAGGGTTGGGTTTATCCTCATTTCCTCCGAGGCGAAGCGGAAGAGCTGGACACCAGCCTCACCCGTACTTCAAATACTTGCCATTGACAAAGTGGTCTAAATGCATTTAATTTATCTCAAGTGTCAGGTGTTTTCTGTACATAAACATACAATCGCCACCTGGTCAACCATCCCTAAAGCTTTATCTTTTACCGGAACAATTTTACACTGGCTGGAGCACTCTCTTTTCCTTGCTTCTTGCTTCCTTGCGGAATCACCTCCCTCCCTCACACACACACACTAACAATTTTACCTTTTGAGATTTAATTTGTGGTAAACTTCCATTTTCTGTATTAGAACTATCATTTTTAAATTATCCTCATCACAGCTACCAAAATTTAACTGTTTTTACTCTAGAGATGGGAGATTTTTCACATGAAAATAATGCTTTTTGCCTTTTATTCAAGTTGCTGTTTTCAGTGATTAAAGGAAAACATTCAGGCTGTTTTTAGATCTGCTTACTAACTCAATCCTGAGCACCCGTCTGCAGAAATTCTGATCACGCCTCAGCAAAAAAACCAATTACTCCAGTTTCTACTCCAGTTGCCGGAGACTAGTGAACATTGTAGCTGCTAAACTGTGAATGTCAATCAGAGATTTCTAATTCCTCTGAAAATAAAATTTCCCTCACAACTTAGGCTTCAAACAGCAACAATTACTGTTAGACTCTATTTTTTTTTTTTAATCTTTTTTTGAGATGGAGTCTCACTCTGTCGCCCGGGCTGGAGTGCAGTGGCGAGATCTCGGCTCGCTCCAACTTCCGCCTCCCGGGTTCAAGCGATTCTCCTGCCTTAGCCTCCTGAGTAGCTGGGATTACAGGCACGTGCCACCACACCCGGATAATTTTTGTATTTTTAGTAGATGAGGTTTCGTCATGTTGCTCAGGCTGGTCTCTAACTCCTGACCTCGTGATCCACCCACCTCGGCCTCCCAAAGTGCTGGGATTACAGCTGTGAGCCACTGCACTCAGCCCTAGGCTCCTAATGTCTTCCTGCCTTCTTTATTGCTCCTCTCTCCTAGTTTTAGCTTCTTGATTAAATTCAAGCGTAGTTTCTTTAAAGACCTGCTCCTCCCATGCCAATTTTAATCAGTAGGGTGTGGTTCCCCAGGTGCACCCTGGCAGATTGAATATTTTTCAGTGCCGAAGTGAAAACGGTTGAGTGACTTGACTTTACATAATAACCAGTAGCCAGCCCTGAGCCCTCCTGGCTCAGTCAGTCCGCTAGTTTTAGTTTTTTCTCTTAGCTTTTACTTTTTTACCCTTTGATCTCTGTAGTTCTTCTCCGAATCCTTATTACCAAGTTAAACAGGTCTCATTCTTTTGAAGGGATTAGTGCTATACATAGCAGTAATGACAGGACAGAGAACGTAACAATGTCTTGAGTGTAAAGGTTACTGACCAAGACCCCAGGGTAGTTGTCACTGCCCGATCAGGCCAGTGAGACTGACCCAAGGTGCTCACGTTGTTGGTATCCCAAAGGTGCTTTCAAGGAAAGGCGTTAAAATACACACCAGCTGGCCGGGCGCGGTGGCTCAAGCCTGTAATCCCAGCACTTTGGGAGGCCGAGGCGGGTGGATCACGAGGTCAAGAGATCGAGACCATCCTGGTCAACATGGTGAAACCCCGTCTCTACTAAAAATACAAAAAGCATTAGCTGGGCATGGTGGTGTGTGCCTCTAATCCCAGCTACTCAGGAGGCTGAGGCAGGAGAATTGCCTGAACCCAGGAGGCGAAGGTTGTGGTGAGCCGAGATCGCGCCATTGCACTCCAGCCTGGGTAGCAAGAGTGAAACTCCGTCTCAAAAAAAAAATATGAAAAAATACCAGCAGCATCATTTCATAACATCTAGTATTTCAGTTAATTTTTACATTACATATATTATCTCATTTAATTTACTATCCCTAAGAACCCTGAGAAAGAGGTTATTGCTATCTCCATTTAACAGATGAAAAAGCTAAGGCCCAGAGAGGAAGTGTTAAAAATCAGAAAGAGATTCCAGGCTTGCCTGACTTCAGAGTGCAAGCTTTTACACCAAATCATGCTGTTCTGCAAAATATGGTGGGCTGGGAAAGGCTTCTTAGCCCACCAGGGTGCTTTGGGATCCCACTCAAATGGTCAAAACGGTATATGAAAAAAAGAAATGGTGTATAGCGTGTGGCACAGACCATGAGGTGTGTTCACACTTAATAGAAAATTGTCCTCTATAAATATTGAATTTTCTTCTTTAATGAGTAGTTCTGAGTCAACCAGAGAGATGTAAATGTTTTACAAATGTTCTACAATGGCATATGAAGCCTGATAGCTTTGCAGAAACCTGCAGCTTCTATATTCCACTTTCCTTACTCCAGTTTAATACTGTTTGGAAGGGTGGGAAAAGATGACTAGAAATACAGAAAGAAATAGGGAGGAAATGGATACGGTACCAAAGTTATAATGTAGAATTACTTTTCTAAAATAGACTTTTGTACGAATTGGATTTCTAGGAGGCTAGATGCAAGTTAGTGCTAAGTTGTCCGTGCAGTTTTAGAATCTGGGAATATTCGTGATTACTATAGAAAGCTTTGGCAGCAATTTCTATATTAGTGGAGGTCTACAAGCATGCCGTTTTCAGACTGATATTTGTCAATGGCTCTATACTGTCCGAGTTTACCCATCTCTATTAAATCTGTGGACAGATGGTCCCTATTTTGAGTGTATGTAAATCGTTTCATGTTAATACTATAATTTATCGTTTCTGGGTTTTCCATTTTGCCTTTTCTTCCTGGCCCACTTTCCAATATACCAACATGATTTTGATACTAATTCTATTTTCCACAATTAACTATCGATGCAGATTATCTGTAAATTAGTAAGTCTCTCAGTACCACCTAGCACTCACTCTTGTAAAACATTTACATCTCTCTGGTTGACTCAGAACCACTCATTCAAGAGGAAAATTCAACACTATGTAGAGGACAATTTTCTAGTAAGTGTGAACACACTTTATAGTCTGTGGCACACACTGTATCATTTCTTTTTTTTTCAAAAAAGTAGATTTTATAAAGGTATAATCACCAAATATTATTTAATGTCTGTAAGAGTACTATTGATGCTGTGCTATACTGGTTTCATACTAAAAGCCAGAGTCCCTGGTAAAATAAGTATTTCCCCCTGAAACTCAGAAATTGCTATATAAGATAATAATATATTGCACATAAACTTTTAATGATAAACATAGAATTTGCTTGCTCGAAAAGGGGGGTTATTTTGAGGTAGGTACATTTTTCAAATATAGCCTGTAATTCATTTTCTGCTACTGAGAGTTTATGTTTGGCAGTGGGAGAGATGAAGTGATGAATTTATATTTTCACTAATGCATAATTTTAACAACTAAAGTTAGAGCATGTAAATTGCCCTTCACATTATTTGTATTAATGTTTGTATACTCCAATAATTGTTCAATTATAATTAAATTATACAGTGTTTCCATCAATTTAAAGATAAACAACAGAAAAGATTAAGTGCAGTGGGCAAATTTACTTAAGGCATAAGTTAGAGTAAGATTAGAAGGAAATCCAGAGTATGAAGGGAATTTTATTTGTTGAAATTTCTGTACATTTATTTTTATTTTTATTTCTTTTTAAGATGGAGTCTTGCTCTGTCATCCAGGCTGGAGTGCAGTGTGCTTCAATCTCAGCTCACTGCAAACTTCGCCCCCCCTGGATTGCAATTTCCTAAACTTTTACACATCTTTCTTTTCTAAATTTTCAACAGCAAATACTAAAGATGAAAAAAATGTTTCTCAAGGCCATTAGGGGAAAAGGGGAAAGCCCATTTTATGTATCACTAATGGAAGAGGAAATAGACACAAACTCTCACTTATCATATGCTCTAAAAACATGTTTTTTTGACCCAGAAGTTCCACCTTCATAAATTTATTGAAAGGATAATAATGGACACGACTGAATCATCTTTTAGAATTACACACATAAAATATTCACTGTAAAAAAAATTGAAAAGCGTAAAGGAGAAAATAAAAACTTCAAAAAATCCCCTTAAAATACATTCAATCTATATACGTTTTCTATATCCCCCAGCAAAATAAAATTTAAGCTATAAACATCTGATGTTATCCATGATGCTTTTAATGATATGTTTATGAGTGATATGAATTTTTCTAAATTATTTTCTGTGCTTTTAAACTTTTCCTACAATAAATATATATTACTCTATTATCATAAGTGAAAAACTAAATTTAGTATCATTTTTAAAAGAAACGGATCGCGCACGGTAATTTTTGCAGCCCCGTGCGTTAAATATTGCGGGTCCTGAACGCCATTTTCATGTAGATTACCTGGCAATGTGGACTCCACGTTCCTCCATGACCTCCTGACTTACAGGCACAGGCGCAGATCTCCTGGCTTCCTGCCCTTCGTGGCGGCTGACGGGCTCGGCTGGAGGTGGGTGGGGGTGGCAGGAGGAGGCTGACAGATAAGAGAGCAGCTCAAGGGGACAGAACCATGCCATGTGTGTGTGACTGCAAACCCAGCCTCCGGACGAAGTAAGGGCTGACATGCGGGGCTTGCTACAATGTACATATCTCTCTTCCTCAGAGGAGAGATGGGGGGGGGGGCCGGAGGGGGGCGGGGGGGTGGAAAAAAGAAAAAGCGGATTCTCCTGCCTCAGCCTCCTGAGTAGCTGGGACTACAGGTGCCCACCACCACCACACCCAGCTAATTTTTGTAGTTTTAGTGGAGACTGGGTTTTGCCATGTTGGCCAGGCTAGTCCTGAACACCTGCCCTCAGGTGATCCGCCCACCTCTGCCTAAGTGATGAGATTACAGGTGTGAGCCACTGTGACCAGTTTAATTTCTGTACATTTAAAATGCAGCATTCGTAACATATAATTTTAACTCTACATTATGAAAATTTATAAATACGCAAGTGGAGACTCATGTAATGAGCCATGATATGTCTGTTAGTCAAGATCAACAATTATTAATGTTTTCTCATGGTTACTTCATCCAACTTTCTTCTTATCTCTGAGAGATTTCTGGTTATTTAATAATTTTTCATGTCATTTTACCCTTATTTCTCTAAAAAACTGACATTTTCTTACATACTCATAATACCAGCAAAAAAGTAATGATTTCTAAATATAATGTAAAACCCAGTCCATACCGCAAATTTCCCCAATTATCTCATAAATGTCTTTTTATACTTGGTTTGTTCAAATCAGGATCCAAATAATTTCCAGTTATTGCATTTAATAGTTATGTCTCTTAAATCCTTTCTTCTCTTCATATTTTCATTCATTCTTCCTTTTTTTTTTTTTTTTTTTTTTTTGACGAAATTTCACTCTTTTTCCCAGACTGGATTTCAGTGGCCCAATCTCAGCTCACTGCAACCTCTACCTCCTGGGTTTACGTGATTCTCCTGCCTCAGCCTCCCAAGTAGCTGGGATTATGGGAACACACCACCATGCCCGGCTAAATTTTGTATTTTTCCTACAGATGGGGTTTCACCATATTGGCCAGGCTGGTTTTGAGCTCCTGGCCTCAAGTGATCTGCCCACCTCAGCTTCCCAAAATTCTAGGATTACAGATTTGAACCACCACACCCAGCCTGTTTATTGGTAAAAAAACAAACAAACAAAAAAAAAACAGCCGGGCACGGTGGCTCACGCCTGTAATCCCAGCACTTTGGGAGGCCAAGGTGGGCGGATCATGAGGTCAAGAGATCGAGACCATCTTGGCCAACATGGTGAAGCCCCGTCTCTACTAAAAATACAAAAATTAGCCGGGTGTGGTAGCACGTGAATGTTCTACTCTAGGTACCTCATATGAATGGAATTATATGGTGTTTATCTTTTTTGTGTGTGTGACTGGCTGTCTTATTTCACTTAGCATAATGTCCTCAGGTTTATCCATGTTGTAGCACATGTCAGAATTTCATTCCTTTTTAAGACTGAATAATATTCCATTGAATGTGTGTGCCACATTTATCCTTTTCTCCATCCATGAACACATGGGTTGCTTCCACCCTTTGGCTGCTGTGTATAATGCTGCTATGAACATGGGTGAACAAATACCTCTTAGAGCCTTTTACCTAGTTGCCTTTCTAAGAGCAAGATGGTCACCAGCAGCTGTACTGGAGCCACCTGCGAAAATTCGGCCAGGGTTCTCGCTCTTGTCCAGTCTGTTCAAACCGGCACAGTTTGATCCGGAAATATGGTCTCAATATGTGCTGCCAGTGTTTCCGTCAATACGCGAAGGATATGGGTTTCATTAAGTTGGACTAAATGATTTCAAAGGATTATCCAAGACATCTACCATGAAAAACCATGATAGTTCTTTGTACATAAAATAAACATTTTTAAAAACAAAACAAAAAAAAACAAATACCTCTTAGAGATCCAGCTTTGAATTTATGTTCAGAAGTGGAATTGCTAGATCATATGGTAATTCTAGTTTCAATTATTTGAGGGACCACCTTTCTGTTTTCCATAGCAGTTGAGCCACTATACACTCCCACCAACAGAGCACAAGCATTCCCGTTTCTCCACATCCTCACTAATGCTGGTTATTTTCTGGGATTTTGTTTTGTTTTAACAACAGCCATCCTTATGGGTGTGAGATGGTATCTCACTGTGGTTTCAATTTGCATTTCTCTAATGATTTGTGATGTTGAAAACTTTTTTCATGTGTTTCTTGGCCATTTGATTATCTTCTTTGGAGAAATGTTTGCTCAAGTCCTTTGCCCATTTTTAAATTCGGTTGTTAGTTTTTTCGTTGTTGAGTTCTAGATCTTTGTATTTTCTGGACATCACACCCTTATCAAATGTATAATTTGCAAGTATTTTCTCCTATTCTGTATGTTGCACTTTCACTATGATAATTATTTCTTTTCAGTGTACAGAACTTTTAAATTTTTATGAAGTTTAGGCCAGGCACGGTGGCTCATGCCTGTAATCCCAGCACTTAGGGAGGTTGAGGTGGGTGGATCACTTGAGGTCAGGAGTTTGAGACTGACCTGGCCAATATGGTGAAACCCCATCTCAACTAAAAATACAAAAGTTAGCTGGGTGTGAGTAATCCCAGCTACTCTGGAGGCTGAGGCAGGAGAATCACTTGAAACTTGGAGGCAGAGATTGCAGTGAGCCGAGATTGCACCATTGCACTCTAGCCTGCGTGACAAGAGACTCTTATCTCAAAAAAAAAAAAAAATGTATAAAGTCTAATTTGTCTATTTTTCTTTTGCTGCCTGTTTTTTGGTTTTGGTGTCATGTCTAGTAAATCCTTGCCAAATCCAATGCCATGAAACTTTCCCCCTCTTGTTTTCTAAGAGTTTTATAGTTTCTGGTTTTAACTTTAGGTCTTTGATCTGTTTTGATTTGATGTTATACATGATGTTAGGCAAGGATTCAACATCATTCTTTTGCAGGAGAATATCCAGTTTTGCCAGCACCATTTGTTGAGGAGACTAAAATGTCTTGGCACCCTTGTTGAAAATCACTGGACCTGTGAAGGTTTATTTTTAAATTCATTATTTTGTTCTATTGGTTTATATAATCTATCTTTATGCGACTATCACACTGTTTTAATTACTATAGCTTTGTAATAAGTTTTGAAATCAGAAAGTGTTTTTTTCTTTTTTCAAGATTGTTTTGACTATTCAGGGTCCCTTGAGATTCATAATGAGTTGTAGAATAAATTCTTATATTTCTGCAAAAATGCCATTGGAATTTTGATAGGGATTGCATTGAATCTGTAGATCACTGTAATACTGAAATCTTAACATTAAGTCTTTCCATCCATCAGGATATCTTTCCCTTGTCTTCCTTAATTTCTTTCAGTGATGTTTTATAGTTTTTGGTATACAAGTTTTTGACCTTTTTGGCCTGTTTTATTTTTGATGCTATTGTAAATGGAATTGATTTCTTAATTTCCTTTTGGGATTGTTTATATACAAAAAAAAAAAAACCCTGATTTTTGTATGTGTTGATTTTGTATCTTGCAACTTTGCTGAACTCATTTATTAGTTCTAACAGCTTGTATATGTGTGTATGTGTAATGTTTAGGGCTTCCTACATATAAGTCATATTGTCTTCCAGAAGACATAATTTTACTTTTTCCTTTCCAGTTTCCATGCCATTTATTTTTTATTCTTACCTAATTGCTTTGTCTAGGAATTCTAGTAAAATAAAACTGGTGAGAGTGGGCATCCTTCCCTTGCTCTTGATCTTAGAAGAAAAGCTTTTAGTCTTTTACCATTGAGTATGATGCTAACTGTGGTTTTCATATATGGATTGAGTAACAGGAGTTGTACAGAGGTAATAGTCAAGCTGAGATCTGATTGACAAGAAGTAGACATGTAAAGTGCACTTCAGACAGAGGGAATGGCAAGGACAGAAACTCCAGTAAAGGAATAAATTTAATGAGGTTAGGAATAGAAAGAAGGTCAGTGTTGTGATTAATATATAGTAGGCAAGGAGGAGATGTTTTTAGATAAGGTGAAAGAAGACGGGTGGTGATTTTGTTTTAAATGCAAAGAAGACAACATAATGGTACATACAAAGAACTATGTTAGGCATACAAACACAAGATATGGCCATTGCCCTTAGGAAAGATAGAATTTTTAACGTCTCTGATAAAAAAATAGGTAATTGACAAATTTTGGATGACAATTGAAAAACCTTTGCCATGCCTGTGTGCAATGATATATAACTCTGATAACATCATAGCATCCTTTCCATGTATATACATATGTATATATATATATGTGTATGTATGTATATGTGTGTGTGTGTGTGTGTGTGTATATATATATATAGTTGGTGAAGGATCAAGGGAGCCTAATAGCACTCCCATACAAGTCAGTTCTGTGTCAATTAAGAGACAGACAAGGAATAACACAGAGATGAAAACACTTTATTAGTATTGAAAATATCAATATTGGAGAGCATGGCTCACATCTGCAGATATATTGACTTCTTATTCTTTAAAAACAATCTTTGGCTAGGCATAGTGGCTCACACCTGTAATCCCCAGCACTTTGGGAGGACAAGGCGAGTGGATCACTTGAGGTCAGGAGTTTAAGACCAGCTTGGCCAACATGGTGAAACCCCGCCTCTACTTAAAACACAAAAATTCGCCAGACATGGTGGGAGGCGCCTGTAATCCCAGCTGCTTGTGAGACTGAGGCAGGAGAATCACTTGAACCTAGGAGGCGAAGGTTGCAGTGAGCCAAGATCATGCCACTGTACTCCAGCCTGGGTGACAGACAGATATTCCATCTCATAAAATAAAAAAAAAACAATTTTTTTCTTTAGAGATAGGATCTTATTCTGTCAATCCAGACTGAAGTGCAGCAATGCATCATAGCCTTGAACTACCGGCGAAAGTGATCCCCCATTTCAGCCTATAACCCCTCGTAGCTGGGGTTACAGGCACAAGCCACTGTGCCTGGTTTGACTTCTTATTCTTGAAACACCAGAATTACAGACTTGCTTTCCTAGTCACAGTGGAGCTGGAACAGGGCAGACACTGTCTCTGCAAAATTATACAAGAGATTGGAGACAGCAAAATGGAGAGAATAAACTCTAGTTTCTGGAGCCAGACTGACTGGGTTCCAATTTTGGTTCTGTAACTTACCAGTTATGCAATTAAACATCTCTTGTCTCAGTTCCCTTGCTTATAAAATGTGGATACAATTTTTTTTTTGAGACAAAGTCTTAGTCACCCAGGCTGGAGTGCAATGGCGCAATATCGTCTTACTGCAACCTTTGCCTACTGGGTTCAAGTGATTCTCATGTCTCACCCTCCTAAGTAGCTGGTGGCACAAGCCACCACGTTTGGCTAATTTCTTGTATTCTTAGTAGAGACAGGGTTTCGCCATGTTGACCAAGCTTGTCTCAAACTCCTAAACTCAGGTGATCCACCTGCCTTGGCCTCCCAAAGTGCGGGGATTATAGGCATGAGCCACCACACCCAGACAAATGTGGATACTATTAAAAATACTTTGTTGACCAGCTTGGCCAACATGGTAAAAACCCGTCTCTACTAAAAATACAAAAAAAAAAAAAAAGCCAGGCGTGGTGGTGGGCACCTGTAATACCAGCTATTCAGGAGGCTGAGGCAGGAAAGAATGGCTTGAATCCAGGAGGTGGAGGTTGCAGTGAGCCGAGATCATGCCATTGCACTCCAGCCTGAGCAACAAGAGCAAGACTCTGCCGTCAAAAAAAAAAAAAAAAAGAAAGAAAACCTCACATAAGGGTTTATATACCACAATGTGTTGTGCATCTTGTTAGACTCATCTAACTCATTTTTATTTAAAACAGATGATTATTCTATTCCTTAGATGTATTTGGATTTTTTTAATCAGAGGAAAATTGTTTAGATGTAAGAATGCAGTTCTATCTATCCTGTGAGCTAGATATCACCCATCAACAACATTTATTTGTGAAATTTCGAATGAAATGCTTCCTTTCCACAAGCCAGTGGTCTGACTAGAAGAGAAAAATAGTTTAGTTGACATTTGGCATGTGGAAGCCACTGGAAAATTATAGATAATGAAGGATGTATTTTTATCATAAAAGGAGAAGAGTAATTAAGGACTTCAGTGTAAACTGAGCTAAATGAAGAAGAGTCAGGAATATAAAAATATTAAAGAGTAAACCATCAAAACTTTTCAGATTAAGATTATTTTATTCTAGTACAATAAAACACAAAATGCAAAATTCTTTCAACTTGAAATGTTACCCAACAGGCAGCCATAAGTAGTTCTAAATAGGGAATTCTTGTGATCAGAGGGAGCAGCCTGACATCAGCCAGCAACAATGCAGAAATCTTAAAGTAGAAGTGTCACAGAACTTGTTCTTCCCAATGCTGCATGGCAAATATTATTAGAAAATATACTCAACATTTATTTTTATTCTCAATCTAAGTAAAAATTTACAACAGTTTTAGAGTGATTTTTAGATATGATTTGAAGTTATTTAAGTCCTAATACATAAATAGGAATTTAAAATAAAAAGTTCGTTTCTCTTTGAAGGTTTATCTTACCTTGAAAAGTAAACATAAACAGCACACTCTAGTTCTACAGTTTGATCATGAAAGATTCTGCTTTTTCTGTTCTCTTTCATTTGCAGTGAAAATCACATTATAAGAAAATATTTGGAAGTACTATCTGATATTTTAAATATTGTTTAAGACTAATCAATATACGACTCACAGGTCCAGGGCAACCACAAAGACATTTGTTTAGGCATTTAGTCTATAAAAGAACTAATTGTGTAAATGCTTAAAATAGTTATTCTTAATGTTTTGTGGTTAAGATCCCATTCAAGCCACAACAATGCAGATATATATGTAAAAGTAAAATTCTATCTAGAATTTTAGGGTTTCATGGTATCCTGTTCATAGTCATGAGGCAAGAGAACTCTAAGACAATATGTTGTGGAAATTAATTTGTGTGTTGTGGGGAGGGAGGTGCAGGGGAGGTGTTCTTACTTACCCCAAATGTCTTTTTTTTAGTGAAAGCTATCCTTCCTACTTTCTAATGAATCTGGCCTGAAATTGAGCTGTTCCTAACTTAAAATTGCAAATGTTAACTTTTCTCAAGATGCTCCAAAGCAGTTAAATGAGGAAACAAATAGTATTTTTTATAGTCACGGGCTGTGATGCATTGGCAACACAATCATTTCCTGTAGAGAGTGACCCTGGTTCCTAAAAATAACTCCAGTGCTATTCAATTGCTTATATTAGGCATTTTAAAAAATTCTTATGTGGGAAGGCACATTCCCTTCCACAGCTGAAGAAACTCGGTGTTTGAAAAGAGCTGCCTAAAACACTGTTCCTTGTAGGCTGTTAAAAATGTTCAGCATCTGAATGCTGGTAAGGAATGCTCACACCCATTGGAGGCAATGCCCTGTGGACTCGCAAAGGAAAAGATGGGGCCGCTATATATGGAGAACAGGAAGCAGAACCAGCTGAGAAAGCCTTACTCATCTGTGACCCATATTCAAAGCCATAGTCTAGCCACTGTTAGCTACCTAGAAGAGGAAAAGATTGAATGGCTAGCCCAAGCTTTAAGGGACACGTTGCAAATCAGGCCAGACTGTTGGGCCATTTTCCACCTTACTTTCAACTAGGCAAAGAAATGAAGCCTCAGTCCAGCCTGGTTGATACACTGACACATGCCACACCTAGTCAGTTGCTGGTTGCCTGATAGCAAACTTAATTTTTTACAGTTCCTCTGGCAATACTTTGTTATGAGTATTGAGAAGTGTTCACTAAATTGAAGCGCTCAAGCAAAAAAAAAAAAAAAAAGTTGTAAATTCAATATACTTCCAGTTTCTCTGCATTGTATGACTATTTGCATGTTATTTATACATTTGGAGACTGAAAAAGGAGGAACTGGCAGGACTGTCTCACCCCTTCTTGTTTTTCAAAATGTCAATAATTCCTAGGGCTGCTTTACACCAATATACACAGATTCACACATTTTTAGATATGGGTCTCCCTGTGTTGCCCAGGCTGGACTACAGTGGCATGATCATAGCTCCTGAACTCAAGTGATCCTCCCACCTCAGCCTCCTAAGCAGTTGGGACTACACATACAAACCACCACACCTGGCTTATTTTATTCTTTAAGTTGGGGCTGGTGGCAGGGGTGGGGGTCTCACTATGTTGCTCAGTCTGGTCTTGAACTTCTGCTCTCTAGCAATCTTCCCGCCTCAGCCTCCTGAGCAGCAGATTTGCATTTTAAGAGTGATTTTAGTTTCTCAGGTAAAGGAATGGAGTTATTAATGATTCAGAAGCACTTCTATGTTAGTATTGTAGGATGTTATCAAAGACCTTCCATCCCTATCCCTTTATCTTTTTCTTTTTTTAATGTTTAAAGAAGGAGTTGCATTCAAAGTAACTGGAAGTGACAGATGAGAAATTTATCTAGATTAGTCTATAGAAACAGTCCTTGGAAAATCAACTGAAGACTACTTTTCTAAGGACTGTTTAATCAATTTGCTCCAAAGCCATCACATATATTTATTCTACAATGATATTTAAAATCCAAGTCCCATTGATCAGCCAGGGTACTGTCAAGATTTTTTTCTTAATAAAATCTCCCAGTAGGGCATTTTCTTCACACAGCAACTGCCTAAATCTTCACACTCACTCCATGCTGCAACTCACATTTTTTCTTTACTATTATCAATGTTGAAATTAGTTTTCACCTATAAACCTGGAACCTGATTTGCAATATATCCTTATGAATCCTCTTTGAATTTCTAAAATTATTCTTCTTCTTCCTTATTGTCTGGATACGCTTATTTATAGAGTGATCATATAATTTATCATCTATACTGGAACATACTTTCGAGACTGAAAGGGGTGGGCATCCAGTAACATCCTTCTTGCTGAGCAACTTTGAAATTTTACTTTGGAAAATGGTAGATGAATAAAGACACATTCTGAAGAGCATATAGTAGTATCACCAGTGACAAAACTAAAGGAAACACCAACTTTAATTATTTGTTATAATAATGACTTAAGAGATAGATGGAGGCAATTGATAATAATTGGGAGACAGTGTAGGTAAGGCATGGATTTGTCTTGAATTCTTACTAATGATGTTCTATTAGTTTGGTGCATGCAGCCATCTGGTCAACCTTAGACATGGGAAGGCAAGAGCCCTCTGGTTGATCTCAGACATGGAAAGGTGAGAACTATCTGGTCAACCTTACACATGGGAAGGCAAGAGACATCTGGTAGACCTTGCACCTACCTAATATCATGATACGATCTATTAATGTGGCTTGCACTATTGCTACTTACCAGGATTTCCTGTTTAGCACATATGCTGACCAACCTTTGCTTATTCATAAATTTCATAGTTAACTCACTGTCCACCCATTATTCATATGAAATCACAAGTAGACTCATACTCTTGACCAATCACTGCTTTTCTTAGAGAACAAAATTTCTTTTTCCTCAAAATTCATGACTTCTGTACACAAATTGCTACCTCACACGTCAGTTTTGTCAGGTGCTCTAGCTTGGTTCCAGGAGAGCAAAAGGACCCATTATTCATTTATCAGATATTATCTGAGCCCCTATTATGTGTCCTTGCAACAGTGCTTGACAGTGGTGTTAAAAAGATCAGCAAATTGCCCTTGAGGAACTAATTTAGAGTCGTGCATATGTAAACCTCATAATGTTCTTGCAGCAACGATTAGCCAGCGCCTCCTCTAGTCACACACAGGAGAAACAATTCTGGGAAATGTAGTGCAAATCAGGCATGGACCAATTATGCTTTTGAACTATACCCTTTTCTGTGCTGAGACTAGGCCAATTCTGATGAATTCTGAACAATGGTAAAACCGATACCTTTAAAATTCAAGAATGTTGGGTTCTAATGGCAGTTTGACTATTGATATATTAATATAGGAACATCATTTAGTCTCTTAAGCTTGAACGTCCATTAAGTGGGAAAAATAGTGCTCATTTTCTAGAAGTCTTCAGAGACTGGCTAACCAATAGATTTTGCTGGTAAGTAATGTGCAAATTTTCTAGAAAGATGATATTGCTTCATTTTCTCTCATATTTTAGATTGGCAGCAGCCAAATGGGTGTCCCAGCCCCTAATCTCTTACAAGAGAAACACTACTTCTCAGTTTAATAAATCTGATAAGTTTCGAGCTCTTTTTCTAACAGGGTGTTGCAGCTCACCAAGTAAAGCCCACAACACTCTGCTGCCAGGATAGCAGCTTGCCAGCAGCATCCACTGAATTACGGGGTTTCAGTATGATGTTGGCTGGTGCGGACTTCAATCATCGAATCGACATGTGCCCAGCCATTCTCATAATGAATCTTTCCTTCTCTTTCAACCGTTCTGTTTCCAGCCCCCATCTCCAAGTGCTTTAAAAAAAAAAAGTGAGGAGAAACAGAAACTGTACTCCTCAGGATGAAACTTTTCCTTCTCATCCCTGTTTCCCATAAACGGACTTTCAGATAAACCTATCAAAAGCAGCCCCCAACTCACCAGCTTTTCTAAAACGTTCCCCATCCCCACCCTTCGTGGCACCCATGGGCTTCCCCAAGTCTTCACCTTTCTCTTAGACACACGCAAGCACATTCTCACCCCAGGAAAGCAGTCCTGGCTTAGCCAGTTCCCTTCCACAAGGACCACGTTGTTTTTGCCCCCATGGAGCCCTGCAGGGTCGGGGGCTCAGGTCCCGATTTGCCTTGGGACTGAAGGGGGGCTTCCTGGGTGAAGGATCTCACAGGCTCAAAACGAGACATCAGTGGACAAACGGGAAGGGAGGCCGGACGCGCGGCTCCTAGGAAGCGGAACCAAAGAACACGGGCCCAGGAGGCGACGCCAGGAACGCGCGGGGCTCTAGGGCGCACCCGACCCCTCCCGCCCTTCGCAGAGGAGGAAACTGAGGCGCGGGACGGCCTCTGCGGCGTCTCTGCCCCGCCCTCCACGGCCTCCCCCAAGGCGCGCTCCGGCGCGGGCCGGTCCCTTTGTCCCGGCAGCGCTTCCTGCCTCCTCCTCGCCCCGGGCCGGCTGACGCGGCGGGAGAGGAATGCGTTTCCGGAGGGAGCGGGCGGCGGCTGCGGCCTCGGGAGCGGGATCCGACGCGCAGAGGAGGCGGGGCCGCGGCTGGTTTCCTGCCGGGGGGCGGCTCAGGGCCGCCGAGTCCCCTCCCCCCGCCCCTGAGGGGAGGAGCCGCCGCCCGCCGCGCCCGTGACCTGGGAGGCCCCGCCAGCCCGCGGGAGAGGCCGAGCGGGAGCCGCGGAGCAGCAGGCCCGAACCCACCGCGCCGGGGCCCGGACGCCGCGCGGAGAAGGTAGGGGCCGGGGGCCTCGGGCGTGGGGTCGCGGGCCGCGGCCTCAGGGCTCCGGTGCGCGGCCGCATTTCGGGCCGCCTGCTGGGCCGCGCCGGGACCTTTGTGCCGGCCGTGGGGGCGGGGGCCGCCGGCGGGTGGGGGCTGGGGCGGGATTCCAGGCTCGCCCGGGAGGAAGTCCGCGCGCGGCCGCCCGCCTGGCTCTTCCACCCGCCTCGAGTCGCGGGCGCTGGCAGTTCCCGGGCGCGGAGCCGACCCGGCCGCGTTCCGAGCGCGGGGGTCGCTGGCTTGGGCGCTGTCACGTCGGGGCTGCGGGAGCTGCGGGGGAGCGGGCCCGGGTGGCCCCTGACACCTGCGGTCTCCCGCCGGGCTGGGCGAGCGCAGGGGGCAGCCAGCGAGGTCTCCCGGGGCTCGGCGCGTCCCTGGACGGGTCCCGTGCCTTTGTCTCCCGCTGCCTCGCTGGCTGCGGTCCTTGGAGCAGCGTCGAGCCGGTTGTCCGCGCTCGCCACGGGGACTGGTTTGGTCTCCTCCCGCTGCCAGGAGGCAGCCCTGGGGCCAGCGCCGCGGGCGGGGGAGGCGGGAGCCGGGTCGGAAAGTGGCCTGCGGAGCCGCTGGGGACCAGAGGCGCGGTGGCGGCAGTGCCATCCACCTCCCCGTGTTTATAAACGCGAGTGCCCGGCAGTCAGAGTCGCCAGCCCCTGCCGGGCACGCCGGGACCAGGACGCAGGGCCACCGTCACCCTGCGCTCAGACGCCGTCCGCGAGCCTGAGAGCCCGGCCTGTGTCTAGTGTCATTTTACCTCGTGTCATTTCTTGGGCTTCATAAATTGGATTTATGAGACTCCTACTCTAAGCAACTTTTATTTCATGAAATTAGTGGTTTTGAGTCAAAAACTTTGCACTCATTTGTACGATTAGTAAGTTGCACTCTCTAAGCTTCCATTTCCTTGTCTGTGAAATAGGAACAATAATATCTACACTAATTATTCATTTTTATAATAATGACAGTGAGGGCCAAGTTTAGCTCTAGGAATTTTACATGTATTATCTCATTTAATTCTGGAACCGCTCAAATGAGGTCGGTATTGTTTATATTCCCATTTTCTGAGTGAGAAACTGAAGCACAGGGAGCAAAAGTAAGTTGCCTTTGGTCATCAGGAGCTCCTGGAGAAGGCATGCGGTCTAGCTCCAGACCCCGCGTTTAAACCACAAGTAACCTTCCTAACGATGGTCTAGTTGTGAAAATCAAATGTAAAATGTAAGACACTTAGAGTAGATGCCCAGTGAATATTGACTTCTTTTCAGCCCTTCTTTTACAGTAAAAAGATGTTAAAAATATCTCGGAAGGTAATTGGTAACATCATTAGTAATTTCTTTGGGCCAACATGCCACATGGATAACTTAGGTGGGGAGAATTACTAGGTTATTTTGTTTTGTTTTGTGACAGGGTCTCTGTCGCCCAGGCTGGAATGCAGAGGTGCCATCACAGCTCACCGCAGCCTCAACCTCCCAGGCTTAAGTTATTCTCCCACCTCAGCCTCCTGAGTAGCTGGGACTACAGGTGCCTGCACTCTTTTTTTATTTTTTTGTAGGGACAGGGTCTCACTATACTGCCCAGGCTGGCCTCAAACTCAAGCAGTCCTCTCTCCTCGAGCTCCCAAGGTACTGGGATTACAGGTGTGAGTCCTTAAGCCTGGCTCTTG
The DNA here is from genome assembly GCF_009761245.1 of Sapajus apella. Classification (NCBI taxonomy): domain Eukaryota; kingdom Metazoa; phylum Chordata; class Mammalia; order Primates; family Cebidae; genus Sapajus; species Sapajus apella. The sequence continues at coordinate 3,970,224 of NW_022437051.1, forward strand.
GCTCTTAGGTTCTTATTTTTTTTTATTGTAGTTTTACGGTACAAAAATAGCATGCTAGAGGAGTGTAGGTTAGACATCTTTCTTAAACCACGTATGCCCTTAAAAATACGCTATGTAATAAACCACTTTCAGAAATGATTAAGAACTTCAGTTGGCAGTTAACTGTTCATTTGTGGACACCAAGGCCCAGAGGGGTAAGGAGTTAGAGTCTCACTGTAATTCTTATATTTTTAAATAATGTTGGTTCATTGAGTAATATTACGTAAATGATTGAAGATGGTGAAGTGTTAAATGAAAAACAGTTTGGTGTTTTCATACAGGCATTTGGGGAGAAAGCCATTTTACTTATCCAAAAATTGAGTATGAAGGTGGAAGATGTTATTAGAATGCTGGTTAGAAGGACAAAGTGTGGTTAATACTTTAGTTCTGTAAACAGAAAGCAAATAGACTGTTTAATGCATCTATGTTGACTTCAGACCTAGACCTACAATTTTAAGTGTTTGTGATTTTTTTTTTTTTTTAACAATGTGAAGGTCTATATTAAAGTTATTTTTTGATACCCTCAACATTCTCTACATGAAAAGTGTGGAATCAACAATTCTGAAAGCCACTGGATTTAGTAATTTTAACAATTAGACAGCTTTCTTCTTAGCTTTCTGGTCAGTATAATTTAAATCAGCCCCAAATTACCATTACGAATGAAAATGTAATTCTACATTGGTGTTCACTTCCTAACTCTGGGAGTGACAGTGGGGACATCTGGTCACATTTTGCGGTCAAACAACATGGTGCCAGTTTTCCTAAGAGTGCTTGCCACTGATTGTGATGTCTTTGTTGTTTGGCTTATTGATAAGTAAGTTGTGGCTTATAGCAAAGAGTAGTATAATGTTCTACCTGGAAAAAATATTAATATTCTGTAGGTGCTCTGGCCTGCTCTTAACTATGTTGCTAGTTTGGTAAGCTGAAACGTCTTGTAACTGGTAAAAGTTTCAGAGAACTTTTGAGTTCCAAAGATGTAACTTTCTAGATATGAATAAGATGCATATATCTGAAAGGATTCATTTGGACTTCTGTTAGATTTTAGCAGATTTCCTCACTCTACGAGAGAGTTAGGATCTGTTCGGTTATGGGGGGATTCCTAGAGGATTATGTCGGGTAAACATGTAAACATCTGTATTGTGTTAGTGTTTACTCTGACTTGGTTTTAGATTCTGAGAGTTTGGCTGGTTGTTTCAGAGGTGGGAGGTCTGGAGTAGAGAGGTTAAGATACAGAAAGGTACATTCATCTTCTGGATGCTGCAGAATTATGCTAGGGGTGTCTATAGCTGTGGAAAACTGAAAGAATATTATGGTATGTACCCAGGTTAAAGGTGGTACAGTCCTTAAAAGTCAGAATATTAGCAGCCTTCAAATACGTCTGTTAGTAGGTGAAAGAAATGTTTCTTTCAGGAGCTGTATACAAAAGGAGCCAAACTATACTTTGTAAATTTGTTACTGTTTTAAAAGTGGCTGTGAGTTTTTAGAGGTCAGCTAACTTTAAACTTGCTGTTTGGTTTGTGGCTTTAGAAGATAAGAGTTAACTGTATTTAGCAATATGTTTAAACATGTGCATATCACCTCATGAAATGTATGTATGAGAAAAGAAGCTGCCTCAGATACAGATACATGAGTATATAAACACATATATACACATGCATATATATGTATGTATTTCTTATAGGACCAATCTCATTACATACAATTTCAAAGCACAGATTCCTAATTCCCAGGAATGCGTAAAAAGGCTCACTGAAGTATAGGAAGAAAATCTTAGGTCTACTATGATGTTTGTTAATCTCATCACTTTAAAGTTTAAAATTTTGATTGTGATTTATATCTTACTATATTGCTGTAGAAGTACATGTATTTGAATTTTTAAATTGTGTATATTTTGGGTACATATATGCTGAGAATTTTTTTAGTGATACAGGTGAATGGTCAGAAAGGTTTGCAGATCCCTAGTATGGAGGATGATTTGGGTGGGGGTTTAAGAACTACCGTATTTAGGAGAGAGAATTGACAAGACTTGATAAGAGAAATGAAAGAAACCCACTGTGACCCTGGTTTCTGGCTAGGAGGTGCTGTTCACTGAGGTGAGAGGGTGACTAAGCTGGGGGTGTTGGTTGGCTAAAGGGAGGGGAAATGATGACCTTATGAGGCCGAGTTTATTTTAAGGTGACCATGGGACATAGGTGGAGATGTCCAAACCGCAGTTGAATACACATATTGAGAGGTAAAAAAAAAAAAAAAAAAAAAGTCTGGGAAATTTCAATTTGGGAATTCTTAAGTCTGTTAAATGCTGGTTGAAGCTATAGACTGTGCATGCAAACACCACAGGAGGGTCTGTAATGAAAAACAGGCTGAGGGAGGACCTGGGAACACTTAACAGTCAAGGGTGGGTAGAGGAAGAGGACTCCAGAAAAGCATTTACCTTCCCCAGTTTCTTCTCTGAACTTATAATGCCTTTGAGTGACATTTTTGTGAAAGACATAGATATTTCTGGGGTTTTCCAGTGATTGGCATGTGTGTGGTAATTTATTTTCAGATGCCTGATGAAAGAAGCAGTTTGATATAGTAAAGGCTTCTTGATTGGCAGACAGGAAACCTGGGTGTCAGTGCAGGCTCTGCCACTGAATTTTTGTGTGACCTTTGAGTACTATACTTCCAGGGTGTTGGTTTTGACATCTACCCTATAAAGCATTCTGCGTGTTCCCTCATTCTCTTGTTCCAGGAGTTGGAGGATAGCTGCTGCCTGATGTAAGTACTGTAGAGTGCAGTTCTCTCTCTCCATGAGCAACCTTTTTTTCTTTTTCTGGTATCACCAGAGAGAGTAGGCGCTGTGCCACTGTGCCACTTACTCCTTTAAGGATACCTGCCAATGCTGACCAGCAGCATCTGTCACTTTCAGCTCTGCATCAGGATGTAGCTCAGCTGTACATTACATTTTATTCTGTCAGTACATTGAGTACCAGTAACCTGAAAAATGCTTTACTCACTGGGCATGAATCAAGAAGTTGGCATGCTCTTTGGTGTTGAGTGTATTGTCTAGTTGGGACAAGTTGTGTTCAGTTCAGGAAAACATAAATACCAGAGTGTTGTATACAATGTACTGCACCAGATAATATTCCCTAACAGTATTTGAGAAAAATAGCATTGGCTTGTGTGGTTTTGGAATACGTTGTGTAGGAGATGAAGCCTGAGCTTGGAATGGTATGAGCGAAGGTTGAATGACAGATGGATGCCACATTCAAGGGACAGCATAGGAAAAATCCAGTCTAATTTCACAGATAGTACTTGGCCACATAATATCATATATATCAGAAGATTATATGAAGGCTATATCAAATGAAGGCCTGGATTCTTGCCCTCCAACACTAGCCTAATGAGAGACACAGACATGCATACAATTAGTTATAATAGAAGTTTGAATAGAAATAACCCTGTATTATTGACCATCACTGAATGTTTGTCATTTGCCCTGCTGGGCACTCTCAAGGCTGTTTTGGAACCAGAGGAGGAGTTAATTAAGTTGATTGTGGTTGGTGAGCAGATTAAGAGGCAATAAAGCAAAAGGGTAGAAGAAAAACAGCATTTTGTTTTGTGTAGGGAATATAATTTCAGTGGAGTGATGAGGAAAATATTTACATGTAAGAATTAGGCATGTTCCATTTGTTTGAAGTATGGAAATCACATTTTCCTATATAAATGTTTATTGAATGAATATGTACATAACTGAAGCTTTTGTAATCTATGAAATTAGGAATAGTCGATGATTAGTTCTTCCTCTGTGTACAGTATTTTATGGTTTATGTGTGATTTTCTTCATATCATGATTTCAGTGCTCCTTAAAGGGGTGGTCTTGGGTTATATTTGATTATTGGAGGAGGAAATTGGAGTTTGAAAAAGCACATTTAGTAGTGTAACGGGAAACTGTAATAAAAAAGTACATTAGAGAATAAGGTTTATGCTTATTAAAGAAGCATGGATTAAAAAGATTGAGAAACGTTTATTAAAGAGTCACAAGTCACTGGGGTTCTTGTTTTAGAAGGCCATGATTAGTTAATGAGTTGGAGAACAAAAAGCAAATTTAGTAATAAAGTAAATTATGAGCTGATGAGCTTTCATATTCATGGTCATATTTTATCTTTCCAACAATCCTATAGTAGATATTATTCACAGCTTACTGATGAGTAAAATGAGAAACTGTTTTCTTCCTATGTTTATCATGGTTTTAAAACATTTATCATATATTTAAAATACTGTATGCACTCCACCACAGACAGGATGGAGAAGATGTGACAAAAGATGTGGTCACCCAAGTGCCGTGGCTCACACCTGTAATCCCAGCACTTTGGAAGACAGAGGTGGGTGGATCACCTGAGATCAGGGATTTGAGACTAGCCTGACCCACGTGTTGAAACCCCATCTCTAATAAACACAGAATAGTCAGGCGTGATGATGGGCACCTGTGATTCCAGCTCAGGGGACTGAGGCAGGAGAATCATTTGAACCTGGGAGGTGGAGGTTGTAGTGAGCTGAGGTTGCACCACCGCTCCAGCCTGGGCAACAGAGCAAGACTCCATCACAAAAAAAAAAAAAAAAAAAAAAATCTGGCCAAAATTAGTTTAATCAAGGAAGCATTTTGGAATGACCTGCTTAAAAAGTGGATATAATTATGCAGTTTGAGAACATAATTCTCCTTAATTGAAATTATGGGGAACAAGTCTTGCAATAAGGTGCTTATTGTTACCATTGATCAGGATGGTTAACTTTTTTTTTTTTTTTGAGATGGAGTCTCACTCTGTTTTCCGGGCTGGAGTACAGTGGCACGATCTTGGCTCACTGCAACCTCCACCTTCCTGGTTCGAGCGATTCTTCTGCCTCAGCCTCCTGAGTAGCTGGGACTACAGCTAGGCGTGTGCCACCACACCCGGCTAATTTTTATTTTTAGTAGAGATAGGGTTTCACCATGTTGGTCAGGCTGGTCTTGAACTCCTGACATCAGGTAATCTGCCTACCTCGGCCCCCCAAAGTGCTGGGATTGCAGGGATCCCAGCCAGGATGATTATCTTCTTTTGCTCGCTCCACTCACACTTATCTTTGTCAACTTGCCCCAAAGTATACTTTCTAAACCAAAAACCATTCCCAACTTCTTTCCTCCTCACAGGGAAAGGCAAAAAATTTTGTCCATGGACATAGAGAGTGGAAAGAAGGAACAGCTTACTAGGCTGCTTTGAAAAATAGTCAATTGCTAGGTAATAATGTCTTACCTTTTTGAGTGGAAGGAAGAGCTGGGAAGAATTAAGTTCAGGCAGGTTTTTAGCTCATTTTGAATCAGCGCTTCATATTATGGATTAATAGCTTTGTTTAAAGGGTATTTTTCTGCTTTTAAGTTCACCCTCTGAAGTCTTGTTAATTTTGTGCCCACTTACCTCCATTTGAATTAAATGGTTCATTTTTTTCCCCGTTTCCCACATAAAGCTATTCTTTTTTCAGGGCAGTGGGGGTTGCTGGTGGTGATGGTGCTGTACCAGTTGTTCATCAGATCACCATTAGATGATCTGATTGGCTTGAATGATTATTTGAATTTTGTGTGATGTTCCTGTTAATGTTGATTCTGTTCTTCATGTTTATGACTTCTGTAGAGGATTCCAGCCTAAATTTTCTTCCTTAGTTCTGTATATACTTTTCCTCAGCTTTTGTGGTCTTACTCTTTGATCATTGTCAAGATTTATTTGAGATTTTCTGACTTCCTTCAAGAGCATAGTGAGTTCTAGATTTTCTCTTATTTTTAAAGAAGATTCTTCACTGATTTCCTTTCACTTTTTGTTCTGTAGAAGTCTTTCCTAGGTGTTAAGTTCCCAGGCTTTACCTCCCCATCATCAACGTATTTATCTTTTAGGCATTTTGTTTGCCAATGCGCACTATGTCCATTGTTTATCTTTCCCTTACACTTGTAGACTGGGTGGTGATAAAGATCTTCCATATTCTAATTTTCCTGGAGAAGGTGGGTAGTAGAGTCACTAGTGATGAATTTTATCTTCAGTCTGTTACTGTATAATTAAAGTATCTAGCCCTGTTGTGAGCCGTTCTCAGATTTCAAATTGTTTTGTGAACCTGTAGCTTTGGTGCAGCCAAACCTTTATTGTTAGAGCCCCTTAGCCTCAGGCTAATATTATCGTCGTGTGAGAAGGGGGTTAATGCTCTTTGAAAAGCCGTTTTTCTTCTGGGTGGGAGTAGTGAATTTTAGATGGTTTTCTAATTCAGATTACTTTTGTAATTATCAAGGAGGGGAGAAGAGGACTTCAAATGAGGTGTTACATCTTTGGATCCCTTAGCCTCTTCTCTTTCATGTCTTTTTTTTTTTTTTTTTCTTTCCGCTAAGTTTTGTTAATCATTAATGAGGGCTTATTATTAATATTTGGGCCATAAACATCTCTCTAGTCACCAACACACCTCTTCCTGCCAGACAGAAGAAAAAATTGTTCTTCCTGTAAGGGGAAAGGTGCCCTTGTCATGGAAGGAACCCATCTCCACATGTCACCCTCAAATTGTGTAGAGTTAGAAAGATATCTCAGTGTCTTCCATTCAGGTTTTTCCCATTTTTATTACTTTCTGTGTGGGATAAGTGGGAAGAACCTCATGTCTTTCAGTTTGGCTCTGTGTTCTTTTTTGGAATATATTGATTTTTAAATACTAAAATTTGTTATTGTCCTAATTATTTTTTTTCCCTTTCAAAAACACATATAGAAAATAATGATGGTAGAACAGACTTGGGATGAATCCAACTTTATTACAATTTTTAGGAGACATTTGTGATATACCTCTATAGGTATCAGAATCTTTTCTACTATTAAGGTGAAAAGATTTCAAGTATTTAAATAATGAGATCTTTAAACTTTTCTTACTGTACTCAGGCTTTTGAATCACACTTGGGTTCATATCCCAGCTCTGTCACTTGTATATCTGATACATGGTAAGTATGCAATAAATGTTTGTTGACTTGAATTTAATTAATTGTATTGAACTAAAATATGCCCTTGCAGAAAGATTTTTTTTATAGGGAGAAATCTTTTGTGTATTCTTTTTATTTGAGTTGGCTTTTGGGTGCCTTATTTTTCAACTCTGAAATGAACATAACTTGTTATATTTTTTTAAGGTAATTTTTTTTCTAAAGTGTAATTGTTTAACTTCTACAAATATAGTGCTTACAATGTTTCTAAAGATTGTAAATGTAAAAGAAAATGCTAAATGAATTATTTGTAACATTGTTAAAAAATTAATAAATAATGAGTGTGTATTTAAAAGTTTGAACAGGATATAAAAACACACTTTTATGGATAAAGATTAGTTTAGAGTGAAAATTAAAACAATTATACACTATTTTTGACAGTGGAAACAATTGCACATATTTGGGTTAAGCACTAAAATGAGATTATTTGTGGGTGATGTTTAAGATTATTTATTGTTCAGGGAATGAATTATGACCCCTTAGATAAAATTGCATATGGTAAAAAAATGACCTTAAGGTGAAATTCTTTTATAGGAACAAGACACAAAACCTCTGTCTGTACTTATGAAATATGGCAGTTAAAATAAGTTTTCTTGGCCTCGATTAAGTTCAAATGACCAAGAAATAAACTCATAGAACATTATAAGCCCTTTCCATTTCTGTGCTCTGAGTCAGTTCTAACACTAGAAGGGCATTCTAATTTTTGTATTTAAAATAGTGATTAGGCTTTCAAAAAATTACAGTTTAATGAAGTCATGTCATAGTTTCTGGATTCAGATGGTCAGGTTTCAATTCCACCTGTGCAACTTTTGATTCCACCATTGCAAGTTGTTTAGTCTCTCTATGGTTTTGTTTCCTTATCTGTAAAACAAAGACACTATTCTCTATCTCATAGAGATAGAGAAGATACCTGGAGGAGATAGATGCTATTATTTTATCATTATTATATCCTTCAATATCTATTTGAAGGTGCTGAAATAAAAGTCTGATTTTATAAAGCTCTAAATGAAATAACTTTTTGTTACAAATTTAAATCATCAAAACTTAGTGTATTATACTCTTATTGCCTGTGCCTAGTCTGGCCCTCTAAATTGAGAAATCAGTCTTTTTATTTTTCTTTGTCAGTAATCCACAGTGAGCAGCAGTCCCTGAACGAAATCATGTTGGTAGTTACGTTTGATTAATAAAACACAGAATTCGTATTCTAGTCCTTTCAGGGCGGTTTCCTTCCTCGTGATACAAGAACCTTGTCTTAATCTTTGTGCTGTTATAACAGAAAGCCACAGTGGGTAATTTATATCATGGTTCTGGGGGCTGGGAAGTGTGTTATCCGGTGTCGTCTTGCTGCATCATCCATCCCATGGTAGAAGGTGGAAGGGCAAGAGAGAGAGAGAAGGGAAGAAGGCCAAACTCGGTCTTTAATCAGGTACCCATTCCCCACTCCTATGGTAATAGCATTAATCCATTCATGTGGGCAGAGCCCTCATGACCTAATGACCTCTTAAAAGTCCCACCTGTCATCACTGTTTCTTTGGTGATTAAGTTTCCAACACGTGAACCTTGGGGATACATTCAAACCATAGCAAACCTCAAAGGTCCGCCTTATTTCTATTTGTATTAGGTATGTTATTCCCTCACCTAATCTTTTTGTAAGGGTCTCTGTGATATTAGTGTTTAGAATATTTGTATTTTGTCTGCTACGTTAATATAAAACATTTAAAGTTTTGCTGCTTTTGTTATTTCACAAACACATTTGTTAGGAATCTGATTGTTAGAAAGCGTATTAAATAGAATTCTACTTGGATGTGGAATCTATAATTCCTTTTAAAAAAACCTTGGTTCATCTTGAAAGATTAATGAATTTTTGAAATATCTGCAGAAAAGGAAAATAAATTGTTCCCCCCCCCCCCCCCAAATCCATAAAAACCATTTATTGGCACTTGTATTTTAAGTACCTGGAAAAAAACAGGACCGGACAGATTTTTTTTTTTATTCTTTGAGATGAAGTCTCCCTCGAAAGTTGGAGTGCAGTGGTACAATCTGGGCTCATTGCAGCCTCCACCTCCTGGTTCAAGTGATTCTCCTGCCTTAGCCTCCCGAGTAGCTGGGACTACAGGCACCTGCCACCATGCCTGGCTAATTTTTGTATTTTTATTAGAGACAGGGTTTCACCATATTGGCCATCCTGGTCTTGGACTCCTGACCTTATGATCTGCCCGCCTTGGCCTCCCAAAGTGCTGGGATTATAGGCGTGAGCCACCGTGCCCGGCCCAGGACAGATTATTAAAGGCAATTTATAACAGCTTGTACAAGGCTTGTTTCATTTGATTTAGCACCAAATAAAGTAAGATTAAATATGCCGTGGAAGATAGAGTTGGATTTTTCCTCCTCCTCTCATATGCCCTACTTCTCCTACCAGGTCATAGTACGTCAACAGCCATCCTTGTTGCCCCACTGAGGAGTCACTTTAGATTCCAGTTTTTAAATGGCTGCTCATATGACACCAGTAGAGTTCTTTCCCCTTAATATAAGGTGGCAGTGAATGTTGGCAGGTATAATTTCTTTGATCAGAAACAAGGAACTCCTTGAGGAAACTCACTTTTTTGGTCTTTGCTAACCTGTCATGTAATGTCTTTTTATTGGCACACCTGGGTACTAATTATGATTGATTGCTATTTATGCCAAGAGAACATTCCCCAGGCATGCCTGATCTATTTATGAATGAAAAAGTACACTTATTTTGCATAATGCTGTGAGTTTTCACTTTTATTTTTGGAAGGAGGGATATGATAACTTGTTATTTATCAGGGCGGATCATACATTTGAATCAAAAGAGAAACTGGCAAGTAGATCCTAAAACACATTTCTTAACCCGAATAACATCTGAAGACAGACTTCAGTTATATTTTGTTGAAAATTCATTCAACTTTGGTGCTTATCCAAGAACTTCTAATGTCATTTTTTGACAAAAATTATAACCCTCAATACATATGTATTTTCAAGAGGAAAGTCATCTTAAAGTTGTATTTTTCTATATGCTGTTTGATAGAGAAAGAGACACCCTGTCACCCAGGCTGGTCTTGAACTCTTTGCCTCAGGCAGTCCTCTTACCTTACTTAGCCCCTCAAAGTGCTGAGATTGCAGGCCTGAGCCACCATGCCTAGCAGCAAAGATTTTTGAGCATGGACTTTGTGCCAAGTATTTCTAGGTGAGAACTACAAATAAGATACACCCAGGCCCTATTTTCTTGCAGCCTAGAATCCATCAGTGAAGACATGTTAGCAGATAGTTAGAAGTGAAATGAGTGTTATCGATGTGCCTGCATAAATTAAGTGTCCAATACTTGGTGAGGTCTCACCATTGCAGGCTCTCACTGTAATCCTATTGCATCTTTCTAACTTTCTGCAACCCCGAAGCCCTACCTCTTTTCCTAGCAGTGGTTTTTTCTATTTCAGAAAAGACAGTCATGCATAAATGAACTCTCTCTGCTTTCTCACCTCCTGCTCTGCCTTAGAGGAGAGGTACCATATCTCTGTTTAGGGTGATCCACCCCCTTGGGGTCCAGATGCCACCCTCTTTTCTCCAAGGAGGCCTGGCTTCATCACTTACCTTTTCTCTTTCCTGTGTCTTCACCTCTTCAAATTCGTCCCCAGCTCTCCTTTCTTCCTAAGTATTCTTTTCTTCCCAATCGCATCCATTTTCAGAACTTTGACACTTATGTTATGACAACCCTCATGTCTGTAACTCTAACTGACTTATCTCCTGAGATCCTGATTCATGTCTTAGCTTCCCAATAGGCATCTTCCCTAGACTTCACAATCCACCTTTCTATAACCTCATTTTCTCCTCTAACCCCATTCTCCCTCTTACATCTTCTTATTTAAAAGTAAATTCCGTTTTCTTCCATCCTTCTTCAAATAAATAGCAGATCCCTCATTAGCTACCTTCTAATCATTGTTTGTTCATCATCTTGTTTGTTGCTGTTATCTGAATTTAGACATTTGTCACCTCTTGCTTGAACCTTTGCAGTAAATTCCATATTTGTCTTTGAGCTCCTGTCTTGTCCCCATCCATTTCTCCACTGAGTTTCTGCCATGTATATGTAGACATGTTACTAGCCTGCCCAAATTTTTTTCAGTTCCCTTCCTATTTATAGAATGGAATCTAAACTCTTTTAGCATGGATGGCATTTAAGGCTGTCTGTAATCTGGCTCCTCTTGCCTGCTTGGTCTTCCTTCCTGTTATTTCCAACTCAAAGTCTCAGAAACTCTTCAAGATTCCTTTTGGCCTTTTTGATATTTTAAGATTATAAGATAATCTAATTTATACTTGACAATAGAAAATTTTAAGGATAAAATAACCACTCATTCGACCAACAAGATATGCTACAAAAACATATATTTTTCTAGTCTTTTTTTTTTTCTATAAAGAGAGGGAAAAGTGAGACAGTTCCAATTTTGGGTTGCAGGGAGGTGCGCAAATGCATATGCTTAGAAATAAGATTAGGAAGGAGTTGTTACAATTTTTCTTGGGACTTCATGGCTTTGTATGTGCAGACTTTTTGTCTGGAATATCTTCTTTTCACTTGTCTCCACACCCATCTCCTATGTGCCTTCAATTCTAGCTGAACCATTGCCATGTCCCTGATGCCTCTGAACTTGTTCAGGCAGATTTCAGTATCCTCAGTGTCCTGTGTCCTAGTTAATTATTGAAACCATCATATCATAATAATTGGTATTTTTGTTCTCGAACTGAAAGTTCCCTGAAGCAGTGACCCTTGTGTTTCCTGATACGGCTCAAAACCTGACAGTTGCCTAAAGAGGAACTTGCAGAAAGGCTGGGGGAAACCAGTGGACTCCAAGGGAGTAGAGTGTGTTAAATAATGGTGAATAGTCTTACATGTTGCTTTATGTAAATTCTTTGGTAGTAAACTGATGTATTTCTTAAGTTCATATTGTAGTGAGTCAAAAAATTTATGAATGAATGAAGGCAGAGAGTAAGATAAGTCCTGGAAAGGGTGCTTTTGCAAGAGTAGTTTCACATATATGCTCAGGCATGGACATCAATTATATAGTTATGTACCACATAATGACATTTTGATCAGTGATGGACCGCATACATGACAGTGGTCACATAAGTTTATAATGGGACTGAAAAACACCTGTTGCCTGGTAATGTAGTGTCATGGTGAAACACATTATTTACCTGTTTGTGGCACTACTGGTGTAGACAAATCGACTATGCTGCCAGTCATATAAAAGTATAGCATCTAAATTAACTACAGTATATAATACTTGATAATAAACAGCTATGTTACTGCTTTATTTACTGCACTATATTGTTTATTGTTATTTTAGAGAGTATTGTTATAAAAAAGGTTAAAACGGCCTCAGGCAGGTCCTTCAGGAAGTGGTCTAGAAGAAGATTTTTTGGGAGATGACTCCTCCTTGTGTCATGGAGATAGGATGTGCAGGCCCAAGACAGTGACATTGGTAGTCCTGATTCTGGGCAGCTGTGTAGGCCTAGGCTAAGGTAGTGTGTGTATTTGTGTCCACAGTACTGTGATAGTAACGTCAGTAATGTCCTGTTCAGTGAGTGTTCTGTGCAGTGTACTTACTTGCCTCACTCACCCACTCAGAGCAGCTTCCAGTCCTGCAAGCTCTATTCAGGGTAATGGCGATGTACCAATTTTAAAATCTTTTGTACCATACTTTTACCGTACTTTTTCTATGTCTGGCTATGTGTAGATACACAGATGCCTACTGCAGCATTCCAGTTGCCTGCAGTTTTCAGGACAGTCGAGTGCTGGACAGGTGTGTAGCCTAGGAGCAATAGGCTGTACCGTAGAGCCTGGGTGTGTAGGAGACCAGACCATCTAGGTTTGTGTAAGTGCACTGCAATGGTTGCACAACGATGAAATTGCCTTCACATTTCTCAGAGCTCTTTCTTTGTTAAGTGACACATGAAGGTACTGGGTTGAGAAGAGGGAAGGTAGGTAGGAAATGGAGACCAGTGTAGACCACTATTTCTAGGTCTTTGACGATGAAGAGGAGACAAGCGTTGGCATTAGGACAGCATGTGAAAGGCATCTTTCCCTGTTGTCCCCTCATAGCCTGTTTTATATGGAATGTCATTGGGAGGAAATTCCTTCGGGTCCTTTCTCAGCAAAAGAATCACCAGAGTCCAGGCCCCATGCTCAGGGACTGGATTTTAGGCCTGGGGTGGGCATCCAGGTAAACCCGATGCAGTTGTTTCCTAGGCCCACTTAGAGAAGTGCTGCCGGCCGGGCATGGTGGCTCAAGCCTATAATCCCAGCACTTTGGGAGGCCGAGGTGGGTGGATCACGAGTTCAAGAGATTGAGACCATCCTGGTTAACAAGGTGAAACCCCATCTCTACTAAAAATACAAAAATTAGCTGGGTATGGTGGTGCGTGCCTGTAGTCCCAGCTACTCGGGAGGCTGAGGCAGGAGAATTGCTTGAACCTAGGAGGCGGAGGCTACGGTGAGCCGAGATAGCGTCATTGCACTCCAGCCTGGGTAACGAGAGCGAAACTCCGTCTCAAAAAAAAAAAAAGAGAAGGGCTGCCTTGGGAGCTTTGCGGCATAGGACTTCAGGCTCCTGGTCCTTTGCCTTCCCCTCGCATGTGCAGGGGGTGCCCAATACCGGCAGAAGGAAAGGCCAGCAGCATTGAGAGGGAGGCTGCCTGGCCCTCTGCCTCTCCTTTCCTGTCCAGCTCTCTCTGGCTTGCCTCCTGGTCCTGTAGCTCTTCTGTGTTCTTAATTGGCATCATCCTCCGGCCTTTCCCTTTCCTTGGGAGAAAGCTTGGCCTTTTACAGACATCACTATCCAATGGCAGTGCCTCTCTGTTTCTTGCCAGTGCCCCTCCAGTCACAGGAGCGTTGACATCTGTCCTTAAACTGTTTCCAGCTGCTGGCCTTGTTCTCTCAGCTGTTCTTTAGCACTGAATTCTTGTTTTGTCTGCTTCTGGGTTTGGAGCTCTTCCAGGGGCACTAGGGTTTCAGAAGGTTGATTTTTTTTGCCTTGTAAAGGTTTATAGAAGGAGAAGGACAGTGACATTTAAAGCAGTGTTTTAAAGCTGTGTGGCCTCGAATGTTAGGAAACATTTTCTGTTACCTAATAGCTTCATCTTAGTGATGATTGTCTGAAATGTGTGATATGTTGACACATTTCTCAAAGCAGTCTCTAGTGATTATTAAACAGCCTGAGTTCGTATCCTGAAGAAACATGTATCTGTCCATATATGGAACAAATATTTGTTCTGCTCCCTTTGTGTGGAAACTGCCTGTATGCTTCATTAATCACAGTAATGCATTTTCTCAGGAACTTTAATGTTCCAGGTGTCTGTAGTCATAGCTTTGGAATTGTGGTAACATTACTTGACTTGCTTAGGATTATAGTCTAATGGATTTATCACACATTAAACCTTTTAGGCAGGCCTTGAAAGGTGAATTGGTAGGCACTTCACACTTCTGTGACACTCAGATTTTGCTGGTTTCTTGGATATAGTCACAAGTGATGTGTAAGCAAAACTGCAAGCTCAGGCATAACAACCTGCTTGGCTGAGCACGATTGCAGAAGTGGATGATTTTTCACGTAACTCTTAACTCTTTTCTCTCGGGTGCTCAGAGCGTAACTTAAAGCATTCTCTCTGAGGTAAGGGAATAGCATCCTGGAGTGTAAGCCCTTGAAGACGGAGGTCTGTAAAAGAAATAGTGTTAATTTGGAATTCAGTGAACTGTTTTCTTATTAAAGGACATTTACCAAGAAAAAGAATTGCACAGTTAAACTGTGCTACAGTTGTTTTCATTAAGAAAGGAAGGGCTGGGCATGGTGGCTTACGCCTGTAATCGCAGCACTTTGGGAGGTTGAGGTGGGCGGATCACCTGAGGTCAAGAGTTCAAGACCAGCTTGGCCAACGTGGTGAAACCCTGTCTCTACTGAAAATACAAAAATTATCCGGGCCTGGCAGTACACACCTGTAATCCCAGCTACTCAGGAGGCTAAGGCAGGAGAATTGCTTGAGCCTGGGAGGTGGAGGTTGCAGTGAGCCAAGATTGTGCCACTGCACTCCAGCCTGGCAGACAGAGTAAGACTCTGTCTCAAAAAAAAAGTAGAAAGAAGACTAACGTTTTGCAAAACAAATGGCCCGTGTCTTTATATTATATATAACTTTATTATCTTCAGATTATGTGAAACTGTTAGTATTATTTTTATGTTCCTCTCTTTTTTTCTTCTGCTGTCTTGAGAAAGTCAGGTTCTTCTCATCTTATTGTGTACTTTGCATCCGAAATTATTCTGTAACTCTTTTAATGTTGCTGCATTTTATTATTGTATAGTCTATCTAATAGTCCATAAACTTGATGCACTTAGATTTCCCTATTATTGGATATAGGATATTTACATTTTTTGCTCTTGTGAATATACTAGAGTACTGTAACGAATGTGTGTGTGTGTGTGTGTGTGTGTGTGTGTGTGTGTGTATCACCTTTTATATATTTACTTATTTTCTTAGGGTGATTCCCAGTAGCTGCATTACTAGAGGATAGGATTTTTTTTTAATGGTTTTTGATGTAAATTGTCAAATTATTTCCCAAAAAATTGTACCAGTTCGCAGAACTACCAGTTGGTTTCTTGCAGCCATCCGCTATCGGTTTGTTGGGTTAAAAAACTTTCTATTTTGGCTTGTGAAGGGACAGATACTTATATGTAATTATTAGACTGGCTGCTAGTCCAAGAGCAGTAAGTAGTTAAGGGATCAGGTCAGCAACCAGTGACCATAGCCATCTTTGACCAAATCAAAGATATAGATTCATATCAGTGTGAAAGCTTTGATTCAGGGAAAATACTTACATATATACGTAACAGTAGGAGATTGGGATAGTTATATTTAATATGTAGAACATTAACTAATTTTTTGTTAGCGGTTCTAGAAGACAAGACTTTTCCAGTTTTGTCTTGTGCCGTCTTTTTTTTTGGCGGGAGAGTGGGATTCTGGACACTCTAGGAAATTAAAGTGAATATTTTACTAATTCCATGCACAGAAGTTGATTTTCTTTTCTTTTCTTTTCTTTTTTTTGAGCTGGAATCTAGCTCTGTTACCCAGGCTGGAGTGCAGTGGCAGAATCTCGGCTCACTACAACCTCTGCCTCCTGGGTTCTTGTGATTTTCCTGCCTTAGTCTCCTGACTAGCTGGGACTACAGGCACACACCACCATGCCCAGCTAATTTTTGTATTTTTAATAGAGCTGGGGTTTCACCATGTTGGCCAGGCTGGTCTCAAACTCTTGACCTCAAGTGATTCGCCTCCCTCAGCATCCCACAGTTCTGGGAGTACTGGTGTGAGCCACTGCTCCTGGCAGAAGTTGATTTTCTTAAAAAAGAGAGGTAATAGGAGATCAAGTTCAAAAGTCTATTTGCGGCCTTATGCAGGATGTTGGTCTTAGCCTGAGGAGAAATAAAAACTGATGAAGCATTGTTAGCAGGGGGATGACTTAATCAGGTTTTTGAAAACTAATGTTCAGCATTGAGGTAACTGAAGCATCTGGATACGCTGATTTGGGCCCCTGGGAGCCACAGGAGATCATGGATATAGAGATTCAATAGGCTGAGATTTTAGTAGCTTTTATGGTGTTGAGGAATACCTAACACTCATTTTTTTTTTTAGCACTGTCAATGTTAAAATATATTCGGTTTGCCTTAGAGAAAGGCATGAATGGGTGCTGGAGCTCTGGTATGGAAGTTATTTTTGCAGTGTAGGTGCAAGGTGAGGGAACTAGCTGTGGGGGGAGATGGGCAAAGGTTTGTGGAAAGGGACTGGAGTGAAATGGTTTGAGAGACATCATATTTGTAAGAGCAACAACAGAAGGTATGGGGGGAATACTTTCTTTTCAATGCATTTTCTCATTTTCTTTATTATTATAAGGCATATTTTATATTTCAGATGAATTTACAACTGATTTTCTGGATTGGACTGATCAGTTCAGTTTGCTGTGTGTTTGGCCAAACAGGTAAAAACAAAAAGTTTTCTTAGTTGTCTTTTTATTTCTTTATCTTGTGTCACTTGTTGACCAGTTAGGTTCATGTGAGAACCTAAGTCATAACATAATGCACCTTCTGGAGGCCCTGCAGTGGCCCCATCTCACTCAGAGAAAGGGTAGGATCCTTCATGGTCAGGCCTCCCTTACCCCTGCCACCTAGGATGACGGGAGGCAGGTTGACTGGTGAAGTACTAAAATGGTAGGGATTGAACACGCTGCATGAAGATATTTTGAGAATATGAGAGTGAGTAAGTGAACAGAAAGAAGGCAAAGACATGTAGTACATTTAGAAGCAAATAAAGCAAATGTTTACAGTGGAAGATTGTGAGCTGCCCATTGTCTAAAAAGTAAAAACAGAACAGTTGACTTTCTAGAAGACATTCTCACTCTTTAATCAAAAAGTCTGGCAAAATGTTGGCATCATCTAGGAGTGCAGTGAAAATAAAGCTGAAAACATATTTAACCCTTCTATGAAGATGTGCTTACATATCTAGAATAATGGGTACTCAGTTCTGTCCTCCAAATCATGTAAAAAAGTACACTGCATAGAGCAGTTTGATACCAAGATTAGAAGGACTTACTACAAGTAGTAAAAGTGAAGCAAGAGACCATAAAAGAATTGATAAATTTAAATTACATAAAATCAACAAGAACAAAAAAATTATATGGCAGAACATCATAAACAAGATGAGAAACTAGAGGTTCAACTTCATTAATGTGTGTAGGAATCCAATAAAAACTGAGAAACATAAAAATTTGCAAAAGACATACAGAAAATTATAAAAGAAATGGTTAGTTGTAAAACCTGAAATTAATAGGCTTGACCACTGAATTGATATTCTAATATACACTTACTTGTTAAATCAGCAACAATTTTTTTAATATTAAAGCACTTTATTTTGTTGGGAGTGTGGTAAAATGGTATTTGTAAACTGCCATTTTGTGGGAGCTTATATTAGTAGTGTTGCCCTATTGTATCCATGGGGAATTGGTTCCAGAACCTTCTTCAGACCAGAATCCACAAATGCTCAAGTCCCTAATATAAAATGGCATGATATTTGATATAACCCACACATACCGTCTTGTGTACTTTAAATCTTCTCTAGATTACTTATAATATCTAATAAAATGTAAATGCTGTGTAAATAGTTCTTATACTATATTGTTTAGGGAATAATGACAAGAAGAAAAGTCTGTACATGTTCAGTACTGACCCTTTTTTTCCCCCAAACATTTTTGATCTGTGGTTGCTTGAATCCACTGATTTGGAAACACAGATACAGAGGGTCAATTGTATGTTACTTTTGGATAGAAATTAGTGTGTATTGAGAATTCTAGAAATGTTAATATATTCTTCAACTTGGTAGTTATTCTTTTGGAATTTGTTATAAGGAAATAATCAGATGTGTACTAAGGTTTATATGTAAGAATGGTCATCAGTGTGTGTATGTGCATGTAGTACAGTTTGTGTATATGTGTACTTGTACAGTATGTGTATTTGTGTACTTAGGGCATTTATATGTGTATGTTAGCAAGCATGTGTGAACTGTGGACACATACATTTGGAGACAATCTAAATTTGTCCAGCATTAAATAGGGTACACTCATATATTAAAATATTACATAATCATTAAAAGCTAGATTTAAAAACATAATTTGTAATGACAAGAATAAAACACTTAGGATAAGGTATACAAAACAGTGTATAAAACTATGTTAACTGTATATATAAAGTGTGTCTTCAGTTTCATTTAAATAATACATCTGCTAATACATATATGCTTGCTTCCTTGCTATTTATCTGCATAGGAAAAAGACTGGAAAGAAATGTTAGCAAAAATGTTAGCAAAAGTTTTCTTTTAGTTAACAGATTTAGTTTGTTTTTTAATTCTTAGTAAGTTTTAGTGTGTTCTTTATGCTCTTATGTGTTTTCCAGATTTTCTGTAAGAAGCATATGCTGAGTTTGTAATCAGAAAAGATAGGTTGGAGACAGTCTGTAGTGGTGCTTACCATGTAGAAGGCATACTCTTCCTTAGGTCGATGCAAAGAAACATAAAACATACTTTGAACATAGAGCCTGAGAAATAATGGGATTATGGTTTAGATGAATATGGACTTTCCAATTATTTAGCATACTGAAAACGAAAGGAAAGCCCTTAAGATTCTTGTGGGTATGGTAAAATGACTTAAATGACAAGAACTTTACCCAGTTTTTAAAAAACTCATGACATTTATGACAATCGAGAATGATAAATTCTGAATTATGCCTTTGAAGAAAAGGATTTAGTGTTTGATACAGAAGACAGGGAAGATAACTGTGTCTCTCTGTGGCTTTCAGTGCCAAGGTGATCCAAAATCATGGTGTCAAATTTCGCATTGTTCTCACTTATTTGTGGGAGCTAAAAATTAAAACAATTGAACTTACGGAGATAGTAAAAGGATGGTTACCAGAGGCTGGGAAAGGTAGTGAGAGGACGAGGAGGAAATCGGGAGTGTTAATGGGTGCCAAAAAATAGAAAGAATGAATATGACCTAGTATTTAGTAGCACAACAGGGTGACTATAGTCAATAATAATTTAGTTGTATATTTAAAAATAACTAAAAGAGTATAAGTGGATTCTTTGTAACACAAAGCATAAAGGCCTGAGGCGATGAATACACCATCTACTATTAAATGACTGTTATGCATTGTATGCCTGTTTTATATCTCATGTACCCCATACCTGTGTATACCTATTTACCCACAAAAATTAAAAATTAAATTTAAAAATCCTGCTCTGTTTGGGGAAGGTCTAGTTTAGATGCTATCTAGGTCATAGTATTCATATTTGACATTTACATATATTGCATTGTCATTGTATTCCTGATTTTTCACTATTTTTCTCTCTGACATTTCAAGTAAAATATTCTTTCTTCTTTCTGACAGATGAAAATAGATGTTTAAAAGCAAATGCCAAATCATGTGGAGAGTGTATACAAGCAGGACCAAATTGTGGGTGGTGCACAAATTCAGTAAGTAAGGTGTTCCTCAAGTGCTTTCCATTTTGTTCCCTGGTCATTTAGCGTGGCTCAGTGCTGTATCCTTGGGAAGTACAGATTAATTTTTATGTAAATCAGTACTGAATAACGTGATGGTCTGGAGCTATGTGGCTCAACACAGTAGCTGCTAGGCACAGGTGGCTATCGAGAACTTCAGTAAATTAGAATTGCTCTAAGTTTCAGAGATATGCAAGATTTCAAAGACTTAGTATTAAAAAAATGGTGAAATGATAATTTTTGTATATTTAAAAATGCAATGTTATAACAGTGTTAAAATTAATTTCCTCTTTTTTGTGTGTATGGCTGCTAAACAGCTATAAAATACATATATACGTAGCTTATCTTTGTGGCACATACTATATTTTTACTGGGGAACTTTCAAAGAAATCTAGTCATTTAGTTTGACTGTTTTAGATTTCCTCTTTTTTGTGGGGAGGTATAAATTAACCTTCCTAATTATATTTGAGTTAAACTACTAGAATTGATTTGCATCCAGTATAAGTTCTTTGAGGTTAATGAGGATTTGGATTTTATTCACTTTTGTCATCTCTATATTTTTCCAAATTGGTGCCTTCCACAAAGCCCACTAAATTTTATTCAATGAGTCGATGAATTAATGAATAAGTCAGAACAGGAGGTAAGGAAAAGTCATTTTGAGGTTGTATAATTTATCACAGGATGAATAACTAATATCAGAAGGTCAAGGGGTTATTGATTGTGTTTCCATGTAGGCATTTGGGCCCAAATTTCAAGTGCCTGTTTTGGTACACCCAAGTGGTCAAGTATCAGATAAGTCATATGGCTTGACCATATGAAAGAAAAAATGAGAGATTTTGTTTTTTCAAAATTTTTCTAATGGCACTTTCTAAAAGTGGTGTGCTGGGATTACATTGGCAACAGTGGAGGAATTAAGGAGTGTTGTGAGTTTGTCTCAGGCAAGGCTTATGTAACTGAAGCTCTTGGTTTTCATATCTGAAAAATGAGGATGAAAATATCTTCTTTATCTATTGGTACAATAATTAGAATTGATGAACTTAAAGCAGTTTCACTTAAGTGGTAGCTGCTATTGTTAAGAGCATCCATTTTATGGGGACTAGTTTTATCTGTTGTTGAGGGTTATCTTAGCCTTCAAGGTTTGGAGCATAATTCTTAAAATTAAGGCTTTCTGAATATATTCAGTGAAATTTTATTTGGGTGTCATGAACGTAAAGTTTCTTGCTTTGGTTATTATTTAGAAATGTGTAATTCACCAGGATCTTGTGTTTTGGTAGGTAGTAGCTTAGGTTTAATAAATTAAAGTGTGCCACTTTGAATTATCTGATTCTTGATATTCCCTTCCAGTTGTTGATTACATAAATAACCTCATTAGTGTGATGTTTCTCTTAAAAAAATCCTGTGTAAAAACTGTTGTGTATTTTTTAATTGAAATATCTTCACTTACTGTTATTTTCTACAGCACCATTACATTGATATTTAATATATAAATACCATATATAATGTCACTGTTTTCCCTCCATTTTCACATTTCATGAAACACCTTTATTCAAAGTCTTTATATAGATCTTTAACAGCACTGTTTTTGTATTCACTAAAGTGCTTTTCAGTTATCCGATTAAATTTTTATTTCTCCCTAGGTTGTTTGAGGATAGCACGTTTAAAATCTTGGTCATTTCTAGAAATTTTACTACTACAAATAGCCATTCATGTGCCATTATGATCTTATTTTTCTTTTTTGCAATTTATCTGCCATTAGGACCTTTATCCTTGTCATATAATTACTATTTTGCTTTTTAAATTTTTAAAAAAAATTTATTTACAATAATAGCTAATACTTGAAGTTTTTCAAACCTGTGGGAATACTTAATCTGTGCTAAATTTTGTTTTCTTCTTTTTAAAAATGCCATAATTCATTGAGTTTTTTTTAAAGCTAATCTGTTTTCCCTAAACATTGGGTTGTTCAACATATTGTGATGAGGAGGGAGAGTGCCATGTAATACGAGAGGCTTTGTAGGGACTTTTCTAAAGGAAATCTTGGAGAAATGGTCTGATACTTGAGGTATATGTATATATTATTAGTAGCTATTAACCATGCTCAATTAGTGATTTCACTGAAGAAATTGCTTTTGATTAGATACTCTGAATTACAAGATAGAGCATTTAATATGTACACTTGGGTCAGTTCTGGGAAAGGTATTACTTTCTTGGAAATGATTGTTTTTAAACAAGAATACTTCTTATAGTTTGGATGAAGTGAGCATTTTGTTTCAAAGCCAGAATTGAGGTACATTAGATGCGATTTAATGTTTTGCAACTTAATTGCTTATTTGCAATCATTATGTAAAAAGGTTTGGCCATTACACTTCTTATTTATACCTGTGTTTTATATGTCATTTAGACATTTTTACAAGAAGGAATGCCTACTTCTGCACGATGTGATGACTTAGAAGCCTTAAAAAAGAAAGGTTGCCCTCCAGATGACATAGAAAATCCCAGAGGCTCCAAAGATATAAAGAAAAATAAAAATGTAACCAACCGTAGCAAAGGAACAGCAGAGAAGCTCAAGCCAGAGGATATTACTCAGATCCAACCACAGCAGTTGGTTTTGCGATTAAGATCAGGTATGGAAGCCCAGTGCTATGAATAACCTCTGTGTCTACTTAAGGCATTTGACACCAGCTTTATGCAAATCTGACCAGTTTCTGTTGAAGGCTCGTTTTTACATGTGGACTGGCACTCAAAAATATGAACTTGGTTAAATTTTAGAAAACTTTATGCAGATACAACAATTGTAAGACACATATACTTGGAATAATATTAAATGTTGCCTAATGTTCAAAGTAAATTTTGTTAAAGATTCAGAAATTATTAATTAGATTTAGTGAGTTTTAAAAATGAAAGTGTTCATCCTCTGGTCTAATTACATAATATATTATAAAATCATCATTTTAACCTATTCTTTTTCTTTGTATTTGTTTAGTATTATTAAGCTGTTAAGGTTTTTGTAATTATGTCTGTCAGTCCCACATCTAAAAATGAATTTTAAAAAAAAGGCCTCTTCATCTCTTTTCTGATTTCCAGCCTTTCTTGTCAGAAGAATGGTGAGTGGCCCTGTCCCCTGACATCCCTCCCGGCCCCTCCTCAGCCAGGTCAGGCCTTGCCTCCTCATCCTGCTCCACTATCACCTTCAGCCCGCAGACCCAGGAGACCCTTGTCAGGGCTTTTTTTTTAAAACCCTTCAGTGCCAAGTGTCACTTTGTACTTTTTGAAGTGCTCTCCCCTTGATCAGTGATACACTCCTTGTATTTTTCCTTGTGTCTCTTGCCATTGCTTTCCAGGCCCCTTTTTGTGTCTTTTTTCTTTCTCAGTTTTTGTAGTCCACCTGAATGTCAGTTTTCCTCTCATGGCTTTAAAACCAATTGTATACTGTAGCAACACAGACTTTTTTGAGCTCCAAACCCATTTCTCCAACTGCCTGTTAGAAATCTATATAGAGAAAACTCCAAGTTAAAATCTTAATTACATTTTCATCCAAACCTTCGTTCTCCTGTATTTTCTAAATAGATTACGTTAACATCTCTTGTATCTCTCTCGTCTCCTTCATCATCTCTCTCTGGATTTCTTTTGTAGATTAGCCTCTTTGCCTCAGTAATTTATTTTTAAACTTCCTGCCAAGTTTTCTAAAGTGAAAATCGGATCATGTTATTCACTTTCAGAGAGCATCATCCCATTACACACAGAACGGAGTTCACAACCTCGGTGTCTAGGAAGTCAGTTGTACCCTATGTGTGTTCTGCTTTGCCCTTTCCAGACTAATTTATGGTGTTCTATTTGTTTCCTTCTCTTATAAACCGACTTTCTGTTTGTCTTGTCCACTGTGGATTGGGAATGTCTTTTTTATTTTTGCATCCTGAAGTCCTGATGTTTTAAGTATTTGTTTAATGAAATTGAGTTCATACCCATTGAGTTACTTACAGAATTCCCAGGTTTTTATAAAAATTAGGACAACGTGTTTTATTGTGTTTACCATGTAAATCACATTTATTTGGTTTTTCTCATTTGCATTTGATTGCCAGCAGGCAAGTTTCATTTTCTAATCTCTTGTCAAATTAGGGGAGCCACAGACATTTACGTTAAAATTCAAGAGAGCTGAAGACTATCCTATTGACCTCTACTACCTTATGGACCTGTCTTACTCAATGAAAGATGATTTAGAGAATGTAAAAAGTCTTGGAACAGATCTGATGAACGAAATGAGGAGGATTACTTCCGACTTCAGAATTGGTAGGAATGTTGGGAACATTGATCACTTTCATTTATGAAGTCTTGGCAATTCTCAAAGTTGGTTTTATATTTTCTTCTTTTGTTCCTCACAATATACTTGTGAGATAAACACGCGAGTTTTTAGTCTTTTCTGAGTGGAAACTGATATTATAGTCACATGTTTAGTAATCCTTGCCACCGTGTTCCTCTGTCACGGGGTGCTACTGTTTGACACAGATTGTACCTCATAGATAACGACTTGCATGCCTGTTTTCACAGGAACTTGTTCATTTATCTTATGGCTTATTTTATTTTGAAGTGGAATTTCACTCTTGTTGGCCAGGCTGAAGTGCAATGGCGCGATCTCAACTCACTGCAACCTTCAACCTCCTGAAGTGATTATCCTGCTGCAGCCTCCCGAGTAGCTGGGATTACAGGCGTCTGCCACCACGCTCAGCTAATTTTTTGTATTTTTAGTAGAGATGGGGTTTCACCATGTTGGTCTGGCTGGTCTCGAACTCCTGACCTCAGGTAATCCACCTGCCTCGGCCTCCCAGAGTACTAGGATTACAGGTGTAAGCCACCGCGTCTGGGCCTTATGACTTATTTTATAAACGTGTTGAGTACCCAGATTTTATCTAATTACTAATTAGTATGACTGCGCCTGCCTGTACAGTCTGATGTCACCTTAGACCTGGGTTTTTCGTGGGATGATGATCGCTTTTCAAACTTTATTTTTCCCATTTCATGCATCCTCAGCTTAACCTTGTTTTTGCCTCCTTCTCTCCACTCCTATTCCTGTAGAGGTTTACCTACAGAATAGTGGAAAGATTTACAGTCATGAGGCCTATAGCTGCCTTTCAAAAATTAGCTCTATTTTAGTGGAAACAAAAAATAGCACTTGCTTAAAATATTCTTTTATTCAGTAAGCATAATTCAAGGACCATAGTAATAGGAAGCTCCTACCAAATTAGTCTTTTTTTTAAAATGGCCAGGATTCTAGAATATTCATTTATTCATTTGTTCAACATGCCTTTATTGATGGCTGATGTGCCAAGAAAATGAATGTGAGTTATTTTTAAAGTAGGGAGGCAAAATATAAAGGTTGACTTAGGACTTAGTCCATTTGCACAGCTGTAAAAAATACCATAAACTGAGTGGCTTATGAAAAATAGAAGTTTATTTCTCACAGCTCTGGAGGTGAGAAGTCCAAGATCAAGGCAGATTCAGCATCTGGTGAGGGTCCTCTTCTGGGTTCTTAGATGATACCTTCTTGCCATGTACTCACATAGCAGCAGGGGGACAGCAGCTCTCTGGGGCTTCTTTGATAAGGTCACTGTGGTAGTCTGTTCTTAACATTGCTATAAAGAAATATCTGAGACTGGGTAGTTTATAAAGAAAAGAGATTTAATTGGCTTACTGTCCTGCAGGCTCTACAGGAAACATGGCACTTGCATCAGCAAGCTCAGGAAGCTTCCAATCATGGCAGAGGGCAAAGTGGGGAGCAGGTTTCTCACATGGTGGGAGCAGGAGCAAGAGGTAGGGGGAGGTGCCATGCAATTTTAAACACCAGATCTCTTGAGAACTCACTCACTATGGTCAGAACAGCACCAAGCCATGAGGGATCTGCCCCTGTGACCCAGACACCGCTCCCCAGGCCGCACCTTCAACATAGGGGATCACATTTCAACATGAGACTTGGGCGGGGACAAGTACCCAAACTGTTACCAGTCACTAATCCCATTCATGAGGGTTCTGCCCTCATGATCTAATCACCTCCCAGGGGACCCACTTTCTAATATCGTCATGTTGGGAATTAGATTTTCAATGTAGGAATTTTGGGGTTACACAGACATTCAGTCCATAGTCACTTACATGTAGATTAATTTTTTTAAAAATGCAAATCTCTTTCCATCCATCATCCATCCATTCATGTACCATTTTTTTCTTTATAGGATTTGGCTCATTTGTGGAAAAGACTGTGATGCCTTACATTAGCACAACACCAGCTAAGCTCAGGAATCCTTGCACAAGTGAACAGAACTGCACCAGCCCATTTAGCTACAAAAATGTGCTCAGTCTTACTAATAAAGGAGAAGTATTTAATGAACTTGTAGGAAAACAGCGCATATCTGGAAATTTGGATTCTCCAGAAGGTGGTTTTGATGCCATCATGCAAGTTGCAGTTTGTGGAGTAAGTGCATTCATTTCCTATAAGGGGATATTGTTTTATTATCTATGTGAATTTTAAGTGTGATTTTACTATGTTAATAGAAAAATTGACCTTAATTTTCATACATTTGATTACCTTAGGGAAGTAATTTAAGTAATCCCATAAATTACCTCTATACAAGTGCTTTATAAAAGCATATTTAATCCCTGTGCAAACCAGGCAGTTAATTTATTCATGTAGGCTCTTTTTTTTTCTTGGGAGACAGAGTCTCGCTCTGTCAGAGTCTAGCTCTGTCGCCAGGTTGGAGTGCAGTGGTGCAATCTCGGCTCACTGCAATCTCTACCTTGCAGGTTCAAGCAGTTCTCCTGCCTCAGCCTCCCAAGTAGCTGGAAATACAGGTGTGCGCCACCATGCCCAGCTCATTTTGTATTTTTAGTAGAGAAGGGGTTTCACCATGTTGGCCAGGATGGTCTTGATCCCTTGACCTCGTGATCTGCCCACCTCAGCCTCCCAAAGTGCTGGGATTACAGGCGTGAGCCACCACGCCTGGCCTCTTGCAGGTTTTTAAAAGCCAGAATGCTAACCATTTGAAACAGTGGGACAACCTCACTGTACTGTAGCTGGTGGTCTGGATTTGAGAAAAGCCCAGGTGTCCTAACTTTCTGGCTTTGTACCAGAGATGGAATTGATGTTATTATCTGAGGCATCACCAGGAACCTTGGAATTGCTCAAAGGGAGAGTGTCTTGTATCATTTTTCTTTGGTCAGTTTTCTTCTCACTGTCTTTGAAAGATACATCTTTCTTTTGTGTCTTAGTAATTCAAAAAGAAATAATTTTTTAAGCCCTAGTTTGTAAGCTATATGAATAGATGTGTTTTGAGAGGTGATATACTACTTGTAATTTTAATTGTAAGATCTTCAGTAGCAAGCCCATCCCTATTGGACCAGTAATTGGCATTTTATGATCCATGTAGCAGCTGCATACTTTGAAATGACACTTTAATGATGTGGCTGAGGCTGAAACTAGAAAACAGCATGAGATCAAGTTTGTCCTGAGTACCTACTGTTGTCTCATTTTTGTTCCGTCCAGTGCCTCCATTCTCTAGATGACCTTCTTTGATTGTAGACACCTCTTAAATGGTTACTTTTCAGTCAGTTTTTGCCAATGTGCTAATTGATACTCAAAATAATAAGGAATGTGGGTAATAATTTTTCTATTGCTATTGATGCTGGGCAATTTAGCCTCTTTAGGGTTGTTTTCTTCTCTTTAAGGAGGGATGATAATAGTGTTTACCTCATAGGGCTTTTGTGAAGTAAAATGCAGCAATTTCCATAAAGTACCAATGAGCATTCAGCAAATACTGATTCCTATATTGTTGTTACTTTTGACTTTTGACTGGAGTGGTTGCAATTTAAGGTTAGTCCCTGTGTTATAGCGGAAGCAAGTAGCATTCCTGGTAGTGCCTGGCCTTACAGTAACTCTTTTACTAGCCATTGATTTGTGAACCTGTTAGCAGCTTGTTAGCAGAGCATTCTCTGGCCTGCCTCCAGCTAGGCCTTAACGTGTGGGATCAAACAAGCCATAGCACCCTTGGTTGTGGCTATTTTTCTGTGTTGGTCATGCTGATCCATGTCTCTAGATGCAAAAGAGACAGACATTCCACTTTTGGAAAATTGCCAGTGTTAATAAATGTGATGCCCACCTTAAAGGACTTTACAGTCTTATGAAGGTATAAACAGATATATTAAGTAAATTAACTAATGGAACTAAATTACTATAATTATATAATTTGTAATTATAAAATTTCCATAGTGAGAAGAGGATTTTACTGTTACTTTAAATTCTTTATTGGAAAAGGTCCAGAATAAAGTAAATGAGCAGTTAAACAGTACTGATTGAGGAGTTAGAATGGGTGAAATTATCGTTAAACAAGATAATTATTTCTGTTATTAAAAAGGGAAGCCTCATATGGTGGGCTGATAAAGAAGGCATAGCAGAGATAGGTGGATGGGGACAAGACAGCAGCAGTGGAGTAAGGTAAGGATAGGCTGAGACACATTGATATATTCAGCAAACGCTCAAGTGCTTACTGCTTGCTAAGCAGTATGCTGGCATGCTAACTCCTGGAGATTTGATGATAAGCACAACAACAACAACAAAACAGCTTTTAAAAAGAACTGAGAGATATGGATGGTCAGGCAAGATATAGTTGTACATGGAATGGAAGAGCTTCATTCAGTGGGCTTTGTGCATTTCTCAGCAAGATAATTAGCATTGTGTAAAGAAGAGATACAGAGAAAATACAGAATTAGGTCAAAAATACAATAGTGGCCTATATGAAAATTAAAGGATTTTTGTTGAATTACTGTGAATAGTGTTTTAAAATTAAAATCCTTTTCTTTTCAAGTCACTGATTGGCTGGAGGAATGTTACCCGGCTGCTGGTGTTTTCCACAGATGCCGGGTTTCACTTTGCTGGAGATGGGAAACTTGGTGGCATTGTTTTACCAAATGATGGACAATGTCACCTGGAAAACAATATGTACACAATGAGCCATTATTATGTAAGTGCTTAGTTCCTTACACAGCAAATGTGTTTATGTTGGATTTTAATGTTTAATACTCAGAGTTTATGGGTGACTGGCTTGGGGTTTCTCAGGGTTTGAGGTTTTTGCTATTTTGGTAAGTAGAAGTCCTGATTAAAAAATCTGGAGACAACAGATGCTGCAGAGGATGTGGAGAAATAGAAACACCCTTACACTTGGTGGGAGTGTAAATTAGTTCAACCATTGTGGAAGACAGTGTGGCGATTCCTCAAGGACACAGAAATAGAAATTCCATTTGACCCAGCAATCACATTACTGGGTACCTACCCAAAGGATTATAAATCGTTCTATTATAATAAAGAGACATGCACACATGTGCTCATTGTGGCACTGTTTACAGTAGCAAAGACCTGGAACCAACCCAGATGCCCATGTGGCACATATATACCATGGAATACTGTGCAGCCATAAAAAAGGATGAGTTTGTGTTCTTTGTAGGGACAAGGATGAATCTGGAAACTGTGATTCTCAGCAAGCTGACACAGGAACAGAAAACCAAACACTCTATGTTCTCATTCATAGACGGGTGTTAAACCATGAGAACACTAGGACACAGGGAGGGGAATATCACACACTGGAGTCTGTTGGGGGGAGTTAGGGGAGGGACAGTCGGGGACGGGGAGGTTGGGGAGGGATAACATTGGGAGAAATGCCTGATGTAGGTGACGGGGTGATGGATGCAGCAAACCACCATGGCATGTGTGTATCTATGCAACAGTCCTTCAAGATCTGCACATGTACCCCAGAACTTAGAGTGCAATGAAAAAAAAAAAAAAAAAAAGCAAGCACGGGAAAGCTAACATTGCTGTTTGTGAAGATGCGGCTTTGCATTTGCTTCCTTCTGCTCAAACAAGGGCCTCACTGGGGTGGGAAAGGGATGCCTAGATGCCACTTTCACTCCTTGCCTCAACTCCCCTCCACAGCAGTACTATTTCTAAATAAAAAGTACAGTCAGTACTATTTCTAAATAAATAGTTTAGTCTCATACTCTTAGACGATTTTTAAAAGCAGTCAATATTTTCAATATTTATTGAAAATAAATATTTGCAAATCATTCAAGTTCTAAAAGAAATCCAAATGGTGAATTTTGGTCTTTCCTTAAGTTGTAGATAACAGAATATTTAATTATTCTTTAATCTCATTGTCCTTATATTTAATATACTTAGATAATTTTACTATTTAAAATTTTTTGAATATGGAAATTTTTGTTCATACATGAAGGTACAGAAGAGGATTAGTAATTCACATACACACTACTCACTTCAGCAATTATTTACATTTGATACTGTTATTTAAAAGTAGTCTTATAATCTATTTATATATATATATAATCTAGTTATGTACAGCTAGATGTAGTCTAGCTATATATATAGATTACTTATGTAATCTAGTTATGTAAAGCAGTCTTGTAATTGAGTTACGTATAATCTTGCATGTATGACTAGATTGAAAATTGGAATAGGTTATAAGGGTGTATTTACATACTAAATTGTATCACTTGATTTCTTAGGATTATCCTTCTATTGCTCACCTTGTCCAGAAACTCAGTGAAAATAATATTCAGACGATTTTTGCAGTTACTGAAGAATTTCAGCCTGTTTACAAGGTAAATGTGTGAGATAAAAATAGCAAAATCCTAAGTATTTTTTGTTGAGTCGTTAAAGACAAATCGTGTTTGAATTGAAATGTGGGAAGATGCCACCAGCTAGGCAAAGTGGATTTTACAAAAATGGTTTATATTAATTTTTAATCACATATCATAAAACTGGTTTCTAGGTTTCACCCCTAAAATTATTTAGAAAACATGGGGACTGACCTTTAAAGATAAAAGTTGCCCAATAGATGCTAATTGGTTGAATGAATAGTAGTTGTATTTTACATGTTTTATCTTTTAATTTCAGGAACTGAAAAACTTGATCCCTAAGTCAGCAGTAGGAACATTATCTGCAAATTCTAGCAATGTAATTCAGTTGATCATTGATGCATACAATGTGAGTACATCTTAAGTAAGATCAGTTTTAGACAATACCCTGTTGGGAATACTTTGTTCAAAGAAAGTAAAACTTCGTGCACACTTTGGCAAACTCAAAGGACTACAAAGAAACTTAAATTCTGTGTCTGGAGGAAAAGCTTTATACATGTTGTCTTACAAAAGCAGATTCATAGCCTAAACAAAGCAAAAATGTAATAAAGGTATGTGGGAAATATTTCCAAATATCCGTTTGTTTATCATTAAGGAAGAGATCTTGTTGGAAAGCAATTGTAAAATATAGCTTACATTTAAACTTTTACAGAATTTCTCCAATCTTTTTTCTCCCCAAAATATCTTTTATAGAGTCATCTATTTTGATGAACTATGCTAGAAACTTATTTTTCCCCCAATTCTTCTCTTCTTATATAGTCAAAGGATATAGTTTTCTATTTCAGGAGGCACACACATTCATACATACGTATACCACTAAATCTGTAAAAATGTGAATAAACGTGTGATTCGCCAATTCAAAAAGATTTTTAGTGTTCTTTTTCTACCCACAGTTGGGAGGATGTTGAAGTTAAAGAGGAATTGGCTTCTCCTTTTTGAGCATAATTCAGTATGCTTTAATCATGTCCAGTTAGCTTTAATTAATAATCATTTAAATAATCTGAAGGCAGTTGTAATATTATGGTAACCCTGTGTGCTGCATGCACCACTTTCAGCCCCCGTCCCTCTAACCCTTTGGCAGCTTGAATTTTAAACATTTTTACTTCATGCCGTGGCGTACCATAATGCTTTGGAAAGGCCTGATTCAGAGGGGTTTTTACAAAGGTTTTTAAGATTTCACTTGTTCCACAGCTTTTCCATCCTCCCCGGTCTTGGATAATTTTCCTAATTCCAGTCTTTTCACAGGTATGAACAAGAGATAGCTTGCCACTGCCCCAGCTCCATTTGCCCTGAATAGTTTTATACTTTCAACAAGCACTGGCTTGAATCCCTCCTTCTTGGGGGAATTTGTTTTTTGGTTTTTGGCTGGGCTACAATGGTTCCTTATGCAGATTTATTCCCAGACTGCATTGTTGATTGTGTACCCTAGTCCATAGTTAGCTGGAGGGGTAGGACCACAGAAACACCATTTTGCCAGTGGGGAAGACAGCATTTATTTATTCCGCATTCTTTTTTTTTGAGACGGAGCCTCGCTCTGTTGCCCAGGCCTGAATGCAGCAATCTTGGCTCATTGCAACCTCTGGCTCCCGGGTTCAAGCGATTTCTCCTTTCTCAGCCTCCCAGGTAGCTGGGATTACAGGCGCATGCCACCACACCTGGGGTGGGGGTGGGTGTGTGTGTGTGTGTTTGTTTGTTTTAGTAGAGATGGGGTTTCACTGTGTTGCCCAGGCCGGTCTCGAACTCCTGAGCTCAGGTAATCCACCCGCCTCAGCCTCCCAAAGTGCTGGGATTACAGGCATGAGCCACCACGCCTGGCCTATGCCACATTCTTAAGACTCCTCCTGCTTAGTAACAGCCCGCTGTACTGTGTGATCCTGAGTACTTTAACTCAGCGATTAAAACAGGAACACTCTTTTGAATTGTGTATTTTATTTTGAAGATTGGATCTTTATTAATTAAAACCTGTTTCTCTGGTGTCTGTGTTTTCTAGTTACTCAGTTGGATTTGGCCTGTAAATATTTTATTGAAATAATTTTTTTTCTGAGCAGTTTATCCATTGGTTTTATACATTCAAGTAGCATTTGTTGACTTTCCTGTATATAATTAGGCATTCTTTTAGTCCCTTTCCTCAGAAGTCATTTTGGAAAACGGCAAATTATCGGAAGGAGTAACAATAAGTTACAAATCTTACTGCAAGAATGGGGTGAATGGAACAGGGGAAAATGGAAGAAAATGTTCTAATATTTCCATTGGAGATGAGGTACGTTGTAGAAAGCATTTTCTGTAGAAAAGAAAACATTGCTTATTTATAAGTAAATTTAGTTTATACTTTGAGAAATGTTAAGTGAGAAGCTTTTTGAAATATTTTTAGTAGATTTAAATTGCTTAATTGGTTGTTGATCTTTTTTTTCCCTTCAAGGTTCAATTTGAAATTAGCATAACTTCAAATAAATGTCCAAAGAAGGATTCTGACACCTTTAAAATTAGGCCTCTGGGCTTTACAGAGGAAGTAGAGGTTATTCTTCAGTACATCTGTGAATGTGAATGCCAAAGCGAAGGCATCCCCGGCAGTCCCAAGTGTCATGAAGGAAACGGAACGTTTGAGTGTGGCGCATGCAGGTAAGCTGGTCATTGTCAGATAGTGACAGAAAGGGCTACATTGGTTTAGAGTAGAGGCAGGTCATATTTTGGGACATCCAAGAATATCTCTCTATTTGGAGGAAATGTTTTTTCTAACCATGGTTGCTTACCACAAGATCAGTTTGATGATCTTACATGTGATATTTATAGGAAGCTCCTTCCTGCCTTTTCTTCTTAATTACTCCTTAAAATAAAAGCTTTTATAGCTATGAAAGAAGCATATTCAACAAATTGTTAACATAGCATTTCTCTCATGTGAGAGCAATCTGAATTTTCTAGAACAAAATAAGCTTGTGTAAAATACATTTATAGAAAAATGTTTTGAGAAAACATTAAACTGATGGCGATTTCATCTGGGAAACGGAATTAAGAAGCAATAGAAGATGTTTATCTTGTACTACATGTACTTCTGTATTGTTGGA
Organism: Sapajus apella; assembly: GCF_009761245.1. NCBI lineage: Eukaryota > Metazoa > Chordata > Mammalia > Primates > Cebidae > Sapajus > Sapajus apella. The sequence goes on from NW_022437051.1 coordinate 4,004,116, forward strand.
ATAATTTTTTAAAAATAATGTGTTGTAAAATAAAGAGAAAATGGTATTTTTAGCATGTAGAATCTAATACTAAGAAACTAACAAAATTACTTCAGATTTTATTTTCACACTGTGGTTCCTTTTTTTAATTGAAAAATAAGAACTGAGTATACTTTGAATACAGCCTTTTCCGTAAAAGAATAGGCGGAGGGGAGAGTGTTTTAATCCAGTGTCAGCCCCAAATGACTAGACTTAGAAGAGCTATTGACCATGAAAGAAATGCATGGCTGTAGCTCACTATCAATTTTTCATTGTCTGTGCTAAATAACAATTTAAATGTCAGAATTTTTAAATTTTCCGTGTTGTACATATCCTGTTTGAATCATGCCAGGTCCATTTTTAGTAAAATGTCATTTAACCATAAAGATTATCTTGAAAATACTTTGCCTTTCTTTGCTTGTATTTTTACTAGATACAGAATCAGTGCATTCAGTGTGCGTGAGCATTATGTGTTCTGAAAATACACAGGGATCCTGAAAAGTCTGCACCTGTAGGATAAATTTATTTTTAAATAGTATATTAGTTATATTTTAAGTGGTATACACAGTGTGTTTTTTTTCAGCTCCTGTATACTTTTTTGCATGTGTTTATTTAGGTTAATAGATTGTTGCTTTAAATTTAGAGACAGTTCACCTAGAATAGGAAATGTAATAGCATACTATTTAAAAATGTAACTAACATACTCTAAAATTAAGTTTATTTTGCCTTTCCACATGTGTCGTTCATAATTTATTGCTAGATACATTTTTATCTTCACCATTTATTGCTAGATACATTTTATCTTCACCAAAATTGTTACTTTCCTGAAGAAATTTGTTTCCTTGACTCTTGCATATATTCTGTAGAAACTGAGTGACTGGGATGTACATGTGTGCCTGTGTGTATTTGTCCTTGCTTGCACATGTGTGTACACTTCACTACACATCTGTGACGTGTGGCATGGACACTCCCATCTAATAGATTGGTAGCTCGAAGAGATATTTTTTATAGTTTTATTTCCTCTCCTAGTATTTCTCTTTTAAATTATTTTTGTTTTGTGTGACTGCAATTGTGGAATCTTTCCTCAGGTGCAACGAGGGGCGTGTTGGTAGACACTGTGAATGTAGCACAGATGAAGTCAACAGTGAAGACATGGACGCTTACTGCAGGAAAGAAAACAGTTCAGAAATCTGCAGTAACAATGGAGAGTGCATCTGTGGACAGTGTGTTTGTAGGAAGAGGGATAATACAAATGAAATTTATTCTGGCAAATTCTGCGAGTGTGATAATTTCAACTGCGATAGATCCAATGGCTTAATTTGTGGAGGTAAGTAAAGGGCTTGAAGTGGTTGTAAGATGTGATCCCATCTAATGCCTCAAAAAATCTTAAGCGTTTACTTGGTGCATAAGTAAAAAAAGGGGTAGCTTGTGGGTCAGCCCTGCCCCTAGGTATACTTTCTCACATGTTGCTTATTGTACTTTTCAGTCAATACTGTGATTGTATATTTTTACCATTATTTTGAGAAATCATATGCTTAATTGCAGGAAATGGTGTTTGCAAGTGTCGTGTGTGTGAGTGCTACCCCAACTACACTGGCAGTGCGTGTGACTGTTCTTTGGATACTAGTACTTGCGTAGCCAGCAACGGACAGATCTGCAATGGTCGGGGCATCTGTGAGTGTGGTGTCTGTAAGTGTACAGATCCGAAGTTTCAAGGGCAAACGTGTGAGATGTGTCAGACCTGCCTTGGTGTCTGTGCTGAGCATAAGTAAGTATTTCCTAATTGCTTGAAATAGTTGATGCTTCCTCTTGGATCTCCTAAGCCTATATTACTAGAACCAGAACAGTGCCAATATTAGATTATAGTATAAATAAAATGCCTGCCATGTGGAAGCCTACTCTTTAATTCCTAAAAGTTCTTTCTCAACAACTAGTATTTATTACATGGTATGAAGTGTGTCATGTGAGAGTTATACTATTATTTTGATCTGAATTTGCTAGATAATTGAATTTACATGGTAACCTTTATTAAATTGGCATTACCAGTTTCTTAATTACTATCTTTTGACAACGCTGACCCAAATTAAAGATTTTTCCTCTTGAAGAATTATTATACTAGTAACATATTATTCAAATTATTACGATTTTGGCCGAGCACGGTGGCTCACACCTGTAATCCCAGCACTTTGGGATGCCAAGGCAGGTGAATAACTTGAGGTGAGGAGTTCGAGACCAGTCTGGCCAATGTGGTGAAACCCCATCTCTACTGAAAACACAAAAATTAGCCAGATGTGGTGGCATGCGCCTATAATCCCAGCAACTTGGGAGGCTGAAGCACAAGAATTCCTTGAACCTAGAAAGCAGAGGTTACAGTGAGCCAAGATCGCACCATTGCACTGCCTGGGTGATAGAGTAAGAATCCATCTCAAAAAAAAATTATTATGATTTTTATATTATACATTTACTATGTGATAGGGCTAATTTATTTTACCGTCTTATATTTCTTAATAGGGTTTTAATTTGAACTATAATTAATATTTTATTATGGAAAGTAGCATAGTTTTACATAATTTCTCCATCCAGAAATGTAATGTGCCTCTTCATTTATTCAGATATGCCTTCATAGCTGTTTACTCAATTTCATCACAAGAGTTTAGCATGGAAAATATGTGTAAGTAAATATTTATTGAAATAACAAAATTTAAATATAATAATTTTTTTTTTTAACAGAGAATGTGTTCAGTGCAGAGCCTTCAATAAAGGAGAAAAGAAAGACACATGTGCACAGGAATGTTCATATTTTAACATTACCAAGGTAGAAAGTCGGGAAAAATTGCCCCAGCCAGTCCAACCTGATCCTGTGTCCCATTGTAAGGAGAAAGATGTTGATGACTGTTGGTTCTATTTTACATACTCAGTGAATGGAAACAACGAGATTATGGTTCATGTTGTGGAGAATCCAGGTATAAATCTGATGATTTCAAACCTTCTTTTCATTTCTTATGTCTTGATTCTGCGTATTTAGGCCTAACATCCAGAAACAGCCTCCGGCTGGAATATTTTAGGTTCAAGTTGGGAAATTTTTCATCTCTTGAAGCCTAAAATAGTACTTAATTAACCATACAAGAAATAAGGAAAAGAGAGTTCCAATTTTAAATTTTCTGAGTGGAGAGTTTGAAGATTAAATGCAGTGACCTATGTAAGACACTTAGAATGGTACCTGACACCAGGTGCATAATAAGACTTTTTTATGATTGATGATTTTAAAATTAGAGCTTGATTTAGTCTTGAATACTGGGAAAGATAATTTGCTAAAGGATGTTAATATGTAAGTGTTGAATTTAACTTTTCAGGAGGTGAAACTTTTTTTTTTTAATCTTAGTTTTCCTAGTAGCTTTTTATAGATTCTTTGGAATTTGCTACTTTAGTATACATGTTTTTGTGTGAACATAAGCTTTCATTTCTCTTGGGTAAATTCTAAGAATGGCATTTTGGAGCATATGGTAAGCATATGTTTAACTTTGTAAGAAGCTGCCAGACTCTTAGAGTCTTGTACTGTTTTGCATTATCAGCTAGGTGTTTTGCAAATATTGTCTCCCAGCCTTTGCCTCCTTACCTTTTTGTAAGTGTCTTTTGAACACCACAGGTTTCAATTTTGATTAAGTATGGTTTACCAAGTTTTTCTTTTGTGAATCTTGCTTTTACATTGTCTGTTAAGAACTCCGCCTAACCCAAGATTTTAAAGATTTTTCTCCTGTGTTTTCTTCTAGAAGTTTATTATAGTTTTTGGTTTCACATTTAGATCTGTAACCTATTTTGAGTTAGTCTTAGTGTATGGCAAAAGGGTCAGTTGTTTTTTTTTTTTTCATATCAGTGGCTACTTGTTCCAGGGGCATTTGTTGAAAAAAGACGGTCCTTTCTCCACCTTTGTTGAAAATCAGGTGACCTTACATGTATAGGTCTGTTTCTGACTCTGATTGCTGTTCAATGTATCCAAGTCTGTCAGTTAGCTATACCACATGGTCTTGTAACTTTATAGTCTGTCCTCAAAGCAGGTAATGTGAGTCTTCCAGCTTTATTCTTTCCAAAAGTGTTTTTGAGACACTTCCCTAGTTCTCTGCCTTCCGTGGAAATTTTAGAATTGGTTTGCTAATTGCTACAGAAGTTCTGCCAGGAATTTGGGTGGGATACCATTGAGTTTATAGATCCAGTTGGGAAGAATTGACCTCTTAACAGTATTAGATTTTGTAATTCATGTACATGGAGTATCCCTCCATTTTTTCAGTCTTAAAGATTTCTTTTTATCAGTGTTTAGTAATTCTTTTTTTTTTTTTTTTTTTTTTTTTAGGAGACGAAGTTTCACTCTTGTTACCCAGGCTAGAGTGCAATGGCGCGATCTCGGCTCACCGCAACCTCCGCCTCCTGGGTTCAGGCAATTCTCCTGCCTCAGCCTCCCGAGTAGCTGGGATTACAGGCACGCGCCACCATGCCCAGCTAATTTTTTGTATTTTTAGTAGAGACGGGGTTTCACCATGTTGACCAGGATGGTCTCGATCTCTTGACCTCGTGATCCACCCGCCTCGGCCTCCCAAAGTGCTGGGATTACAGGCTTGAGCCACCGCGCCCGGCCAATGATGATTTAGTAATTCTTAACATGCAGATCTTGCATATATTTTGATAGACTTACATGTAAGTTTTTTTCATGCTGCTTCATTCTGTAGTAATGATACTGTTTAAAAATTTCTATTTTCAATATGTAGAAATATATATATAGAAAAATACATGATTTTTGTTCATTGATCATGTATCCTGCAACCTCGTAAACTCACTTGTTCCAAAAGCTATTTTATAGATTCTTTGGGATAGCGTGCATTCACTGTCTTGGGTGTTTATTCCTGTATGTTTTTTATAAGATACTGCTCAGCTCTTTGTGGTTGTGGCTGGACTCTGCATGTGTTCGTCCCTTGTGTGCTCCTTACTACCTTCTTATTTTCCAGAGTGTCCTACTGGTCCAGACATCATTCCAATTGTAGCTGGTGTGGTTGCTGGAATTGTTCTTATTGGCCTTGCATTACTGCTGATATGGAAGCTTTTAATGATAATTCATGACCGAAGGGAATTTGCTAAATTTGAAAAGGAGAAAATGAATGCCAAATGGGACACGGTAAGTTACAAAACATCCAAAAAGCAAAGTGGCTTATAAAGCAAATGTAATACTCCTAAGACTTACTTATTAACTGTCAGGCTGATTATTAAATTCCTTTTTAAATATTTTAGTCCCCGAAAAGTTTCTCATTCAAAGAATTTGCATTTAATATAAACAGAAAGCATCCTAAATATATCCCATTGAAACAAAACATTGATTATAAACATGTATATTCTGGTTACTGTGGCCAGTATTTTTATTTCTTTAATAGTTTTGATCCTGAATCTGCCTTTTCATCTAATGTGAAGTAGAATCCTAAATAATGTTACCTGTGTAGTAAGCTAGTCAATGGAAAGCTGCTTCTTTCTTAAAAACAAAACAAAACAAAAAAAAGACAAAGAACCTTCAGTGAAAGCCAAATTCAAAAGGTTATATGCCAAGCTTGTCCAACTCGCAGCTCGTGGGCCACATGCAGCCCAGGACAGCTTTGAATGTGGCCCTAACACAAATTCGGAAACTTTCTTAGAAATTGTAAGTTGTTTTTTTTTTTTTTATGACTTTTTTTTTTTAAGCTCATCATCTATCATTAGCATATTTTATGTGTGGCCCAAGACAATGATTCTTCTTCCAGAAAAGTGGCCCAGGGAAGCCAAAAATTGGACACTCCTGCTATATGCCATGTGATTTCATTTAAGTGACATTCTGGAGAAGCAAAACTATATGGGCAAAAATCAGTTGTTCCTAAGGGCTGGAATGAGGGAAAGGGTTGACCGCAAAGGGCTGTAAGGAAACTTCCTGGGATGATCTTGATTGTGGATGTATTTATGTATTTGAAAACTCATGGAACTATGTACTTTAAAAAGGTATATGTTCCTCTATGAAAATTATGTTGACTCAGTAAACCTTGGCTTATAAAAATTTTAAAAGCCCTAAGTGACTGAAAGTTTATGTTAGCATTTAGTGCTTTGAAATATGGAGTAAGATGGTGGGGTAGCCAAATGTCAGCCTCTGTGTATTCATCTTTTGATACAAGACAGCATTGTCAATCTTTAGTTTTTTTAAGTTGTAAATGAATTGTAGTTACTTGCACTTAACTACAATTTGCTGGAGTTTTAAAAAACTATCAATTTTTTAAATTATAAATTTCACAAGTGTAGAAATAGAAAAAAATTCCCTTTATAGTGTTTGAACACTATCAATGTCTATTTTTTTCTGATGAAATCATTAGAAACTATTTCTTTTACTTTAGCAAGAAAATCCGATATACAAGAGTCCTATTAATAATTTCAAGAATCCAAACTACGGACGTAAAGCTGGTCTCTAAATTGCCGTTCGTATTTTCTTTCACTTTCTGCCTTTGCATGTGAACTTTTACTTTTTTTACTGCACTGTGTGCCCTTTATCACTATGGCTTTTCTTTTTTTAAGTCTGGCTTTATTTATATCGCTATTGCGGCTTTCCTTTTTGTGTGTTAACTTCGTGTTTAGAAAGACTAAAATAAGTAATGTGGTATAGAAACAGCAGCTATGTTGTAGTGAGAAGAGAATGTGATTTACGATCAGACCTCAGGTCAAATTCCAACTCTTCCACTTAGTAAGTAGAACAGCATTGAGCCACTTCACTGCTCTCATCTATCACAGGGAGTCAGTATTCTGTATTGTATGGGGCAATTGTATTTGGCAAATGCATTCCAGTATGTGAAATGCTTGTGAGCTCTAATCCTCACAACAGTTCTATGCCTAGAATGATAGTATCCTTTTTTCTTTTTCTGTTTTTGATTTTGTTTTGTTTTTTGAGACAGAGTCTTGCTCTGTCACCCAGCCTGGGGTATGGTGGTATGATCTCTACTCACTGCAACCTCCGCTTTCCAGATTCCAGCGATTCTCCTGCCTCAGCCTCCCAAGTATCTGGGATTACTGGTGCCTGCCACTATGCTCAGTTAGTTTTTATATTTTTAGAAGAGACAGGGTTTCACAATGTTGGCCAGCTTGGCCTAGAACTCCTGACCTCCAGTGATCTGCCCGCCTTGGCCTCCCAAAGTCCTGGAATTGCAGGTGTGAGCCACTGTGCTCCCACCAGTATTATCCTTAAATAACAAATTGTTAGAGTAAATTTTAGGGTTGGATAGTGAAAACTGATCATGAACTCCAAATTGCAAAATAGAAAATTAAATGTAAATTGGTATGATATTTGTGTGGTATGCAACTACAATATCATTATTATTGGTTCTCAGAAGTTTTGAGATTAATTTCTTGAATATAACTTGAAATTTCATTAAAAGCTGGAAGACCATATTTTATATATATCTTTGTCTATTATATATATGTCTGTGTATGTGTATGTGAGAATGATTCTAATTTTCAAATGTAAGTTTGAAACTGTTCCTATCTGAATTTTCATGAAATGTTTCCATCATATTTCAATATAATCATGCAAGCTCCTAAAACTCAGTGATAACCAAGGTTAATTGTGATTAGAACTAAATTCTCCTGACTGGTGATCGGGAACTCTTCTTCCCTTTCCCAGTTGACTGACTGTAATAGGGCCTGGAAGATTTCCAGTTTTCTCACTGCCTACCTTATTTTGCAGATAAAGACGGTGTTAGTAACACTTACATAAAACTCATTGTGTCTCAGGCATGATTGTAAACAATCTATATTTAATCTTCATAGTGAAAGTTGAAGGAATGATGTTTATACCTGTTTTACATATGAGGAAACAGACACATAAGGGTTATGTAACTTGACCGAATTCATACAACTAGTTAGTCAGAGCTGAGATTTGAACCCAGGCAGCTGGGCTCCAGAGTCCATGTTCTTGTCTATGATATTCTCCTTGGTAGCAGTTATGTATCTTCAGAAGTCCCTGTTACCTTTTAGGAAGAGGTAGATCAGTCTTTTATAGAGATTTACAGCATTTTTTGACAATTTGTTGTTCCTCTGTCAGAGTTAACACTGCCTCTGTTGGCAAACATCATAATAGGGAAGTCACTTGAATACATGGAAGTGCTGCAGTTACGCTTATTGACTGTTGGAAATGTGCTTACAAACAGATCATGAATAAGAGCCTAAAGTACGGGAATGTTTAATAGTTATAAGCGATATAGGAAGTACTGATAATACTAGAAATCATTAACTTGTCAGATTTTTATTTCTAAGTAAACCATAAGACTTTTTAAAGTTAAATTTGATGGCAGAAGATTATATTCAGATTCACATATGGGCAGGGTTGGAACATATTTGTGTTAGTCTGTGATGACACGTTTTTCTTGTTCTCACTTAGTGCTTTACAGAAAGTCATTTTTAGAGGAAAACTGATTAGTCAATGACATTGCCAGGCTTTTTCTTTTATATTATTTTCTTTAGTTGTAGGTCAAAATAATCAAATATTGACAATTTCATGTGGTTATTTTTCACAGGAGAAAAAGTTTCTTTCATACTGAGAGGTGAAATTTTCACCCTTTCTGTACCTTTAATTGTATTTTGAAGGAAATTATCAGTAAATGTTATTTAAACTTAATGTTTATAATGTATATATGGCTAAAATGTTGCTAAAAGAAGCATTTAATGTAATTCAAGAAGTAAAAGTTTGGTAAAAATTTCTCTGCATTATTGAAGTCCAGGCAATTTGATTATTTTGAGATGTTTTCTCAAGAAAAAGTAGAACTTAAGTAAAGTTGAAATAAATCAATAAACATCAAGAAATTATATCGTGGATTGAAAAAAAATTTTCTGATATGGACCGAGGTTTGCCCGTCAATTATGTCATCAGTATTTTTGAAATAATGGGCAGACACTAATTACTTTGGCACAAGTAGGAGCGTTAAAAAGAACATGTCACATTCTCAGCTTCTAACTATTGGAGTGGGTTAAAAAAATTGTCCTCACCTGCTGCTATGCAGGTTTAAATGTGGATCCCAAATCTCCCACAGTTCTGCATTACATATCTAATACATTGTAGAAGCTATTCCAGAGTGAGCACAAAGATGACATTTTACTGAGCACTGAGGGCTTCCTTCCGCAATGTAATAACCCTGTTCTTTTGATGCGGGTTTTGTTGGGGTTGGGTGGTGTTGCACTCTGAATGATGGAAACTAATCTGAATTATTTTAGTTTACCTCCATTTAAAATGATGCCTAATGCAGATAATGAGCTTAATTTTACCTCTAACCTTGCATGTTAAACTTTTGTGTGGATGGACTTTGAAATAATAAATACAAATGTTTGTGTATATGACAAGATAGATTTTTTCTCCAAAGGTAAGTTCTTCCACGTAAATTACACTTTGGACTCATCTGTGTAGGTCTTTCTTTCATTATTATTATTTTGTCGTTCCCTTATAATTCTTGAGTATTAAATACTAGATTTAGCAAATACATTATTTTAAAGAAACTTAATTGGATAATAATTTATTTTCCCAACATATTTGAAGGAATGAATAGCACTTAGCCTCCAATCAGATAGGATATAAATGTGGAGCCTAACTTATTTGTGCTTTGGCTTTTTAAGATGGTAGTTGCTAGAATCCAGTTTTCTGACCCCCATTTTGAAATGTCTGCTGTCACAACTGTATAATGTTATTAGCTTCAGTTGGGACTAGAGCTGAGAGTTTGATGTGCCCAGTTTTGTTATACACATTATATGCTGTTTGTCTCTGAGGGATCCTGAGTTTCTCCATGTTTCTGAAACAACTGATCAGTGTGTATATTGAGGAGAGAGGACTGAGGGCTGAGGCATGTTGTTGGGTTCTGATTGGTATAACACAAGCTGCTGAGCTGAAATCACAGTGGTTTATTTGGTGTCTTGCAGAAGGCAGCTACGCAAGTGTCTCGCTTTTTCCTTCATCCCGTAGGTGGGATACTACTTTTCCCTCAGTGGTATCCCACCTGCAGGATGAAGTTCAGATTTCACAGCAAGGCTTCTAGGGCCATTCTTCTGTTGTCTCCTCATCTCAAATCATATGCCCCCGACTCTTTTTCCTTTTTTTTGAGTTAGAGTCTTGGGCTGGAGTGCAGTGGCACGATCTCAGCTCACTGCAGTCTCTGCCTCCTGGGTTCAAGCAGTTCTCCTGCGCCAGCCTCCCAGGTAGCTGGGATTACAGGCACCTGCCACCAGGCCTGGCTAATTTTTGTATTTTTAGTGGAGATGAGGTTTGACTATGTTGGCTTGGCTGGTCTCAAACTCCTGACCTCTAGTGATCCACCCGCCTTGGCCTCTCAGAGTGATGGGATTACAGGCATGAGCCAAGGCACCTGTCCTTACCTAACTAAAAACTGTGAACTATGTATATTTCTACTTAAAATGTCCCATTCTTTTCCCTACACCTTAACTTTGCATAGATTTCTGTGTATCAACCAGTAGTTTATAGTCAATTTCATGATGAAAATATCTTTAATCTTCTCAGATAAAATTAATCACTTTTTTCTCATACTATTCCCAGATTATGTTTGTAACTCTGCTGTGTACTATATCAGAGTGCCTTATTTTCATGCCTCTCACCTTCCTTGAGGGCAGAAATGTGGCACCAAAAGGCAGATCCAAATACAGTCTGCAATGAAGTATGAATAAAATTTAAAAACAAAAATTACTTCTAGATCAAAAACTGCTTTTAGATGCTTTCTATTTTTTTTAATCATCTGCAGTTGCTTCTGTAGTGAGATATAAAACTAAACAACATTGTAAAATCTTAACTTTTGCCTAAAAAAATGTTTCCCTGGTAGTTAACAAGTATTTTTGATTTGTACTCACTGTAATTTTCTCTGATAAAGTGTCATTTGGTCACACTTCTCATTTGGCTTTCAAGCCTGCTTTCAATTTATAAGAACAGGAGAAAAAAGAATGCTACAGCAAGTATTTAAATGTAGCACTTACAATATATGATAATTTTTAAGGACAATGGTGATATGGAATTACATTTTTTTTTTCTGCTTAAAACATCACTGTCAGTATATTTTTTGGATCTTGAAAGATCTCTTGCATTTATGGCTTGGGGTCTGCTTGCTAGGCTTGACTTCAGACCTGCTTACTAAATTACAGCATTGCAATAAGACATTTCACCAATATGATATTGAAGAATACTTTTTTCATAGGAAATGGTAATTATCTAGCATTCTAAGCAAATTTGGCAGCGTGACTTTGTGTGGGGCTCAATGCCATTCGTGACACAATGACAGCCTTACCTGAGAATTCTCTAAATTGGTAACTTAGGTAGGAGAGCCCAGAAGCACACCTCCCTCCCAGCAGTGAAAGCCAAGGATTCCCGTTTCGATTAGCAAGCGCCTTCTGTACACAATAAAGGGATAAGAATCAGGCAGTGATGACAGCGGAGCTGATGCTTCCTTAAGGTAGGCACTACAAGCTAGTTCAAAAGAGAAAATCCACAATGACAGCACATTCTGTTCCATGGAGAACTTTCTTAAATCAAGCCACCAGTGGAGGAAGGACTCAATAATGAAATAGCACCAGATAACAGGGGCATCATTTGGTTTGTAAAGCAAAGCTTCCATTTTGCATTTTTATCCATAAGCTGCTATTAATACCTTTGAAACAACTGTGATATCTGGACAGATAAAATAGAAATGACTTCTTAAAATGACTGCAACTTTTAGACTTGATTTATAAAATTGTGCTACATGATTTTAGTAGAGTAACTCATGATTTTTCTCACTTTTTTTTTTTTTTTAGGGTGAAAATCCTATTTATAAGAGTGCCGTGACAACTGTGGTCAATCCGAAGTATGAGGGAAAATGAGTACTACCTGTGCAAATCTCATAACACTGACTGCAAAGTAGCAATTTTCATAGTCACAGTTAGGTAGCTTTAGGGCAATATTGCCATGGTTTTACTCATGTGCAGGTTTTGAAAATGTACAATATGTATAATTTTAAAAATTTTTTTATTATTTTGAAAACAATGTTGTAATTCATGCCAGGGACTGACAAAAGACTTGAGACAGGATGGTTATTCTTGTCAGCTGAGGTCACATTGTGCCTTTTGACCTTTTCTTCCTGGACTATTGAAATCAAGCTTTTATTGGGTTAAGTAATATTTCTATAGCGATTGAAGGGGCAATAGTTAAAGTAATGAGCATGATGAGAGTTTCTGTTAATCATGTATTAAAACTGATTTTTAGCTTTACAAATATGTCAGAATGCAGTTATGCAGAATCCAAAGTAAATGTCCTGCCAGCTAGTTAAGGATTGTTTTAAATCTATCGTTTTGCTATTTGCCTGTTAATCATGACTGATGACATATCTGAAAAACAAGTACATTGAGAGTTGCTGCGTAAAGTAGGTTTGAAATAGTCTATCTATGAAGGCCATGGGAAAAATTCAGAGAGTTAGAAAGGAAAAACCAATAGCTTTAAAACCTGTGTGCCATTTTAAGAGTTACTTCATATATGGTAACTTTATGCCTTCCCTTTATGAATTCAAGCCTTAGATAAAAGTACTGAGCAATTTCCTGCTAAAAAGTCCTTGATTTAGCACTATTTACATAAAGGCCATACTTTACGAAGTATTTGCTGAATGGGGACCTTTTGAGTTGAATTTATTTTATTATTTTTATTTTGTTTAATATCGGTGCTTTTTATCACCTTATCTTTTAATGTATTTGTTTGCAAGTTGAGGGTAAGACTTTTTTTTATCAGTACTTTTTCTTTGACATTTTAGCTGTAAATTTGCCTTTTTAATGAATGTGTGAAGTTGTACCATGGCTTACGCAACAGCTATCACTTATGCGAGTCTTACTTCGAATTATTGCCATAACAGACCACTGTATGTTTACTTCTCACCATTTGAGTTGCCCATCTTGTTTCATACTAGTCATATTCTTGTTTTAAGTGCCTTTAGTTTTAATAGTTCACTTTTTACAATGCTATTTACTGAAGTTATTTATTAAATATGCCTAAAATACTTAAATCGGATGTCTTGACTGATACATTTTGTCAGATTGTGTGCATGAAACTTTTATAGATTAAAGAAGTTGAGGAAAAGCATTTCTGGTTGGTGGGTATTTTACTTAATGAAGCTAAAACATGATTCTTTCAAAAAATGTACTAGGGAAATGAGGAGAGTGGTATGGTAAAATACAGACTTGAAGACTGTCCTTGGGCCCTCTGTACAATGGTGGATAGATCTTTATCCTGCTGTGCTGTGAGGTAGGTTTCATCCTGATATTAAGCAGAATTAACTTTATGAACATCATCTTAGAGCCATTAGTAGGTGCTGGAAATTGTATTATTTTGTTTAAGATTATATATAGAGAATTGTTAACTTTTCTGATAGGAAAATAAGAAAAAATGTACTTTTATTTGGCTTTGTGTTTGAAAGGATATATTTATAATACTTGTGTAAAGCTTATTAGAAGAAATATATGCTCCTTTCTTGAGCATACAACAAATGGCAGAAATATTTGGAGGAGAAAATTTTCAGCCTTACTAGCCTCATATTTATAGAATCCCTTCACATCCTGTTAATTGATCTTCTTTTACTTACTCAATTTAAATGTGATTCATAGCCTAGACTAAAACTTCTTTGAGGTGAGAATTACACATTTTTACTAATGTAAGATCCATGAAAAATTATCTTGTTCATGTATTTATCACCCCGTTTCATCTTGTTTACCACCATCCATAATTCTCCTTATTTCCTTATACCTTAGACATAATCAGTAAAGTTGAATTGCATATTTCTGCTCCAGAACTCTGCTCTTATAATGATATTTTAAAAATATATTAGAACAAAGTAACAAAGTCTATCTTCTGTATGTACATAATTTATTTTTTCCTGACATGTGTTCGAGGCTGGAATATGGTGAATTTTTAGATTTTATAGCAGACAGAGATTTTTCTAACTATAGGAATCCCTTTGTTAGAAGCTGGAGGAATTGTATACAAATTTATTCATGCTGACCATGAGAACATTAACATTTGAGTAATTCTAGGCTTGAAACTGGACAATTTCAAAATACAGTCTGAGCAATCGATAATAATATATCTACTTCTATGTACATATACACACCACACATTGAGATACTTGATTGAAGCCACCTAGGACTTTGTCACTAAAATAATTTATTTTCCCAGCAACAGCACATTTTGATCTCCAGTGAAACACTTTCCAAAAAGCAAGAGTCCAGGAAGCAAAATAGCAATTAGATTTTTTTTTCCATTTAAACTATACTATAGAAATTTACAAAATATTAAGTATCATGAGTACATTATTTGGCTAGTGCCAAATAGTGGCATATTTTGTAGTCATTTCATGATATTTTACAAAGTTTTCTTACTCTTTTGCAGGCTTACTTTATGACTTTCCTTAATAGACACCTAGGTAAGACTTTGAGCCACAAGAACAGTTCATAATGCCACTTAAAAAGTCACTTGTGGTCAGCTTTTTATTTTAACCTGGAATTTTTTTCTTTCTGTTGCCCACTACAGTTTGAGAGGTAACCTCAGGTAGAGGCCATTTGTCTCCTTCCTTGGAGGCTTAATGTTTAAAAGTTTTTAAACGTTCGTTTTTATGGATTCCAGGGGTACATGTGCAGGTGTGTTACATGGACATATTGCATAATGGCTCCTGGTGTACCCATCACCGCTGTAGTGAACATTGTAGCCAACAGGTAATGTCCCATCTTTCACCCTCCTACTACCGTCTCCCTTTTGGAGTCCCCAGTGTCTGTCCTTTCCCTCTGTGTGTCCATGTGTACCGATTGTTTAGCTTCCACTTATGAGGGAGAATGTCTCATAACTGATTTTCTGTTTCTGAATTATTTCACTTTGGGTGGTGACCTCCAGCTCCATCCATATCACTGCAGAAGACATGACTTTATTAAGGCCTAGATATTTCTGATCTGATATGCTTAAAGAAGTTCAGAAACAGAATGAGTATCTCCAGGACTCCTTTTGAGCCTATAAAGATTCTTCACTGGCTCTTTAGAATTTCTCTCATGAATCAGGATTCTTCTGAGAATTTAGGGATAGGTGGAAGTGGCTTCTGAGTGATGAGTGGGAGCAAATTTTCAGGCTGGATTAGGTCTAGATTAAGTAACCCACCAAGGCTCCACTGCTCTGAGGGTGGTAAGTCATCTAAGTGTAAACCTTAGGGTACAGAAATGCAGGAGAAAGCATGAGACAAATATTAAGCTCACTGATAATGGCAGTTATTATCTTCATTTGCTTCTACAGTTAAGTCTTCACTGGACTTTTTATTACACTTTTAAATAATTTTTTAAGGGTATAGAGTTTCCATAAAAAGTCATCAGTGATAATGTATTTAATTTTATTTGGCTTTCTACTTATTCTGGATTCTAAAACACACTCATATAAACAGGTTATTTATGTATCACTTTGAGAAAGAAAACACTAATCAGAAGATTTAAATCTCAGAATTTAATCCATTGCTTTATTGCAAGTTTACAGGAGACATAGCTGTCTTCAGTTTTAATTGCAATAGTTGATATATTGACTTTACATGTTGAAAACTTATATTGCTTTCTAACCAAAATTATTCCTAGGAGATAGATACAGAAACATTGATTTTCTGCAATAACCACTAACTGGTCCCTCAGCAGCCATTTTAAACATAAATTTGATGATACTGCCCAAACATCCCCAGTCCAGTTCGACTTTGAGATCCTCAAGCCCACCATAGTCCTTTATGTTTGATATCTGTTTCTTATCCTTAAATGTGGTAGCTCCATGAGGACAGGGACCTCTGTTTTGATTCACTGTGTCTTTGTACTTCACTTAGCAAAATGTTTTCAAGGTCCATCCATGTAGTAGCATGTATCAGAACTTCGCTCCTTTTATGGCTAAGTATTCTATTGCCTGTGTAGAGCATAGTTTGTTTATCCTTTCATTTTTCAGTGGACACTTGTTTTTTTTTCCACCTTTTGGCTCTTGTGAATAATGCTGCAGTAAATATTGGCGTATAAGGATCTGTTTAAGTTCATACCTTCAGTTCTTTTCAGTATATGCCTAAAAGTAGAATTGTTGGATCATATAGTAATTGTGTTTTCCTCTTCTTTGAGGAACTGCCAAACTTCTTTTTCCACAGTGTCTGCGCCATTTTACATTCCTACTAGCAGTGTATGAGGGTTCACCAGAGAACCCTCAGAACAGAACAGATACTTAACCAGAGAAGATGAATGGCAAAAAAAAAAAGGAAAAAAATGGAAATGCAAATTAAAATTATGATGAGACACCATTAGATACCCACTAGAATGGCTAAGTTTAAATTGGCTGAAAATACCATTTGTATCCTTAGAACAATATCGGGCACAAAGTAAGGTGTAGGTGACCAATAAGTATTTGTTGAGTAGATGGGTGCATTTTTGTGATCTGCTGCCATGCCCACCTACCTATTAGCAACTGCAGTGACATACTGACCTTCCTACCACTACTTGTAGATAAACTCTCAAAGGACAGACCTTCCACTTGTATTCAAACGTTATCACCTCTTGCCTGCTAAGACAAGCAGTTCTCTCCAATTTTCCCCTCTTCTGGGTCATTCCCCTCAGTAACAAACATAGTTACCATCTCTGTTGTTATCTTTCCTTTTACAACTCAGGAGTTGTTTAAACCATACACTTGTTGACCAACTGATTTTTACAAGCTTTTCAAGTTTGCTAAATGGGGAAGAAGAATCGCTTCAACAGATGATGCTGGGATAACTAGATTTTCACAAGCGAAAGCGTGAAGCTGGATCCCATATACAAAAATTTACTCATAATGGATCAGTGACATATCTAAATGTAAGAGCTTAAAGCATCAGACTTTTAGAAGAAACAGGTGTACTTCACAAGTTGGACTTCATCAAAATTAAAAATATTTGTGCATCATTAAAGGCAACCTACAGAATGGGAGAAAATACTTGTAAATTATATATCTGATAAGGGATTAATATCCAGAATATATAAAGAACTACAATTTAACAAAAAGGTAAAAAATTGGCAAAGCGAGATGGATCCAAGATGGCCAATTAGGAGCAGCTCAGGATTGCAAATCCCAGTGAAAGCGCGGAGGGTGAGTGGACGCCACATTTCTAGATGGATTTCTATTGCCCACAGACCAGGAGATTCCCAGGTGGAAGAGCCCCACGGGTCGCCAGCACGGCTGCTTTGGCTGGTGCAGCGGGTCTCTACATAAAATACACAGGTCCAGGCACTGTTTTAGTTGGCAGTTGGAGCTCCTGGGAGACAGTTGCCCATTCAACTGATAAAAAAGGGGACTGAAACAGGGAGGCAGGCCAGGAGATTCCCAGGCAAAAAAGTGCCACAAATCTCAGCATGGCTGTTTCAGCCGGTGCAGTGGGTCACCACATGGGAAATCACACAGGTCCCAGTGCCTTTTCAACAGGCAATTAGAACACCTGGGAGACGAAGTTGCCCATTCAACTGGAAAAAAAAAAAAAAAGGGTGGGAGGTTCTGAGGCAGGGAGCCAGATGATCAGGCTCGGCTGATCCCACCTCAACAAAAAAGCAATCTGAAAAGCTCTGGATTGAGAGTTTCATAGCAAGCACAGCTGAACCTGGGACAGTCCAGCTCTGTGGAGGAGGGGTGTCTGCCATTACTGAGGCAGTCCACCACTACAGAGGTAGTTTGCCATTGCTGAGGCAGCCCGCCATTACAGAGGTGGGCCGCCATTGCTAAGGCAGTTCTAACTATACCGGTATGAAGAGGACTGTAGGGAAGTTCATGCAGCAGCTGGGCGGAGGCCATAGCAGCTCAGCAAAGCCTCTGCAGGCAGACAGTGACTAGGCTGCCTCCTTGTTGGGCAAGGCACCCCTGAGAAAAGCCAGCAGCCCAACAGAAACTCATAAATAAAGCCCTAACTCACTCCCTGGGACAGAGCAGCTGGGGGAAAAAAAAAAAAAAAGGATTTATGAGTTCTGCTGCAGCAGACTTCAATGTACCTGTCCAGCAGCTGTGAATGAACAGCAGAGCTCACAGCGCAGCACTTGAGTTCCTGTAAAGGACAGACTGTCTCCTCAAGCAACTCCCTGACCCCCGTATATCCAAAGAGTCACCTCATAAAAAAGAGCTCAGACTGACATCTGGTGGGTATCCTTCTGGGACAAAGATAGCAGAAGAAGAAACTGGCAGCAATCCTTACTGTTCTGCAACCACTGCAGGTGATCCCCAGGCAAGCAGGGCCTGAAGTGGACCTCAGCAGTCCTACAGCAGAGGGGCCTGACTGTTAGAAGGAAAACTAAGAAACAGAAAGAACGAACTTCATTATCAACAAACTGGACATCCACTCAGAGACCCCATCTGAAAGTCACCAACTACAAAGACGACAGGTGGATAAATCCACAAAGATAGGAAGAAACCAGCGCAAAAAGGTGAAAACACCCGAAACCAGAACGCTTCTCCTCCTGCAAGGGATCACAACTCCTCACCAGCAAGGGAACAAGGCTGGATGGAGAATGAGTGTGATGAATGGACAGAAACAGTCTTCAGAAGGTGGTATTAAGAAACTTCTCTGAGCCCAAAGAACATGTTCTAACACAATGCAAAGAAACTAAGAACCGTGAAAAAAGATTTGATGAAATGCTAATGAGAATAAACAACTTAGGAATATAAGTGAATTGATGGAGCTGAAAAAAAACAACAGGAGAACTTCACGAAGCATACACAAGTTTCAACAGCCGAAATGACCAAGCAGAAGAAAGGATATCAGAGGTTGAAGATCAACTCAATGAAATACGAGAAGGCAAGATTAGAGAAAAAAAAGTAAAAAGGAATGCACAAAGTCTCCAAGAAATATGGGATTATATGAAAAGACCTAATATATGTTTGATAGGTGTACCTGAATGTGACGGAGAGAATGAATCAAAAGTGGAAAATACTCTTCAGGATATCCAGGAAAACTTCCCCAACCTAGCAAGGCAGGCCAATATTCAAGTCCAGGAAATACAGAGAACACCACAAAGATATTCCTCGAGAAGAGCAACCGCAAGGCACTTAATCGTCAGATTCACCAGGGTTGAAATGAAGGAGAAAATGCTAAGGGGAGCCAGAGAGAAAGGTTGGGTTACCCACAAAGGGAAGCCCATCAGACTCATAGCAGATCTCTCAGCAGAAACCCTGCAAGCCAGAAGAGAGTGGGACCCAGAATTTCATATCCAGCCAAACTAAGCTTCATAAGGAGAAGGAGAAATAAAATCCTTTACAAACAAGCAATTACTCAGAGATTTCATCACCACCAGGCGTGCTTTACAAGAGCACCAGGAAGAAGCACTAAACATAGAAAGGAACAACCAGTACCAGCCACTCCAAAAACATACCAAATGGTAAAGAGCATTGACATAATGAAGAAACTGCATCAACTAATGGGCAAAACAGCCAACTAGCATCGAAATAGCAGGATCAGATTCCCATATAACAATATTAACCCTAAATGTAAATAGGCTAAAACCTCCCAATCAAAAGACAGACTGGCAAATTGGATAAAAAGCCAAAACCCATTGGTGTGCTGTATCCAGGAAACCCGTCTCACATACAAGGATACACATAGGCTCAAAATCAAGGGATGGAGGAAGACTTACCAAGCAAATGGAGAGCAAAATAACCTGGAGTTGCAATTCTTGTCTCTGATAAAATAGACTTTAAACCAACAAATATCAAAAGAGACAAGGACGTTACATAATGGCAAAAGGATCAATGCAACAAGAAGACCTAACAATCCTAAATATATATGCACCCAATATAGGAGCACCCAGCTACATAAAGCAAGTTCTTAATGACTTATAAACAGACTTAGACTCCCACACAATACTAGTGGGAGACTTTAACACCCCCTTGTCAATATTAGATCAATGAGACAGAAAATTAACAAGGATATCCAGGATGAACTCAGACCTGGACCAAGCAAACCTAATAGACATTTGCAGAACTCTCCACCCGAGGTCCACAGAATATACAGTCTTCTCAGCACCAAATCACACCTACTCTAAAATTGACCACATAATTGGAAGTAAATCACTCCTCAGGAAATGCAAAAGAATAGAAATCATAACAATCTCTCAGACCACAGTGCAATCAGGTTAGAACTCAGAATTGAGAAACTAACTCAGAACCACACAGCTTCATGGAAATTGAACAACTGGCTCTTGAATGTTGACAAAGATGTTCTTTGAAACCAATGAGAATGAAGACACAACATACCAGAATCTCTGGGACACATTTAAAGCAGTGTCTAGAGGAAAATATATAGCACTAAATGTCCATATGAGAAGCAAGGAGAGATCTAAAATTGACACCGTGTTGTCAAAATTGAAAGAGCTAGAGGAGCAAGATTGAAAAAACTCAAAACCTAGCAGAAGATAAGAAATAACTAAGATCAGAGCAGAACTGAAGGAGATAGAGACACAAAAAACCCTTCAAAAAATCAATCCAGGAGCTGGTTTTTCGAAAAGATCACAAAATAGACCACTAGCCAGATTAATAAAAAGGAAAAGAGAGAATAGTCAAATAGATGCAATAAAAAAACGATAATGGGGATATCACCACAGTTTCCACAGAAATTCAAACCATCATCAGATTATTACAAACAACTCTATGCACATAAACAAACCTGGAAGAAATGGATAATTTCCTGGACACTTGCATCCTCCCAAGCCTAAACCAGGAAGAAATCAAAACCCTGAATAGACCAATAAAAAGGACAGAAGGTGAGGCAGCAATTAAGAGCCTACCACTGAAGAAAAGCCCAGGTCCAGATGTTTTCACAGCCAAATTCTACCTGACATACGAAGAGGAGCTGGTATCACTCCTGAAACTATTCCAAACAATCCAAAAAGAGGGAATCCTTCCCAAATCATTTTATGAGACCAACGTCATCCTGATACCAAAACCCGGCAGAGACTCAGCAAAAAAAGAAAACATCAGCCAATATTCATGATTAACATAGATGCAAAAATCTTCAATAAAATACTGGCCAACTGATTGCAACAGCACATCAAAAAAGCTTATCCACCATGTTCAAGTAAACTTCATCCTGGGGATGCAAGGCTGGTTCAGCATACGTAAGTCTATAAACGTAATTCACCACATAAACAGAACCAAAGACAAAAACCACATGATTATCTCAATTGATGCAGAGAAGGCCTTTGACAAAATTCAACAGCCCTTTATGCTAAAAACCCTCAATAAACTAGGTACTGATGGAACATATCTCAAAATAATAAAAGCTATTTATGACAAACCAACAGCCAATATCATACTGAATGGACAAAAACTGGAAGCATTTCCTTTGAAATCTGGCAGTAGACAAGGATGCCCTCTCTCACCACTCCTATTTAATATAGGATTGGAAGTTCTAGCCAGAGCAATCAGGCAAGAAAAAGAAAGTGTATTCAGTTAGGAAAGGAGGAAGTCAAATTGTCTCTATTTGCAGATGACATGATTGTATATTTAGAAGACCCCATTGTCTCAGCCCAAAATCTCCAGAAACTGATAAGCAACTTCAGTAAAGCCTTAGGATACAAAATCAATGTGCAAAAATCACAAGCATTCCTATACGCCAATAACAGACTTAAAGACAGCCAAATCGAAAACGAACTGACATTCACAATTGCTACAAAGAGAATAAAATACCTAGGAATACAGCTAACACAGAATGTAAAGGATATCTTCAGGGAGAACTACAAATCACTGCTGAATGAAATAAGAGAGGACACAAACAGATGGAGAAACATTCCATGCTCATGGTTAGGAACAATCAATATCGTGAAAATGGCCATACTGCCCAAAGTAATTTACAGATTCAACACTATCCCCATCAAGCTACCAATGACCCTCTTTACAGAACTGGAAAAAAAACACCTTAGATTTCATATGGAACCACAAGAGAGCCCACATAGCCTAGTCAATTCTAAGCAAAAAGAACAAAGCTGGAGGCATAACACTACTGGACTTCAAAGTATACTACAAGGCTACAGTAATCAAAACAGTATGGTACTAGTACCAAAACAGAGATATAGACCAATGGAATAGAACAGAGGCCTCGGAGGCAACACCACACATCTACAACTATCTGATCTTTGACAAACCTGACAAAAACAAGCAATGGGGAAAGGATTCCCTGTTTAATAAATGGTGTTGGGAAAACTGGCTAGCCATGTGCAGAAAGCAGAAACTGGACCCCCTTCTTGACACCTTACACTAAAATTAACTCCAGGTGCATTGAAGACTTAAACATAAGACCTAACACCATAAAAACCCTAGAAGAAAATCTAGGCAAAACCATTCAGAACACAGGCACAGGTAAGGACTTCATGACCAAAACACCAAAAGCATTGGCAACAAAAGCCAAAATAGATAAATGGGACCTAAATCAAACTCCACAGCTTCTGCACAGCAAAAGAAACAGTCATTAGAGTGAATCGGAAACCAACAGAATGGCAAAAAATTTTTGCAATCTACCCATCTGACAAAGGGCTGATATCCAGAATTTCCAAAGAACTAAAACAAATTTACAAGAAAAAAACAAAGAAGCTCATTCAAAAGTGGGCAAAGGATATCAACAGACACTTTACAAAAGACATGCATGAGGCCAACAAACATATGAAAGATTGCTCATCATCACTGGTCATTAAAGAAATGCAAATCAAAACTACATTGAGATACCATTTCATGCCAGTTAGAATGGTGATCATTAAAAAATCTGGAGACAACAGATGCTGGAGAGGATGTGGAGAAATAGGAACACTTACACTGTTGGAGGGAGTGTAAATTAGTTCAACCATTGTGGAAGACAGTGTGGCAATTCCTCAGGGACCTAGAAATAGAAATTCCATTTGACCCAGCAATCCCATTACTGGGTATATATCCAAAGGATTATAAATCATTCTACTATAAGGACACATGCACACATATGTTCACTGCAGCCCTGTGTACAATAACAAAGACCTGGAACCAATCCAAATGCCCATCGATGATAGACTGGACAGACAAAATATAGCACAAATACACCATGGAATACTATGCATCCATCAAAAATGATAAGTTCGTGTCTTTGTAGGGACATGGAAGAACCTGGAAACCACCATTCTCAGCAAACTGACACAAGAACAGAAAATCAAACATCACATGGTCTCACTCATAGGTGGGTGTTGAACAATGAGAACATGTGGACACGGGGGGAGCATCACACACTGGGGCCTTCGGGGGGAAATAGGGGAGGGACAGCAGCAGGTGGGGAGTAGGGGAGAGATAGCATGGGGAGAAATGCCAGATACAGGTGATGGGGAGGAAGGCAGCAACACACTGCCATGTGTGTACCTATGCAACAATCTTGCATGTTCTTCACATGTACCCCAAAACCTAATATGCAATAAAAAAAAATAAAACATAGAATCAAGCTATCTACAAAAAACAATGGCAAAGCACTTACTAATTGCTCCAAAGAAGATACACGAATGGGTAACATATTTTGAAAAGAGGCTCAAAATCAGCCATCAGGGCAGTGCAAACTAAAACCATAATGAGGTACCACTACACATTTATTAGGATAGCTCTAATTTTTTAAAAGTGGAAAATAAGTGTTGGCAAGGATAGAAATCAGAAACCAGAATGCACTGCTGGTGGGAATGTAAAACGGCACAGCTACTGTGGAAAACAGTTCGGTGCTTCCACAAAGAGGTGAATGTAAAATTACCATATGACCCCTCGTTTCTACTTTTAGATGTAGAGTCAAAAAATTGAAAGTAGGTCGTGACAGATACTTATATGCTCATGTTAATTGCAGCATTATTCACGGGAGCCAAAACTTGGAAATAATCTAAGAGTCCATTGATAAGTGAATGGATAAACAAAATGCAGCATATGAGACAATGGCATACTATATAGCTATAAAGGGAATGAGGTTTTGATACATACTACAACATGGGTGAACCTTGCAGATGTTATGCTAAGTGAAGTAAACAGAAAAAGACAAATGTATGTTCCACTTACATGAAACACCTTGAATAGGTAAGTTCCCTACAGACAGAAAGGTACTGGGGAGTAGTGTAAGTGGGAAGTTATTGCTAATGGCTGTGGAGTCCTGTTTGGGATGGTAAAAATTTTGGAAATAGTGGAGATGGTTACATAACATTGTGAATGTAATTATTGCCACTGGAACACTGAAAGTGGCTTTAATTGCAAAAAGATAAAATGAAAAGGCATAGTGGGGAAAATACTAGGAAACCATATTGCCAGATTAAGGACAATTACTATCCTATTGATCTCCTGGCTGGTGGTTATAATGCTCTTTCCAAGACTTTTAAGGTCAATTATCCCTCCCCTATGAGACAAATATGGTATGTTCTAACCACTTTGGAAATAGAAAACATAACCTGGAAGTATCATGTTTAAATTATAAAATCCAACACATACGCTCAAAACAGAAGCTGTTCCTCTGTCCACATCTAAAATTTAGGGCCTCCTATTCATCTTCTCATTTCGTTCTGCAAATGCTCTGTGGGTGATTATTTTAAATTTACAGAGAAATTGTTAAAATAGTTCAAAAACCTCCATATGCCCATTACCTTGGGGCTCAATCCAGGCTTTCCATCTTGCTTACCTCTACCTATTTCACACTCCAAACATGTAAAGCCCAGCTCTCACTCTTCATCATCCCTTTACTTACTTATTCAACCTCAGCATACGCATAGTGTTTTCAGAATTGTTAATCTGTACGCCTACAAGAAACAAATTTAATGACTAGAGTTCAGTGTTCATAGAGAGTTTTTGTTTTGAATATTATGGTTTCTCATGTAATTTGAATTTTGCAGTCAATATTATGTTGTTAAAACATGTAAGGGTTATTCCTAATTAAGCAGAGTATAGATATGTTATTAGGAATATATTATATTCTATAATGTAATAGGATATAATATATCCCTATTCCGAATGATCCCACTCAACAATGACATGTCCAAAAATATTATTTAATCTTCACAGCCATAGAGATTATTCTTATAAAGCATTTTCAATTGATCTGTTGAAAATAAACAAATGTTTTTGGTGCCAGGCATTGACCCAAAGACTATACTTTTATTATCTCATTTAATCTCCTTTAAAATATTTTTTTAAATTGCTTCTTGGCCTTTTGGCTAAGATCAAGTGTAAAATATTTTTTTAGTTTCATTCTAGTTTCATCAATGGGTACAACTTGTATGATGCCAGAATTAACCTCAATGTTATGAACCATTTCTTTTTTTTTTTTTTTTGAGATGGAGAATTGCTCTATTACCCAGGCTGGGGTGCAGTGGCACAATCTCAGCTCACTGCAACCTCCACCTCCCAGGTCATGCAATTCTCTTACATCAGCCTCCTGACTAGCTGAAATTACAGGCATGCACCACCATGCCTGGCTAATTTTTCTTTTTTTTCTTTTTCTTTTTTTTTTTTTTAGCACAGACAGGTTTCATCATGTTTACCAGACTGGTCTTGAACTCCTGACCTTGTGATCCACCCACCTCGACCTCCCAAAGTGCTGGGATTACAGGCATGAGCTACCACACCCAACTGTTATGAACCATTTCTAACAGTGAGAGGCTTCCTACAATTGGGAGAGGAAGATCTCTGTAACTAGATACATAATTAAGTAGAGGCTGAATGATCGTCTTTCAAATATTAAGTTGTGAAAAGAATCTTACAATGTTGGGTCCAACTCGCAGAACCTGACCAGCTGATGGATGAACAAATGCACTCAGAGGCAGATACCCAGTGAAAGAGTGGGATGAACAAATGCACTCAGACACAGATATCCAGTGAAAGAGTGGGCTATAAACCCCAAGGAAGGTGCTATACTCAGAAGCCATGGTCCTTACCAGCTGGCACTGCAGGCATTCATTCCATATAGATTTAATGACAGAGGCTTTGAGTCAGCATAGTTGTGGATAATTAAAATGGTTGCCTTCCCCAGAGAGAGCAGTCCTACAATGATTAAAAGCCATGTCCCAAGGCCTACAGCAATCGCCATTTGTGGGTAACATTGTTGATCACCCTAGTAGAGAGCAGTCATGTGCTTGTGGATGTTCAAAGGTTGGTCTTAGGGCCACATGAGTAAACAAGCTCTTTAGTTAAACTCCCCCACATTCCTTAGTATCGACTCCTGCCTAATTGCCTCTGTGTAAGAACCACTGCCTTCCGTTCATTCCTTCTCAAGGCTTTTGCACAAACCTCCCAGCCTTCCAAGAAGGTTTGCATCTATTTCTCTATAATTTTTCTCTTCTAATTTCTCCCACCACCCTGACTGAACCCTTACACTACAGGAAATAGAAAATTATACATCATATATGATTTGTTATAATGGAAACTCAGAGCTCTAGGTTTGCTTAAGGAAATATACAGAACAGAGGTAGGGAAAATGGGATAAACTGTTATCCTCTACTTAAGTCTCAAATTAAGGCCTCTTATTTTTCAAGAGTAACTTACTATCCTGATGGAGAATATATCTGTTTTTCATTAAAATGTGACTGTGTACTACTGAGAGCCACCATGGATTTGACAAAGAGCCGATTTCAAATCTATCTCTGGGATCCACAAATACTGTCTATTATATACTGAGCTAATAACATGGGAAAGAGTTAAACTACTAAACACAGAAATTTAAATATTACTAAAGCAGTAGCCTACCAATATAAGCAGGTTTTGAAATGCTGTGATAATTTTTAGATTCTGAATAAGATCTAATTAAATATACTGTTCTTTTATTTTGTCATATTCATTTAGGTTAGGTAAACAAGAAACGAAAATATTAATACTATTTAGAAATATTAGAAGCTGATACAAGTTCTAAAAATGAGACAAATTGTCAATAAAAATAGGCACATGATTAGATGATGATGGTGACTATAATGAAAATTGATGAGTCTCAGGACCAAAAGAGAAAATAAGACAATATGAAGATACTGGATTCCTAACATTTAATATTTACAAGAAATTTTTCCTATTATACTTTTCAATGTTCCTCTTAACTAGTGTCAATGAAGTAATTATTTTAACTAGTGTCAGTTAAACTTAATATGCATGAAAACGTTCTGACACAGTATAAGTTCTCTGAGTTTATAAACAATATCTTTCATAGTTCAGCTAAATCTGGTAAATTGCTTTGTAGCCTCACTAGGTTTAATAAATGTTATGTAAATAAATATTTTGTACGGATCTCTTTGATACATTTCTAGTTTTAGTATGAAAAAAGTAAAGCAAGACATTTTTTTTCTAAATTAAATTCCTTTAACCGGAAGTGTAAGAAATGTGTGGAGGTGACTTTTCTCTATTAGACAATCATACAGACTAGACTTGCAAATAACATGACATTTAAAGAACCATACATTTTCAAAATATGCAGAGCACAAGTTTTAATTTTACATCATACCAGAAAGCACTACAGGGACACTGCTGAATAGAAGCAAGCTGGAATCTCAACACAGAGCTCTTTTCTTACCCTCAGCAACAAAAACGCTTGATCTTAGAAGTTCAAAACTGTTTC
This sequence comes from Sapajus apella, assembly GCF_009761245.1. NCBI lineage: Eukaryota > Metazoa > Chordata > Mammalia > Primates > Cebidae > Sapajus > Sapajus apella. The sequence continues at coordinate 4,031,763 of NW_022437051.1, forward strand.
ATATGATAAAGATGAGTTCTGAAAATAAACCAATAAGTAATTGTAATTTTTATTTAATTCAACTTCTAATATACACACATACAAACCTTTCTGAAATGTTCAGTCTTGTCCATGTCTTGATTTTGAGGCATATTTTCCACTAATTGAAAGGCATGTTTCAAAATATTATCTAGAGTTCTTTTAAAAAATCAATGATTTTTCACTGCTAAAATATTCTTTTTAGCTGAACATTGACAATGACTCCCTCCTTGATCAAACTTTAGTTAGGCTTCTCTAAGACCTCTTCTCAACTAGGCCTCATCCTTGGCCTTAGCCTGCTGTAAGCAAAGAATCCTGCTAAGTCAGTTTAGTGAGAATCTCCCATGCTTGATATCTAACTAAGTTTCTCACCCTTCACCCTTAATGTCTAAGTCCTTAATCTGCCTGTAGGAAGAATCTTGTTAGACTGGATAAAGAAAATGTACATATACACCACAGAATACTATGCAGCCATAAAATGGAATGAGATTATGTTCTTTGCAGGGACATGGATGGAGGTGGAAGCCATTATCCTTAGCAAACTAATGCAGGAACAGAAAACCAATCACCATAGGTTCTCACTTATAAGTTAAATCTGAACAATGAGGATGCATGGACAAAGGAAGAGAAAACAACACACACTGGGGCCTATGTGGGGTAGGGGAAGGGAGACCATCAGGAAAAATAGCTAATGCATGCGGGCCTTAATACCTAGGTGATGGATTGATAGGTGCAGCAAACCACCGTGGCACACATTTACCTATATAAAAAACCTTCATGTCCTGCACATAAATACCATAACTTAAATTTAATTAAAAAATTAGAGATAGTGACAGTAAAAAATAGTGTATTGGCAAAGAGGAGTCATAACTGCCATAAAAAAGATGGTCTGGGAGGAGAAACTTGTAAATGAAGCCAAGATAGCTTGAATCTATGAAATGGGTCTCCTCTGCCAGTAGCTACAGGATCTGGTTAAAAAAAAAAACATCAACTGCAACCATTTGCATATGGGCTTGGGAATCGGTTTGTTTTCCTTGTATCCTCTTCAGACAATAAGCTCCATGGTTCTCAACTCTGGCTGTATATTAGAATCACACAGAGAATCTAGTTTAATTGGTCTGGGGAGTCGAGGCAGAAAATTGGTAGTTTTTAAAAGCCCCAGGTGAATTCTGTTTTGTATTTAGGTTTGAAAAGCACTGATTTAGCAAATACATCACCTCATTTAATCAAATAAATATCTATAAAGGTAGAGCTTCAGCCAAAATAAAACCACCTCAATGTTTTATAGAAAGCCTGCTGAATTCCAGACATAACTAATGGGAATTAAGACAGAGCTGGCATTTTTATCCCAGTAGTTCATAGGGGCAAACTGAGAAGCTAGATCTGATCTAGTTTAAATAACCCTAACAATCACCATCCAATGCAGGTTGACTTCTATACTAAATGAAAACTTACGTTGGAAAAACAATTATAGAAAGCAGCATAAAATCCACCTTATTCAATAGTTATTAATATAGTTTACATTTATGTTATCTCTGGATTGTCACAGTTTTAGATAATAATTATTAGGGAAGAATTGCTCCATTTATTTTCCCTTGACAGTTTCATTATGCTGAATTCATGAGTTTTTCTTACTATATACATTGTTCATTTTTTGTTACTATATAAAATATAAGTATCTTTACAATGGGGGACTATAAAGGATAGAAACTATTTCAGTTATTTTATTTCATTTTATTTTGTTTGACTAGAAATCCAATTTTCTTTATTATTTTTTGGCAGATACATAACTCCAAAATATTTAGATAGATTAATATTACTGCTCATTCCTCTGATTCTTGCTATGGAAAAATAAGAACATTTAAGGCATAAAAGAATATTCTGTCAGTCTAAATGTGTATGTCAGTGATAACCCAGGATGTGTTTAAGACAATTTTATAACCAATAATATTTATGCTTTTCAGGGGATAGAAAAAGGTAGCTATGAATAATATTTTAGTGTTATAAAACGTTTGATTGGCAAGAATCATATCTTTAAAATTATTAGCAGTTATATTTTGTGCCATTACAAATTCTACAGAATATGCTTTAACACATAGCAGATTATTGTCATATATTTTTTACATCTTAAGTGGGTTATACACTTCAAAAAATTAATATTTTGAATGGGGTGAATATTATTTGTGATTTAAAAGATTAATTGCATACCTTTTTTAAAATTAAAAAGAAGAAAAGTAATTTGAAACTTTCAAACTCACCACTGCCTTGTCAGACCTTCTATGATCTTCTACCCTGTTTATCCACTGTATTTCTGGCTATTTTTCAATAATCATCATCCACACAAGTCAGTGTTATTTTCAAAAGGCTTCCATACTTGCAATTTTCTTTGCTGCATTTCTGAATTTGTCATGTTGCTTATCTTGCTCAGAATTTCCTTCATTCTCAAAAGTATGGGTGTGGTACAGATTTTCGGGTAGCAGCATGTAACTCTTTAAAGAAAAGGTATATGTTAATTGAAAACAAGTTTTATATTTTACTCTAGTTGATATAATTTTTGTTATAGATGATATCATGGAAAACAAAATGTATGAATAATATAAACAATGAAAACGAAAAGTGGCAGATAAATCTTAACTGCCTATTGTTTTTAAAGAAATGGTACTGCAACATTCTCAACTTAGAGCAGTATAAATATAGATAATGGTTCTCCAACTTTAGCCGGCAACGGAATCACTCAGTCAATTTATTAAAACAGATTTCTGGACCTGAACCCAGAGCTTCTGATTCAGTACTCCTGGGGTTGGGGCCCAAGAAACTGCATTTCTTGTAAGTTCCCAGACGATGCCCATGCTGCTAGCCCAGGGACCACACTTTAAGAAATCTTAATGGAGACACTAGAATTTTGTATTTTGGCATACAAAAAAATGTATATACTTAATATGCCTATGATTCTTCAAAAAATCAGTCAGTTTTAAGTGAGAGGCCAATTTGTAAACTGCAACAAAAGGACCAATGAAATTAGTATCAGGGAAGAAATAATAGCAAGTCAATTTTAGGCCAAAGACTTATCTTCAAGCTAATGGAAACTAAGATGGAGTCAGAAAATATCTATTGATTTCAATAATCTTTGTTGCAACATTGTTTGTTACACAGAAAAAATGGAAACAACCAAAGTGCCTATTTAACAGAGGGTCATAAACTATGGTAGATCCAAATATAAAGGACTTAAAAAGAATTTGATTGATTTGGATGTGCCGATATGGAAATGCTTTCAAGATATATTATTATACAAGGCTAGAGTAACCAAAACAGCATTGTATTGGTACAAAAACAGATACACAGACCAATGGAACAGAAATAAGGCCGCACATCTACAGCCATCTGATCTTCAACAAACCTGACAAAAGCAAAGAATGGGGAAAGGACTCCCTATTCAATAAATGGTGCTGGGATAACTGGCTAGCCATATGCAGAAAATTGAAACTGGACCCCTTCCTTAAACTTTATACAAAAACTAACCCAAGATGGATTAAATAATTAAATGTAAAATACCAAACTATAAAAACCCTGGAAGACAACCTAGGCAATACCATTCTTGACATAGGATCAGGCAGAGATTTAATGACAAAGACTGGTACTTGTATAAAAAGCATGGTACTGTTATAAAAGTAAATACATAGACTAATGGAACAGAATAGAGAGCACAAAAATAAAGCCAACTACTTCAACCAAATGATCTTTGACAAAGCATACAAAAACAGAAATTGGCAAAAGGACATCCAATTCAATAAAGGATGCTGGGAAAATTGGAAAGCCACATGTAGAGAAGGAAACTGGATCCCTATCTCTTGCCATGTACAAAAGTTAAGGTGGATTAAAGACTTAAATATAAGACCTGAAACCATAAAAATTTTAGAAGAAAACCTATACAAAATTATTTTGGGCATTGGCCTAGGCAAAGAATTTGTGACTAAGACCCCAAAAGCAATGATGAGTGGATAAAGAAAATGTGGTGTGTATACATGTGTGTGTGTGTGTGTGTGTGTAGATACATATACACACGTGTATATACACACAAAAAAGTTTTATTTATATATGCACACATATATGTGTGTGTGTGTGTGTATATATATGCATATACACACAAACACATACATCATGGAATACTACTCACCATACAATTCATCCAGGGGACCAAAGACCACTTATACCCCCACAAAGCTATTGAAGTAAAAAAAGACTTAAATTGAAGAGAAGATGTGTGATTACATTTATGTTAATATATATATATACCTTTATAATTGAATATAATTATATGCATGTGTATAAATATATATATGACTTTCAGCACAGAATGCATAGTGCTCTAAACATGTTTTTTCTTTGTGTTATACAAAAAACTTGAGACTAGTTATCTTTTGAGACAGGATTTGGCAAAGGAAAAGTGCTTTTAATTATTAATTGCATACTTCTCTATATCTTTTGCGTTTTAACCATGTATGTATGCATTATTTCTAGTGTAAAAATATCAATAATTCATCGGAGCATGGTGGCTCATGCCTGTAGTCCCAGAGCTTTGGGAGGCCAAGGAGGTTGGATCACAGGAGTTCAAGACCAGCCTGGCCAAGATGGTGGAACGCTATCTCTAAGAAAAATACAAAAACTAGCTGGGTGTGGTGGCAGGCACCTGTAATTCCAGCTACTTGGGAGGCTGAGGCAGAAAATTGCTTGAATCTGGGAGGCAGAAGTTGCAATAAGCCAAGATCGTACCACTGCACTCCAGCCTGGGCAACAGAATGAGACCCTGTCTCAAAAAAAAAAAAAAAAAAAAAAAAAAAAAAAAAAAA
>NW_022437051.1:4036727-4051657 GCF_009761245.1 Sapajus apella
AAAAAAAAAAAAAAAAAAAAAAAAAAAAAAAAAAAAAACAATTCATGCCTGCTACAATGACTATCATAAAAGAGACAGACAGTAACAAATGGTGGCAAGGTCATAGATAAATGAGAACACTCACGCAGTGCTGGTGGGATGGTAAAATGACACAGCCATTTTAAAAAGTAGTGTGGCAGCTTCCTAAAAATTAAACATAAATTTCCTACGCAACACAGCAATTCCACTAAGAGGTATATAACCAAGATAAGTGAAAACATATCCACAAAAAGACTTGCACGTGAATGTTCACAGCAGCATCATTCAAAATAGTCCAAAAGTGAAAACAATCCAAATGTCCACCAATTGGGGAATGGATAAACAAAATGTGGTACAGACTATTCCATTAATAGAAAAGAATAATGTACTGATACATACTAAAACATAGGTGAATCTTGAAAACATTACACTACAACTTCTTGTCTGGCATGTAAAGAGCTTGGAAGTCATTGCTTCCATTCACACAGTAAGAAAAAAGCTGACCAAACAGATCCATTTGAGAATTGAGGCCACAGAGCAAAATACTGCCCCTTAAACTAAAGAGACAGATCAGTCGATACAGAGAATGAAAATCTACTAGTACAGAAAATGTAAAAATTATAAAATATTTAGAAATACAACAAGAAGGGACAATGCCTTTTTGAAAAACATGGTAAAAATAATTGTTGGCTACTTATAACAAGATCTGAAAAAGTATTGAGACATAGAAATATCATTTACTATAGTAAAATATCAAATTCCAAAGTGTATTTATCTCTATATATACATACACACACACACATATATAGTATAATGCAATTAAAATCAGATATTTGAGAGCTACAGAAATAAATGTATATTTCATAAATAGCTTTTAAAGATTAAAGATGAAGTATTCAATAATTAAAATGAAAAGAAACTGAACTCCTGTTGCACAATATATACAAAACTCTGGATTAGAGAGTTAAGGCTAAAAAATGCAATTTAAATCAGAAGAATAATTAGGACAATATGTTTAATCATAATGATAGAAGGAATCATAGGAAACCCTGAAGTTTAAAACTTCGAAGAAAAAGAAAAACATGTCGGACTACTCATTCTTATAGATGTGAATGTGAAAAGAGATAAAAAATAATATCAGAAGAGAAGTAAAGAAGGGCATGCACTTGCAGTAATGGCAGAGTCGTTCACATACAGCACGACTTCCACAGATTTGTGTGTAACCACCAAATAAACCTTGAATTCCATCTAAAATCTTGCACAGAAACCCAGATGAATCATATACCTAAATATAAAATCCCAAAGTATAAAGCATCTTAAAGCACACATAGGAGACTATGTTTGCAACCTTAGTGTTAGCAAGTAAATTAGTAACCATTAAAGTAAGCTTGATAATTAGACTTGATCAAAATTAAAAACTTTGCTCATAAAAAGACGGCATTAAACAAACAAGCAAGTTATGGATGGAGAAAGAGTTTATATTACATATAGCTTATAAAAGACTTATCTGCAGAATATGTAAAGAACTATCCCTCCCATAGTCCCCCTTCCCTTGACAGTCCCCTGTGTGTGATGGTCCCCTCCCTGTGTCCATGTGCTCTCCTTGCTCAACACCCACTTATGAGTGAAAACATACATTGTTTGGTTTTCTGTTCTTGTATCAGTTTGCTGAGAATCATGGTTTCTATGGCTAGTCAGTTTTTCCAACACCACTTATTAAATAGGTAATCCTTTACCCATTGCTAGTTTTTGTCAGGTTTGTCAAAGATCAGATGGTTGTAGATGTTTAGCATTGCTTCAAAGACCTCCGTTCTGTTCAATTGGTCTATATCTCTGTTTTGGTACCAGTATCATGCTGTTTTGATTACTGTAGCCTTGTAGTATAGTTTCAAGTCAGTAGCATGATGCCTACAGCATTTGTTGTTGTTGTTGTTGTTGTTGTTGTTTCGTATTGTCTTGGCCATGTGTGCTCTTTTTTGGTTCCATATGAAATTTTTTTTTTTTTTTCTAATTCTGTGAAGAAAGTCAATGGTAGCTTGATGGGGATAGCACTGAATCTATAAATTACTTTGGGCAATATGGCCATTTTCACAATATTGATTCTTCCTAACCATGAGCACAGAATGTCTTTCCATTTGTTTGGGTCCTCTCTTATTTTTTTGGGCAATGTTTTCTAGTTCACCTCGAAGAGGTCCTTCACATCACTTATAAGTTGTATTCCTAGGTATTTAATTCTCTTTGTAGCAATTGTGAATGGGAGTTCACTCATGATTTGGCTCTCTGTTTGTCTGTTATTGGTGTATAGGAATGCCTGTGACTTTTGCCATTGATTTTGTATCCTGAGACTTTGCTGAAGTTGCTCATCAACTTAAGGAGATTTTGGGCTTAGACGTGGGGTCTTCCAAATATACAATCATGTCATCTGCAAATAGAGACAATTTGACTTCCTCTTTTCCTAATTGAATACCCTGTATTTCTTTTTCTTGCCTAGTTGCCCTGGCCAGAAATAGGAGTGGTGAGAGAGGGCATCCTTGTCTTGTGCTGGTTTTCAAAGGGAATGCTTCCAGTTTTTGCCCATTCAGTATGATATTGACTGTGGGTCTGTCATAAATACCTCTTATTATTTTGAGATGTGTTCCACCAATACCTAGTTTATTCAGAATTTTTAACATGAAGAGCTGTTGAATTTTGTTGAAGGCCTTCTCTGCATCTATTGAGATAATCATGTGGTTTTTGTATTTGGTTGTTTATGTGATAGTTTATTGATTTGCATATGTTGAACCAGCCTTCCATCCCAGGGATGAAGCCAACTTGATCATGATGGATAAGCTTTTTGATGTGTTGTTGGATTTGGTTTGCCAGAATTTTACTGAGAATTTTTGCATCAATGTTCATCAGGGATATTGGCCTGAAATTTTCTGTTTTTTGTTGTGTCTCTGTCAGGTTTTGGTATCAGGATGATGTTGGCCACATAAAATGAGTTAGGGAGGATTCCCTCTTTTTCAATTGTTCGGAATAGTTTCAGAAGGGATGGTACCAGCTCCTCTTTGTTCATCTGGTAGAATTCGGCTGTGAACCCATCTGGTCCTGGCCTTTTCTGATTGGTAGGTTATTAATTGCTGCCTCAATTTCAGAACTTGTTAATTGGTCTATTCAGGGATTCAACTTTGTCCTGGTTTAGTCTTGGAAGGGTCAAGTGTTCAGGAATTTATCCATTTCTTCTATATTTTCTGGTTTACTTGTGTAGAGTTACTGATAGTATTCTCTGATGGTAGTTTGTAGTTCTGTGGGATTGATGGTGATATCCCCTTTCTCATTTTTTATTGCACCTATTTGATTCTTCCCTCTTTTCTTCTTAATTAGTCTGGCTAGCAGTCTATCTATTTTGTTGATCTTTTCAAAAAACCAGATCCTGGATTCATTGATTTTTTGAAGGGTTTTTTGTGTACTGATCTCCTTCAGTTCTGCTCTGATCTTAGTTATTTCTCGTCTTCTGCTAGCTTTTGAATTTTTTTGATGTTGCTCCTCTAGTTCTTTTGTGACATCAGGGTGTCAATTTTAGATATTTCCTACTTTCTCTTGTGGGCATTTGGTGCTATTAATTTCCCTCCACACATTGCTTTAAATGTGTCCCAGAGACTCTGATACGTTGTGTCTTTGTTCTCATTGGTTTCAAAGAACATCTTTATTTCTGCCTTTATTTCATTATTTATCCAGTAGTCATTCAGGAGCAGGTTGTTTAATTTCCATGTAGATGTGCAGTTTTTTTAAATTGTACTTTAGGTTCTGGGGTACATGTACAGATCATGCAGGATTGTTACAAAGCTACATACATGGCAAGGTCGTTTGCTGCCTCCATCCCCCATCATCTACACCTGGCATTTCTCCCCCGTTATCCCTCCCTACCCTCCCTACCCCCCGCTGTCCCTCCCCTAGACCTACTCCAACAGACCTCAGTGTGTGATGCTCTCCTCCCTGTGTCCACATGTTCTCAATGTTCAACATCCACTTATAAGTGAGAACATGCCATGTTTGATTTTCTATTCTTGTGTCAGTTTGCTGAGAATGATGGTTTTCAGATTCATCCTTGTCCCTACAAAACACAGACTCATCGTTTTTTATGGATGCATAGTATTCCATGGCTTATATGTGCCACATTTTCCTTGTTGAGTCTATTATCGATGGGCATTTGGGTTGGTTCCAGGTCTTTGCTATTGTAAACAGTGCTGCAATGAACATACATGTGTATGTATTTTTATAATAGAACAATTTATAATCCTTTGGGTATATACCCAGTATTGGAATTGCTGGGTGAAATGGAATTTTTATTTCTAGTTCCATGAGGAATCTCCACACTGTCTTCCACAATGGTTGAACTAATTTACACTCTCACCAACAGTGTAAAAGTGTTCCTTTCTCCACATCCTCTTTAGCATTGGCTGTCTCCAGACTTTTTAATGATCGCCATTCTAACTGCCATGAGATGGTATCTCAATGTGGGTTTGATTTGCATTTCTCTAATGACCAGTGATGATGAGCAATTTTTCATATATTTGTTGGCCACGTATATGTCTTCTTTTGAAAAGTGTCTGTTCATATCCTTCAACCACTTTTGGATGGGTTTGTTTGTTTTTTACTTGTAAATCTGTTTTAGTTCTTTGTAGATTCTGGATATTAGCCCTTTGTCAGATGGGTAGATTGCAGAAATATTTTCCCATTCTGTTGGTTGCTGCTTCACTCTAATGATTGTTTCTTTTGCTGTACAGAAGCTCTTAAGTTTAATTAAATTCCATTTGTCTATTTTGACTTTTGTTGTCAATGCTTTTGCTGTTTTAGTCATGAAGTCCTTGCCTATGCCTATGTCCTAAATGGTTTTGCTAGGTTTTCTTCTAGGGTTTTTATGGTGTTAGTTCTTATGTTTAAATCTTTAATACATCTAGAGTTAAATTTAGTTTATGTTGTCAGGAAGGGTCCAGTTTCTGCTTTCTGCACATGGCTAGCCAATTTTCCCAACATGATGTATTAAATAGGGTATCCTTTCCCCATTGCTTGTTTTTTTGTCAGGATTGTCAAAGATCAGATGGTTGTAGATGTGTGGCATTGCTTCAGAGACCTCTGTTCTGTTCCATTGGTCTATATCTCTTGTTTTGGTAGCAGTACTATGCTGTTTTGATTACTGTAGCCTTGTAGTATAGTTTGATGTCAGACAGCATGATACCTCCAGCTTGTCTTGACTATGCAGGCTCTCTTTTGGTTCCATATGAAGTTTAAAGTGGGTTTTTCCAGTTTGTGAAGAAGGTTATTGGTAGCTTCATGGGGATGGCGTTGAATCTATAAATTACTTTGAGCAGTGTGGTCATTTTCACGATATTGATTCTTCCTAACCATGAGCGCAGAATGTCTTTCCATTTGTTTATGTCCTCTCTTATTTCCTTGAGCAGTGGTTTGTAGTTCTCCTTGAAGAAGACTTTTACATCATTTTTTAGTTGTATTCCTAGGTATTTTATTCTCCTTGTAGCAATTGTAAATGGGAGTTCACTCATGATTTGGCTCTCTGTTTGTCTGTTGTTGGTGTATAGGAATGCTTGTGATTTCTGCACATTGATTTTGTGACTTTTGCCATTGATTTTGTATCCTGAGACTTTGCTGAAGTTGCTTATCAGTTTCTGGAGATTTTGGGCTGAGACAAGGGGGTCTTCTAGATATACAATTATGTCATCTGCAAATAGAGACCATTTGACTTCCTCTTTTCCTAATTGAATACCCCTTATTTTTTTTTCTTGACTGATTGCTCTGGCTAGAACTTCCAATACTATATTGAATAGGAGTGGTGTGAGAGGGCATCCTTGTCTCATGCCAGATTTCAAAGGGAATGCTTCCAGTTTTTGCTTGTTCAATATGATGTTGGTTGTGGTTTTGTCACAAACAGCTTTTATTATTTTGTGATACATTCCATTTACACCTAGTTCATTGAGGGTTTATAGCATAAAGACTGTTGAATTTTGTCAAAGGCCTTCTCTGCATTTATTGAGATAATCATGTGGTTTTTGTCTTTGGTTCTAGTTATGTGATGGGTTACATTTATAGACTTGTATATTGAACCAGCCTTGCATCCCTGGGATGAAGCCTACTGGATTGTGATGGATAAACTTTTTGATTTGCTGTTGCAGTTGGCTTGCCAGCATTTTATTGAAGAGTTCTGCATCTATGTTCGTCATGGATATTGGCCTGAAGTTTTCTTTTTTTGTTGGGTCTCTGCCCCGTTTTCTATCAGGATGATGCCGGTCTCATAAAATGAGTTACGGAAGATTCCCTCTTTTGTATTGTTGGGAATAATTTCAGAAGGAATGACACCAGCTCCTCTTTGTATGTCTGGTAGAATTCAGCTGTGAAACCGTCTGGACCTTTACTTGTTTTGGTTGGTAGGCTATTAATTGCTGCCTCTACTTCAGCCCTTGTTATTGGTCTATTCAGGGTTTCAACTTCCTGGTTTAGTCTTGGAAGGGTGCAAGTGTCCAGGAATTTATCCATTTCTTCCAGATTTACTGGTTTATGTGCATAGAGTTGAGTAATCTTTGATGGTAGTTTGTATTTCTGTGGAATTGGTGGTGATATTCCCTTAATCATTTTTTTATTGCATCTCTTTGATTCTTCTCTCTTTTCTTTTTTATTAATCTGGCTAACAATCTGTCTATTTTGTTGATCATTTCAAAAAAACAGCTCCTGGATTTACTGATTTTTTTGAAGGGTTTTTTTTGTGTGTGTGTCTCTATCTCCTTCAGTTCTGCTCTGATCTTAGTTATTTCTTGTCTTCTGCTAGCTTTTGAGGTTTTTTTTTTTTTTTTATCTTGCTCCTCCAGCTCTTTCAATTTTGATGATAGGGTGTTGATTTTAGATCTTTCCTAGCTTCTCATATGGGCATTTATTGCTATAAATTTCCCTCTAGACACTGCTTGAATGTGTCCTGGACATTCTGGTATGTTGTGTCTTTGTTCTTGTTGGTTTCAAAGAACATCTTTATTTCTGCCTTCATTTCATTGTTCATCCAGTTGACCTTCAGGAGTCAGTTTTTCAGTTTCCATGAAGTTGTGTGGTTTTGAGTAAGTTTCTTAATCCTGAGTTCTAATTTGATTGCACTGTGGTCTGAGAGACTGTTTGTTATGTATTCCGTTCTTTTGCATTTCCTGAGGAGTGATTTATTTCCCATTATATAGCCAATTTTAGAGTAAGTGCAATGTGGTGCTGAGAAGAATGTATATTCTGTGGCTTTTGGGTGGAGAGTTTTGTGGATGTCTATTAGGCCATTGTTCCAGATCTGCATTCTAGTCCTGGATATCCTTGTTGATTTTCTGTCTTGTTGATCTAATATTGACAGTGAAGTGTTAAAGTCTTCCACTATTATTATGCCTGAGTCTAAGTCTCTTTGTAGGTCATTAAGAACTTGTTTTATTTGGGTGCTCCTGTATTGGGTGCATATATATTTAGGATAGTTAGCTTTTCTTGTATTGATCCTTTCACCATATGTAATGCCCTTTTTTGTCTCTTTTCATCTTTGTTGGTTTAAAGTCTGTTTTATCAGAGACTAGGATTGCATTCCTGCTTTTTTTTTTTTCTCTCCATTTGCTTGGTAAATTTTCTTCCATTCCTTTATTTTGAGGCTATGTGTGTCTTTGCACATGAGATGGATCTCCTGAATACAGCACACCAATGGGTCGTGATTTTTATCCAGTTTGCCAGTCTGTGCCTTTTGATTGGAGCATTTAGGCCATTTACATTTCACGTTAATATTGTTATGTGTGCATTTGATCCTGCCATTTTGTTACTGGTTGTTTGTTCTGCCCATTGGTTAATGCAGTTCATTCATTGCGTCATTGGGCTTTACCATTTGGATCATTTTTGCAGTGGCTGGTACTGGTTTTCCTTTTTGTGTTTAGTGCTTCCTTCAGGAGCTCTTGTAAGGCAGATCTGGTGGTGACGAAATCTCTCAGTAATTGCTTGTCCATAAAGGATATTATTTCTCTTTCACTTATAAAGCTTAGTTTGGCTGGATATGAAATTCTGGGTTGAATGTTCTTTTCTTTAAGGATGTTGAATATTGGCCCCACTCTCCTCTGGCTTGTAGGGTTTCTGCCAAGAGATCTGCTGTGAGTCTCATGGGCTTCCCTTTGTGGGTAACCTGGCCTTTCTCTCTGACTGCCCTTAGTATTTTTTCTTTCATTTCAACCCTGGTCAATCTAATGAGTATATGCCTTGGGGTTGCTCTTCTTGAGAAATATCTTTGTGGTGTTCTCTGTATTTCCTGGACTTGAATATTGGCCTGCCTTGCTAGGTTGGGGAAGTTCTGGATAGTATCCTGAAGAGTGTTTTCCAGCTTGGATTCATTCTCCCCATTCTCTTCAGGTACACTGATCAAGCATAGATTAGCTATTTTCACATAATCCCATATTTCTTGGAGGCTTTGTTAATTTCTTTTCACTCTTTTTTCTCTTTTCTTGCCTTCTCTTTTTATTTCATTTAGTTGATCTTCAATCTCTGATATCCTTTCTTCTACTCAATCAATTTGGCTATTGAAACTTCACAAAGTTCTCGTGCTGTGTTTTTCAGCTTTATCAAGTCATTTATATTCTTCTCTAGGCTGGTTATTCTAGTTAGCATTTCATCTAACCTTTTTTCAAGGTTCTTAGTTTCTTTGCATTGGGTTAGAACATGATCTTTTAGCTCAGAGAAGTTTGTTATTACCCACCTTCTGAAGCCTGCTTCTGTCAGTTCATCAAATTCATTATCCTGTTTTGTTCCCTTGCTGGTGAGGAGTTGTGATCTCTCTGGGGAGGAGAGGCATTCTGGACTTATGAGGCCTCTTTTGATCTTTGTCAGTTTAAAGTCTATTTTGTTTTAAAGTTGGTTTAAAGTCAGCCACTACTGGGATGTGTCTCCCAGTCAGTATACATGGAGGTCAGGGAGCCACTTGAAGAGGCAATCTGTCTGCCAGAGCTTGAATGCTGTGCTGCGAGATCTGCTGCTCTCTTCAGAGGTGCAGGCAGTGACGTTTAAGTCTGCTGAAGCTGTACCCACAACCATCCCTTTTCCCAGGTGCTCTTTCCCAGGAAGGTGGGGTCTTTATTTATAATTCCTTGAGGGGCTGCTGCCTTTTTTTCAGAGACGCCTTGCCCAGCAAGGTGGGAATCTAGTGATAAGTCTGCCCTACAGAGGCCTTGCTGAGCTGCCATGGGCTCTTCCCAGTTGTTCAAGCTTCCCAGTGGCTTTGTTTACACTGTAATGTTAAAACCACCTACTCAAGCCTCAGCAATGGTGGACACCCCTCCCACGACAGAGCTCAAATGTCCCAGGCCAAGTTCAGGCTGCTGTGCTAGCTGCAAGTATTTCAAGCCAGCGGATTTAGCTTGCTGGTCTTCGTGGGGGTGCAACGTGCCAAGCCAGATCACCTGACTCCCTGACTTCACCTCCCTTTCCAGGGGAGTGAACAGTTCTTTCCTAGTGTTCCAGGTGCCACTGAGCTATGAAAAAATAAAAAAAACTGCTGTGGCTAGCTCAGTGTCTTCCAAAATGGATGCCCAGTTTTGAGCTGGAAACCCAAGGCCCTGGTGTTGTAGGCACTGGAGGGAATCTTCTGGTCTGCAGGTTGTAAAGAGCATGGGAAAAGCAGACTATCTGAGCTGGAATGCAGGGTGCAGTCCCTAATGGCTTTGCTTGGCTAGGGAGGGAGTTCCCTGGCCCCTTGTGCTTTCCAGGTGAGGTGATGCCCCACTCTGCTTCAGCTCACCCTCCTTGGGCAGCACCCACTATTCAACCAGTCCCAATGAGATGAAGCAGGTACCTCAATTGGAAATGCAAAGATCACCTGCCTTCTGCATCAATCTCACTGGTAGCTGCACACTGGAGCTGTTCCTATTTGGCCATCTTTCCTGCAATTCTAATTTTTGTCTTTATAGCGGCTTCTGTGGGGAGATTGTCACCTTCAGATATTGTCTGCAGGCATCAGTTGGGCAAGGTGCAGTCGTTCTGGTTCTGAATAGGTACAGTAGTAGAGTCCATTTCTTACTGTAAAGGACTTTAAAGATCCTTCTGTTCTAGTTTTCTCCATAGTGGAAAATTTACCTGAATACATCTTTTTTGGTGTTGAGCCTGACATAGGCCAGAGGCAGCCACAGCAGTGCTGTGTTACAGGGAACAGGTGCTCAGAGTGCCTGTGAAGCTGAAGTCTGGGGCTCAGTGTCTTGTTGAGCTGCCATGGCACCTGCGGTGTAGGTTCAGGTTTATTCTCTTAGGCATTGGTAATGCGGCTCTCCCACAAGGCCAAGTACTGTGACTCTAGGGTACTTCCCAGTATCTCAGGCCCAGGGGCAGGCATGTTGCTGTGACTCATCCTGGCTGTTAGTGTGTAGCAATGGCATGGCTCTGGGAAGGAAGAGGGTTTCCAAAGGTTCAGGCCCCAATGAGCAAGGTACAGTTGCAATTACAGAACCAATAGGGCACAGTGGCAATACATGCACCAAGAAAGAGGTAGTGACTCTTAGCCCTGAAGTAATGGGACACAGCAGTGGCTCAGGCTCTGTGAGGTTAGGTGTAGTGGCAGCAAGGGTCCAAGAATGATGGGGGCACATCTGTGGCTTTGGCCCTGGGAGGTGTGGAGCAGTGCAATGTTGACTTCACTCCTAGGGAGGTGGGACACCTCAGCAATTCAGGCTCTAGAGGGCTATCCTGATTCAGGGAGGCAGGGTGCTGTGGGTGTTTCAGTCCGGAGGGTAGAGTGATCAGATCAGCCAACACTGTGTTTTTGTAGAAGGCTGGCCTGTCCCCATTTTAAAATTGAGTTTTGTTGTGGTTGAGTTGTAGGAGGTCTCTATATATTCTGGATTATTAATACCTTATCAGATATATGATTTAAAAATATTTTCTCCCATTCTCTGGTTTGTCTTTTTATGCTTCATATTTTCCATTGATGACTGAAAGTTTTAAATTCTGATAAAGTCTAAGATGTCTATGTTTTTGGACAGTGTGTTTGGTATCATCCAAGAAGTCATTGCCAAATCCAATGACTTTCTTCTATGTTTTCTTCTAAGGGTTTTAAAGTATAGCTCTTAGTTTTAGGTTTTGGGCCTATTTTAATTTTTGTGTGTATAATATAAGGGCACGACGCCATTATTTTGCATGTGGATATCTAGTTTTTTCAGCATCATATGTTGTAAAGACTATTTTTCCCCCTACGTATTGGTCTTAACACTCTTGTCAAAAATCATTTGACCATAAATGTGAAGGTTTATTTCTTAGCTCTCTATCCTATTCCATCAAACTATGTGTTTGTCTTTAGGCCAGTACCATACTGTTTTGGTTATTGTAGCTTTGCAGTAAGTTTTGAAATTATGAAGTGTAAGTCTTCCTATTTTGTTCTTTATCAAGGTTATTTTGACTCTCAGTGTACCTTATAGGGACAGGGGTCTCCAGCCTCCGGTCTATGGCAGGTTAGGAACTGGGCTGCACAGCAGGAGGTGAGCAGGTGAAGCAAGCTTCATCTCTATTTACAGCTGTTCCTCATTGCTGGCATTACTACCCAATATCCGCCTCCTGTTACATCAACAGCAGCATTAGATTCTCATAGGAGCGCAAACCCTATTGTGAACTGCACCTGCGAGCAATCTAGGTTGCAAGCTTCTTATGAGAATCTAATGCCCAATAATCTATCACTGTCACTCATCACCCCCAGACGGGACTGCCTAGTTGCAGGAAAACAAGCTCAGGGCACCCACTGATTCTACATTATGGTGAATTGTATAATTGTTTTATTATATGTTACAGTGTAATAATAATGGAAATAAAGTGTACAATAAATGTAATGCACTTGAATTATCCTAAAACCACTCCCCCAAAGCCATTCCATGGAAAAATTGTCTTCCACGAAACTGGTCCCTGCTGCCAAAAAGGTAGGGAACTGCTGTCTTAAGAATTAAAAAAAAAAAAACAATACTCTTATTTTTCCGTTAAAAAAAAAAAGTATTTGGGATTTTGATAGAGATTGTACTGAATCTTAGATCACTTTGAGTGATAATGACATCTTAACAATATTATTTAATATACTTAATATTTCCAATGCATGAAAAGTCTAGTTCTGGCTTAGATGCTTGGAAATAGGCATTTCATGCATTTACTAGCAGAACTACTAGCTATAGTAATTTGAAAAGTTTGCTAATATCTATTACAATTAAAAGGATATATACCTTTAATGCACCAACCTCACTTACATGTTCTTTTTTATAGAAATGCGATCACTGTGATAGAAATATATATGAACAATGGTATTTATTGCACCATTGCTTGTAGTGGCAAAAAACAATGATAAAGTGTTATTCAATAGAGGAATCATTGCATAAATTATGACACATTCACATTTTAGAATATCATGCAGCAACTTAAAAATGTAACAGATTAAAGAAATTTCTGTCAATTTACCTGGGTCAAAAATGAGGAGGATAAGCATATAATCCTGTTATTATTAAGAACCACAAACCACCGTGTTTATATACATATTTTTACATGTTTGAAGAAAGGTTTGGGAAACTATGCCTCACTCATAAGATTAGTTGTTTGGAGGAGGAAGCCCAGAGGGTTTGAGGTTGGCAAACAGAGACAATGAGAATATAATATAAGATTTAATTTTATATATCTATATTGTAGTGATTCTTTTACCTTTATAGGTAGGTTTTATGATTGTGGTCACAGCAGGCAGAGTATTTGTAAAGTCAATAGTTTTTTGGCTTAAGGTAACAACTTTCGAATGCCCTAAAAAAATAAGAACAGTGTTATTACGTGGTAAATTAAGTAATTTCAACTTTTAAAATGTCAAAATAAATCTTAGTCTTCTGAAACACAGTTTCCTTACAACTTTTTTCAGTAATTTAGATGAAGCAGCTTACCTAACACAAATATTCTCTGAGTTTTTTCTTGCCCGGTATTTGATATTTACAAGAGTGCATTATAATAGTACAAATCAAGGAAAAAGAAAGACTAAAGCAAATTAACACAGGTTCAGAAAGCCAAATGTGGTAGCATGTTGTCACTTACAAGGAGCTAAGCCTTGGGAAATCATGGACATAAATATGGAAACAATAAACACTGGAGATCCCTAGTGAGGATACGCAAGGAGTCACCGGCTGAAAAACTGCCTATTGGGCACTGTGCTCACTGTCTGGTGATGGGACCAGTCATATCCTAAACCTCAATGTCATGTAATATTCCCATTTAACGAACCTGCGCATGTAACCCCTGAATCTAAAAGTAAAAATTATTAAAAAAAATAAAGACTAGAAATTTCATAGATAAAAATGTCAGAGAATGAGCCTTTTTGCAGGACAGCGAAAAATGTGAATAATTAAAATGCAAACTTTTAGATAAGTTTTTATCTCTATATAAAAACATTTTATCATTTTATTAAAAAAAAGTTCATATCCCACAATCAGAAATCTAGTGCTATGATTAAGGAGGAGATACTAGAAATACAATTGTAAAGATATGTATTTTGGGCACTGCTAAAAACAAAACTATGTAATTAAAACTAGTTTCAACATCTGCTTATTTGGAGGTAGACTGCTGAGATTAAAAGCAGAATGTGAAACATTTGGATGGTACCTTCTCAAAGTTAGTGAGTGAAATTTACATTAATATGTTGACTTTCTTCAGTATACTTTTTGCACAGAAATGAAACATTCAATTCTTCCATTCCTTAAGGCAAGTGTTTGCTTGAAAAATGTTTATCTGCCATTATTTTTAGATTCAAAGCCTGAATGCTTTCATGAAAATTTTTTAAAAGTTATGCTATTATAATTTTTATTCAATCCACAACAGAAGACCATTATTATTGCTCTCTAATCATAAAGTATAAATATAGATAATAGATTATTTGGACAATTTATTAATTTTATTCTCCTCCTCTTTTCTTTAGGGCTTATAATTAATATCTTCATCAAATAAAAGAATTTGCCTTAGAAAAGAAAACTCAAATTGTAGGAAAAATCAGAAGCTACATTAATGAAAAGTAGTATTGTAGGTGATATGAAGTTAACAGGTGAACCCCAAATCAATTACATTTATCTAAAAGATAATGAAAGATGACTGACCCAGCTTTAGAAGCTGTAAAAAGCTAGGAGAGGCCAGGCACTTTGGGAAGCTGAGTTGGGCAGATCATGTGGTCAAGATATCAAGACCATTCTGGACAACATGGTGAAACCCCGTCTCTACTAAAATTACAAAAATTAGATGGGTGTGGTGGTGCATGCCTGTAGATGCAGCTACTCAGGAGGCTGACACAGGAGAATAGCTTGAACCCGGGAGGTGGAGGTTGCAGTGAGCCAAGATTGCACCACTACACTCCAGCCTGGAGACTCTGTCTCAAAAAAAAAAAAAAAAAGCTAAAAGTGTCAACCAATAAACTCCCCTTTTCGGTCCTAGCATATCTTGTCAACTTTATTTTGTATCCACTGAAGCCCAGGATTTTGCTTATTATTTTAAATGTTCCTCTTTTGTTATATATATTTTTCTGACCATTTTTTCTTTTATCTCACTGGGAAAGAAAATGGAATTCACTTTCTTTGCTTACATTCATTTGCTTTCCCAGCAGCAAGTCCAAATATCTTCTTATTGTTTTCTTTTTCCTTTTATATTGTAGATAGTAAAAAACCAAAATATAGTCATCTTTCTGCATTTCCTGTTGATTTTTTACTTAGAACCTATATGGATAGAAAGTGCCATGTATATTTAGCGCACAAAATAAATAAAAGAAAAATCATCTAAATTTTTTAAAAAGTTCAAACTCTTGGGAAGCTGAGGCAGGAGAATTGCTTGAACCTGGGAGGCGGAAGTTGCAGTGAGCCAAGATTGTGCCACTGCACTCTAGCCTGGGC
>NW_022437051.1:4051757-4216354 GCF_009761245.1 Sapajus apella
AAAAAAAAAAAAAAAAAAAAAAAAAAAAAAAAAAAAAAAAAAAAAAGTTTCAAACTCAATTAACTGTAGAAAATGTACCAGGGTGATAATTATATAATGATGCCTCTGGAGCGACAGATAAGAATTGAATCTTAGTTCTTAGATATTAATGGAGTTAGAAGCCTAGGTATATGGTAATGAAAGGAAGGGAAAAACCAAACCTATGATATACTTTTCTTCTCACCTATCCTTATGTTGTCTTTCTATTGTATGCTCTCCCTGGGATTGAATAAAAGAAGGACATATAAATATAAGAAAGAGATTATAAAATGAGTTTATCTCAGTCATCCACAAAATCTATAGTAGTGAACACGACAAGAAGGTGGAGAAAAGAAATGGAGTTCCAATATTGTCACAATGGAGGAAGAAACATGCCCGCGACACTACTCATCTGCTAAGAATAAACATATGTTAGATAAACTTAATTCACAGTTTACTTTCATTAATGCTTTGCCAAACTGTTATATGACTAAGCTATTACAACTTGGTTATTTACATTTAGTTGTAGCTTTATTTTAAAAATCACATTGTATACTAAAATATTAAAAATTACCTGAAGGGAGTTGATTCAGTAAAGGAAAGTATATGTTTTTAGAAAAGCTTGAACCAGCCCTATGTATTCTATAAATTGCTTTTGAAGGTGCAGTCACATAGGGTGAAGGTGAAGTCACATAGGGCGAAGGTGCGGTTGCATAGGGTGAAGAGTACTCATAAGTTTCCGCTAGAAAAATTTAGAAAATATGTTAGCTGTACAATAGCTGACATCTGTAATTATTTTTAATACACAGTATGCACACAACATCAAAGCATCTACATATATAAAGCAAACATTAAAAAACCTGAAAGGATACATAGACTGCAACAAAATAATGGCAGGGGATTTCAATATCCCCTACTGTTGAATAGGTCATCTAGATGGAAAATAAATAAACACTGACTTGAATTACACATAAGATAAAGCATATTTATCAGACAATTACACAATGTTCTAGCAAATAGTAACAGCATACACATTCTTCTCAAGTGTATATAGAACATTCTCCAGAATAGATCATACATTAGGCCACAAAGAGGTCTTAACAATGTAAGATGAAAATTAAATCAAATATCTTTCCTGACCACAATGGTATAAAACTAGATATTAGTAGAACATAAAGAAACTTAATAGATCTTTGAAACATTAAACAATATGTTCCTGACGAACTATTGCATCAAAGAGGAAATTAAAATATATCTACAGACAAAAGAAAATAAAACATAACATATAAAAACTTACAGGATGCAGCAAAAGTAGTCCTAAGAGGAAAGCTTATAACATTAAATGTCTACGCCATAAAATAAGCATCAAATAAACAACCTAAAATTACACTTCAAAGAAGTAGTAAAAGCAGAATCAAGCATAAAGCTACCAGAAGAAAGAAAATAAAAATCAGAGCAGAAAGAAATAAAATAGAGACTAGAAATGATCAGTTCCGTTTGTCCCAGTCTGCATTCCATTCCTCCAACATCCTGGTTCATTTATTTTTTCATGTGTTTTTTACTGAGAAAATTATAATGCTATTGAATGGTGAAATAGGTGACCTTATTGTATGGATTATTGACTGCCATATTTGCCTTTGTTATTTCCCCCTTTTTGTTAATGGGAGTGTCTTCTGTGGTCTGCCCCTGTCTCACCACTGTTACATTGTGTGTGTGTGCACGTGTATGTGTGTTGTGAGAGACAAGTAACATTTTTAAAAAACTCTGTATCAAAAGAAGCCATATCATAGAAGCTGCCTCTGAAAATGATTATATATCACAATATAATGGTCTTTGGCACTGATGCCAAAATTAGATAAGAATTTGCGGAGTCCTGGGAAGAGCTGATTCTATTTTGCATGTGGGAGAGCCATGAATATTCTCAATCATTAGGAACACTGTGGTGGATTGATTTCAGTGATGGTCTCTGTGTTCTTGCTGATTTATATCAATGTTCTTCCATACTAACTCTGGTGCTAGTTATTGGTGAACACGACAAAAGTAAATGAATGTGAGCAGAGACTGCAAAACTGCTTATACATTCAGTCCTGTTTGAATTCTGCTCTTAGAACTTGAAGACTCCTAGCTAGTTGGCTGGATGCTGAGAAACATGCAGGCAAGTTTACCTCCTGGGCCAAGTATAGCCCCCAAACCACCCTTCTACACTCTGATTTATGATACTGGATCTGGGATTCTACAGATCACATTTTTGCTTTGCAAAGTAGCTCCATGTTAGGCCATGAAATAGGGGGTGCTAAACAGAGGAAGACTGTAAATTTAGAGGAAAAAAGATCTGTTTTTCTCATTTTGTTCCTGGTGGGCTTTGAGAGGTTCCTGCCTCTTTTCAGTTTCTGTGAAGAACATCCCAGTATTGTTTCCTTATCCCAGAAGTAGCAATTCCTCCCATGGCAACAAACAGTTTGCATTTTTTCCCCAGCATCTGCAGAGCGTTTTATTATTCCTCCCCGCTTAGAAACTAGCAGTAGCTGGCCAGTGCCCCCACTTCAGAAGTATGGATCCAAGGTCCTGCCTGAAGAAACAGGAACTCTAGCACTATTCAATCTATACTCTACACAGAGTTCTCCTTCAGTTCTGGGTATGCCAACTTTTTTCTGTAATTGCTTCCTCCAGGTAACCTTAGAATTCTTTGTATACTTTCAGTTACCAAGTTAACAACTTTATACTTAGTCATCTACTTTTTACATTCTTGCTTTCTTTTTGAACAGCCAGTGAAGTTTCTCTTTACTGAACAGGCCCACTCTGTATAGTATTGTCTCAAACAACAGCCAGCCAATTTCTATACATGTGGGCAAATTGATAATTTGACCAAAAATGCGTTAAGTTTGCCCAGCCAAGATGATCATCAGTTATCTTAGTGGTTACTGTTTTATGCTTTAAAACTTAAAGTTTTAGGGTGGATATGGAGTAGTAAAACACTAACAAATATGGAAATAAAAATTAAAATAAGAATCAGATATAATTTAGTAAATTTCAGATGGGTATAAATGAAAAAACAAAAAAAAACCAGCAACCCATATTGCAGATAGTTATGCAGAGAAAAGCATTTCCCTTCAAGATTGCTCATGAAAATGTTAATTTTAATAGCCCTTTAGGAAAGCAATCTGGAAATATCATTTAACATTAAAAATTCATGTGTACTTTAATAAGAAATCTCAATCCTAAAAAATCAATGCTCTTTAATAGAATGATTGAATAAAGTATTCTTATTATGAAGTATCATCCTGCCAATAAAAAGAATGAATTAAAACCATTTTATTTTTAGGCTTGTAAGAATTTTCCTAAGGAATTGCTGAATAAAAAAAGTAAGATGCAAAAAGGATAAATGAAAAAGCATACTTTAAAACTGTTGTAGGTAATTAGAAACTGAATTCATATCTTCATACATAATACTTTACCTTTATTTTCAAAGGGTGATAAATTGATCACTTTTGTTGGGAATTTACTTGGTGTAATTCTCCTAGCAAAGATACCTTCTTGACGTTGTATGGACATATCTTTATGTTTAAATACGTTCACATCTAAAATAAAAATTTAAAAGGAACAGTGCATGAATACTCTTGACTATTTACACACTTGTCCCCAACTCCATGTATCTCTCTTTATTTCTGCATTGGTAATTTTTCTTCCAACATTTTATTAAATGGCAACTTGTCTATTACTTAAATTTCTGTGCAGTCTCTCATCATTGTCTTTGTTTTTCATTCTGTGATAGTATCTTCCTTAATTTCAACGTTTATCCCAACTTCATTTTACTTTGACAAAAGGTTCATTTCTATAATAGATCTGTAGTCTATATTTAAAAGGAAACATTTAGGATGACAGTTTTGGAGATTGGAGGTCTACATGTAAGCCACTGGATCCCCTCACCCCAATTCAAATGTTTATTCGATTTATTTTTCATAAATCCTATTGTTATAAAGTAACATGTATTATGGAAAACATTTATTGAAACAGAGAATTATAAACCTACTTTTAAAATCATTGTCTAGAGGTTTTAAAACTCTCTAGCTAATTTCCCATTGATAATATGAGAGTTTAACTTAATTACAAGAGGAAATTCATGAAGACATTTGCCCATGAAATATTAACATGTAGGTACTGTTGTCATTAAAGATTCATACTTAAGCCCCAGAGAATATAACTAAACTGTAAATATTAGACTTAAAATTATTATTCTTACCATAGTGAGTCCTTGGTTGTGTCTTTGTCTCACCAGTTGTTTTACTTGAACCAATAGCATTTGTCAAGGGTTCTATATCAGTCTCTATAGACATAAAACAGGTTTCAAAACACTTTGTAAGGGAACCACTTATGTTAGATATGTTTTTAGTTCTTTTTTCTTTTGCAATTTCTTTTTCTTTTCTTTGTTTTTAGAGACAGGGTCTCGTTCTGTCACTCAGGCTGGAGTGCAGTGGTGCAAACATGGCTCACTGCAGCTTCAACCTCCTGGACTTAAGTGATTCTCCAGCCTCAGCCCCTCCAAGTAGCTGAGACTATAGGCATGTACCACCACGCCTGGGTAATTTTTGTATTTTTGTAGAGTCAGGGTTTTGCTGTGTTGTCTTTTGAAATTTCTATCTTATTTGCTGATATTTGTATTACCTTCCTTTTCTTCCTTAAGAATAATTTCCTTTAATTCTAAGAACACACTTATACTAAGTGTTTTGAGGTTTTTTTGGCTAAATCGAACAGTTGGGACTCACAAACAGTTATTGTGGCATTCCCTTTTCCTTGGTGTAGGTCACACTTCACTATTTCTTTGCACATTAATAATTTTGCAGAAGATTTGACAGTTTCCATAGTATATTGTAACATCTCCAGATACTGATTTCCTCCTCCTTTATCTGGGGCTTGTCACTGTTCTCTCCTTATTTATTTGCATCGCCATGTGACTGGGCTATTGTACTAAAGTCTCTTGCCTGTAGTGTGAAGTGCTACTGCTGCTCTCCAAGGGGCAGAGCCTTGAACATGTATCCAGTACCTTGGATTTAAAGGGCCATCTTTGAATGTGTCTCTTTACCTTATTTATCTGTTAAGCTGTCTGCCTCTTTCTGCATCATACTGGAGATCAAAGATAATTATATAACTATGTAACATGCTTGCACCAAGATGCAAGCCAGTAGTACAATCTCTGAATTATGTAACGCAAATAAAATACTGTATTGCAGGTGAGATTTTATAGATTTGCCTGACATTTTCATCAAATAGAGGGAATGGATAACCAGTGAAATAATTATCTGTTACACTCCTCTTGTCATCGCAGCCTTTCTGCTTTTGCGAATTAAATATAACTTTCCAGAAACAAAAAGTAAGTAGAATAGCTTTAGAAATGCCTACACTGAGGCTACTCTAAGGCCACTGTAACACTGAATTTTTATGGATTACTTTTCAAATGGATGAGTTTTAATACCAATAATATATTGCTAATGTTCCACTGATAGTATATACTAGATCTTAATTAAAGGATATTCGTGATGATTTTTTCCTATGTAACACTAACATGTAGGCAGTATTGTCATTAAAGTTCTATACTTAATTTAACTCAGGGAACAAATAAAGGTCACAAATATTAGACTCAAAAATTCTTTTTCTTACCCTGGTAACTCTTTAATTGTGTATTGATTGGTCCCTTTATTATATCTCTTCCAATAGCATCTTTTAAGAGTCCTTTATCAGTCTCTATAGAAATTAAACAGATTTCAAAATAATTTATAAGGTAAACATTACCATACATGTGCATATGTGTGTGTTTAACTAATTATAGAAAGATATTCATGAAGAATTTTACCAATGTAATACTATGATATAGGTACCTATGTAATAATAACATGTAGAAACTGTTGTCATTAAAGGTCTCTATTTAATTTAACTCAGGGAACATAAATAGGTTACAAATACTAGACTCAAAAATTATTTTTCTTACCCTGATGACTTTTTAATTGTGCATTGATGGTCCCTTTATGATATCTCTTCCAATAACATTATTGCTATGGAAAGCACTATGATACAGGTTCTGTTATCATTAAAGGTCTATACTTAATTTAACTCAGGGAATATACATAAGCCTAAATATTAGACTTGAAAAATTCTTTCTCTTACCTGGGTGAGTCTTTAGTTGTGTAATGATTGGCCCTAGTATTATACCTCTTCCAATATTATCTGCCAAGAATTCCTTATAGGTCTCTATTGAAATAAAGCAGATTTAAATATATTTTATAAGGTAAACGTTAGCATACCTTTCTCTGTGTGTGTGTGTGTGTGTGTGTGTGTGTGTGTGTGTTTAATTGTGGGAGGATATTCATGAAGAATTTTACCTGTGTAATACTAACATATAGTTACTATTGCCATTAAATGTACATACAATTTAACTCCAGGAATATAAATAAACCATAACCGTTAGTCTTGAAATTGTTTTTTATTACCTGGGTGACTTTTTAATTGTGCCTTCATTGACTCCTTCCTTATACTTCTTCCAATAGCGTATGAAAAGAAGTTCTTATCAATATCTATAAAAATAAAACAGATTTTAATATCATTACCATACTCGTGTGTTTGTGTGTTTAATTATAAAAAGATATTCATAATTTTACCTATGTAACACTTTAATATAGCTACTTTTGTCATTAAAGGTCTATACTTAATTTAACTCAGGGAATATAAATGAGCCATAAATATTAGATGTGAAAAATTCTGTTCCTTACCCTGGTGAGCCCTTAGTTGTACATTGACTGATCCTTTTATTATACCTCTTCCAATAGCATCTGTCAAGTGTTCCTTAGCAGGCTCTATAGAAATAAAACAGATATCAATATATTTTATAAGGTAAACATTACCATATCTCTGCGTGTGTGTGTGTGTTTAATTACAGGAGGATGTTCACTTAGAATTTTACCCATGTCATACTAACATATTGGTACTATTGTCATTAAAGCTTTACGCTTACCTCCAGGAATATAAATAAACCATAAATATTCGTCTTGAATTGTTTTTTTACCTGGGTGACTTTTAAATTGTGTTTTAATTGACCTCTTTATTATCCCTCTTCTAATAGCTCTGCCAAGAGTTCCTTACTAGTTGCTATAGAAATAAAGCAGATTTCAATATATTTTATAAGGTAAATATTTCGTGTGTGTGTGTTGTGTGTGCATGTGTAATACTAGTAATGAGTTTATTATAGTAGAAGAGGCACAATATAATGTCTGATTGCAGTATCAGACATTATATTGCATCACAAAGCAGAATTTGAAGGGCTACTGGCAATCATTTAAACCTATTATATTGAAGTTCCAAGATGTTTCATGATTTGAACATGACCACATCAAGATAATGACAAGCACAAACTGACACTTTATAATTGACTTTACTATATAATGACATCTCTTATGCAAACTAAAATTATCCTAGAAAGTTTATGGTGTAATAGAACTTTAAATTTTACACCAATAGCACTATCTACTGTGGGATATACCTGGTAAGATAAAACACATAATTTTAAAAAATAGTTCAATTTGCAAACCATGGTCTCTACAGTCACAGAGAGAGTTATTTTGGGGCAAAATTCTTTGATTTGTTAAAAAAGACTTCATGTAATTTCTAAGATTTGTAACTGTAAATCAAGTATGTATCAATAATGTAAAAAAATAATTAGATATTTTGTGGAATGTGAAAATGTGACTTTCATATCTTCTTAAGTTTGTAGACTTTGTAGCTGGAGAGGATGAAGCAAGTAAACTTGTAGTAATATCAACGTTGAGATTGCATGACTTCACAATGGAGTTTTCATGTGATTTGAATTTTTTGCTGGATTTGAAAACTACTGACTAGGTCATATAACAGGAAAATTACATGAAAGTTATGAAAGGAGAGTTAATGCTGAAAACGGACAATTAGGATGGGTGATTTGGGTCAACTAAACGACCTAATATTTTGTGAGAGAAAGTTGTTTATGGGAGACTATGTAACTAAAGTTGGAAACCTATAATGACCCAGGTACCATAGAGTGGAAGTTTTGCTCTGAAGAAATGGCTGAGCTCTTGAAAATGTTAAGTATTACAGTGTAACTTTTGAAGCCCAAATATACCACCAGTGAAATCCTAACCAAAGTATGGACCAGTAGAGGCATCATTACCAAAACGAGCCAAGACACATAAGAACATATTTTCTATAAGTACACAGCTATATTTTGTGAACATAAACAGATCTATAGAAACATAAAAATAGGGAATATGAGCAGTCATATTTTAACCTCTCTGATTATCAGTCCAACTAGTACACATAAGAAGGAATGGTTCATTTCAAGTCAGTATGCGAAGACTCTTAGATAAACAGGGAGGCAACAAGAAGACCATTTTAGGGGAGGTAAGGTTAAGCGTTTAGGAAGAGAATCTATGTGCTAAAGTAAGTTACAATCTAGTAACATTCATAAATTTCCTCCCTCACAGTATCCTCTCATTGCTTTAATTCTTTTAAAATATGATTCTGCCTGGAATGCACTGAGATATTTTTACAAAATAACAAACATAACCTGTGATATGCCTATGTAAAATACTCAATGGTTTTAAAGATGTTCACATATTTGTGTAGCTCTGAATAGCCAATTTTAGTTTCTACTTGAGTTTATACTAATCAAATTCCAGTGAGATACAGAAATATTACACCCATATAACATTATTCCCTCTTCAACATTTTTGTGCTACTATTATGTGTATTGCAACTATATACATTAAATACATTGTTATAATTATTTATATAATACTGTGCCTTTTAATTAAGCTAAGAAATAAAAGCAAGTACATATAGTGTTTACCATACTAACAAATACAAATAAATATATATATTTGCATTTATTCCTGTGGATTTGAGTTGCTATCCAGTGTTATTTTATTGTATTTTTGTACATTTTGTCCTTTGTTATGTCTCTTTTGCAAATATTTTCTCCCCCCACCTGTGGCTTGCCTTTTCATTCTCTTGACAGTGTCTCTTGCAGAGCAGAAATTTACAAGTTTCATGTAGTCCAGTTTTATCTTTTATGGACAGTGCCTTTGGTGTCACATCTAAAACGTCATCACCAAACCCAAGGTCATCTAGATTTTCTCCTAGGAGTATTATAGTTTTGTATTTATGTGTGTATTCTATTTTAAGTTAATTTTTATGTAGAGTATAAGGCGTGTGTGTGTGGACTTTTTCTCCTGTGGATGGTTCTGGCACTATTTGTTGAAAAGACTATCTTTTAGCTTTTAAAGGAAAATCGAAAATAGATATTGTTAGGTACTTGGGATAAATGAGTTACTGAAGTGAAGATTTAGATTTGTCCCAGAGTCTCCTAGCAGCCTGGGCAAAAGAGAAATATTTTGGTTGATGCAGTTTTTAAAAGTTTTCATTTTTTTATTTTAGTAGGTTTTTGGGGAACAGGTTGTGTTTGGTTACATGAATAAGTTCTTTACTGCTGACCTGTGAGATTTTGGGGCACCCATCACCTGAGCAGTGCACACTGCACCTAATGTGTAGTCGTGTATCCCTTGCCACCCCCTACAATTTCCTCCAAGTCCCCAAAGTCCAACATATCATTCTTATGCCTTTGTGTCCTCATAGCTTAGCTCCCACATGAGTGAGAACATACAATGTTTGGCTTTCCATTCCTGAATTACTTCACTTAGAATAATAGTCTCCAATTACATTCAGGTTGCTGTGAATGCCATTTTTTTTTCTTTTGCTTTTACTTTAAGTTCTGGGGTACATGTGCAGATCTTGCAGGATTGTTACATAGATATACACATGCCATAGTGGTTTGCTGCCTCCATCCCCCCATCACCTACATTAGGTATTTCTCCTAAAGTTATTCCTCTTCAACCTCCCCACCCCCTGCGATCCCTCTTCAACACCCCCCACCCTCAAACACACCTCAGTGTGTGATGTTCCCCTCCCTGCGTCCATGTGTTCTCATTGTTCAACACCCACCTATGAGTGAGAACATGCAGTGTTTGGTTTTCTGCTCTTGTGTTTGCTGAGAATGATGGTTTCCAGATTCATCCAGGTCCCTGCAAGGAACATCAACTCATCCTTTTTAATGGCTGAAAAGTATTCCATGGTGTCTATATGCCACATTTTCTTCATCCAGTCTATCATTAATGGGCATTTGGGTTGGTTCCAAGTCTTTGCTATTGTAAACAGTGCCTCAATGAACATATGTGTGTGCATGTGTCTTTATAAGAGAACAATTTATAATCCTTTGGGTATATACCCAGTAATGTGATTGCTGGGTCAAATGGTATTTCTAGTTCTAGATCCTTGAGGAATCGCCACACTGTCTTTCACAATGGTTGAACTAATTTATACTCCCAACAACAGTGTAAAAGTGTTTCTTTTTCACCACATCCTCTCCAGCATCTGTTGTCTCCAGATTTTTTAATGGTTGCCATTCTAACTGGCAAGAGATGGTATCTCAATGTGGTTTTGATTTGCATTTCTCTAATGAGCAGTGATGATGAGCATATTTTCATATGTTTGTTGGCTGCAGAAATGTCTTCTTTTGAAAGTGTTTGTTCATATCTTTCACCAATTTTTTGATGGGGTTGTTTGCTTTTTTTCTTGTGTATTTGTTTTAGTTCTTTGTAGATTCTGGATATTAGCCCTTTGTCAGATGAGTAGCTTGCAAAAAATTTTTCCCATTCTGTTGGTTACTGATTCACTCTAATGATTGTTTCTTTTGCTGTGCAGAAGCTCTTAATTGATCCCATTTGTCTATTTTGGCTTTTGTTGCCATTGTTTTTGGTGTTTCAGTCATGAAGTCCTTGCCTATGCCTATGTCCTGAATGGTGTTGCCTAGGTTTTCTTCTATGGTTTTTATGGTGTTAGGTCTCATGTTTAAATCTTTAATCTATCTGGAGTTAATTTTTTTATAAGGTGTAAGGAAGGAATCCAGTTTCAGCTTTCTGCACATGGCTAGCCAGTTGTCCCAACACCATTTATTAAACAGGGAATCCTTTCCCCATTGCTTTTGTCTGGCTTGTCAAAGATCAGATGGCTGTAGTTGTGTGGCATTACTTCTGAGGCCTCTGTTTTGTTTCATTGGTCTATATCTCTGTTTTGGTACCAGTACCATGCTGTTATGATTACTGTAGCCTTGTAGAGTAGTTTGAAGTCAGGTAGCATGATGCCTCCAGCTTTGCTCTTTTTGCTTAGGATTGTCTTGGCTCTATGGGCTCTTTTTTGGTTCAATATGAAGTTTAAGGTGTTTTTTTCCAGTTCTGTGAAGAAGGTCAATGGTAATTTGATGGAGATAGCATGAATCTATAAATTACTTTGGGCAGTATGGCCATTTCCACAATATTCATTCTTCCTAATCTTGAACATGGAATGTTTTTCCATCTGTTGGTATCCTCTCTTATTTCCTTGAGCAGTGGTTTGTAGTTTTCCTTGAAGATGTCCTTCAGGCCCTTTGTTAGTTGTATTCCTAGGTATTTAATTCTCTTTGTAGCAATTGTGAGTGGTTTGGTTTGCTCATGATTTGGCTCTCTGTTTGTCTGTTATTGGTGTATAGGAATGCTTATAATTTTTGCACATTGATTTTGTATCCGAGACATTGCTGAAGTTGCTTATCATTTTAAGGAGATTCTGGACTGAGACTATGCGGTCTTCTAAATATACAATCACATTGTCTACAAATAGATCAATTTGACTTCCTCCTTTCCTAACTGAATACCCTTTATTTCTTTTTCTTGCCTGATTGCTCTGGCTTGAACTTCTAATACTATATTGAATAGTAGCGGTGAGAGAGGGCACCCTTGTCTAGTGCCAGTTTTCAGAGCGAATGCTTCCAGTTTTTGCCCATTCAGTATGAAATTGGGTTTGTCATAAATAGCTTTTATTATTTTGAGATACATTCTGTCGATACCTAGTTTATTGAGAGTGTTTAGCATAAATGGCTGTTGAATTTTCTTGAAGATCTTCTCTGCATCTATTGAAATAATCATGTGGTTTTTGCCTTTGGTTCTGTTTATGTGGTGGATAACGTTTATAGTCTTGCATATGTTAAACCAGCCTTGCATCCCTGGGATGAAGCCTACTTGATCATGGTGGATAATCTTTCTGATTTGCTGTTGCAATCAGTTTGCCAGTATTTTATTGAAGATTTTTGCATCTATGTTCATCATGGATCTTGGCTTGAAGTTTTCTTTTCTTGTTGAGTCTCTGCTGGGTTTTGGTATCAGAATGATGTTGGTCTCATAAAATGATTTGGGAAGAATTCCCTCTTATTGAATTATTTGGAATAGTTTCAGAAGGAGTGGTACCAGCTCCTCTTTGTATGTCTGGTAGAATTTGGCTGTGAACCCATCTGGACCTGGACTTTTTTTGGTTGGTAGGCTATTAATTGCTGCCTCTATTTCAGACCTTGTTATTGGTCTATTCAGGGATTCAATTCTTTCTGGTTTCGACTTGGGAGGGTGTAACTGCACAGGGATTTATTCATTTCTTCTAGATTTACTGGTGTATGTGCAGAGAGTTGTTTGTAGTAATCTCTGATGGTAGTTTGTATTTCTGTGGACTTGGTGGTGATATCCCCTTTATCATTTTTTATTTCATCTATTTGATTCTTCTCTCTTTTCTTTTTTATTAGTCTGGCTAGTGGTCTAACTATTTTGTTGATCTTTTAGAAAATCAGCTCTTGGATTTATTGATTTTTTCGAAGGGTTTTTTGTGTGTCTATCTACTTCAATTCTGCTCTGATCTTACTTATTTCTTGTCTTCTGCTAGCTTTTGAATTTGTTTGATCTTGCTCCTCTAGATCTTTTATTTTTGACATTAGGGTGTCGATTTTATATCTTTCCTCAAGTCTCTGGTGGCCATTTATTGCTATAAATTTCCCTCTAGACACTGCTTTA
This sequence comes from Sapajus apella, assembly GCF_009761245.1. Lineage (NCBI taxonomy): Eukaryota > Metazoa > Chordata > Mammalia > Primates > Cebidae > Sapajus > Sapajus apella. Next base: position 4,064,717 of record NW_022437051.1, read on the forward strand.
AATGTGTCCTGGAGTTTCTGGTACATTGCGTCTTCATTCTCATTGGTTTTGAAGAACATATTTATTTCTGCCTTCATTTCATTATTTATCCAGTAGTCATTCAGGAGCAGGCTGTTCTGTTTCCATGTAGTTGTGCGGTTTTGAGTGAGGTTTTTAATCCTGAGTTCTACTTTGATTGCACTGTAGCCTGAGAGACTGGTTGTTATGATTTTCGTTCTTCTGCATTTGCTGAGGAGTGATTTACTTCCAATTATGTGGTCAATTTTAGAGTAAGTGAGATGTGGAGCTGAGAAGAATGTATATTCTGTGGCTTTGTGGGGGAGAGTTATGTAGATGTTAATTAGGTTCTCTTGGTCCAGATCTAAGTTCAAGTCCTGGATATCCTTGTTAATTTTCTGTCTCATTGATCTGTCTAATATTGTCAGTGGACTGTTAAGGTCTCCCATTATTGTGTGGGAGTCTACATCTCTTTGTAGGTTGTTAAGAAGAACTTGCTTTATGTAACTGGGTGCTCCTGTATTGGGTACATATATATTTAGGATAGTTAGCTCTTCTTGTTGCATTGATCCTTTTACTATTATGTAATGCCCTTTGTCTCCTTTGATCTTTGTTGGTTTGAAGTCCATTGTATCAGAGACTAGGATTGCAACCCTGCTTTTTTTTTTTTTCTCTCCATTTGCCTGGTAAATCTTCCTCTATCCCTTTATTTTGAGTCTATGTGTGTCTTTGCACGTGAGATGGGTCTCCTGAATACAGCACACTTATGGGTCCTTGATTTTTTATCCAATATGCCGGTCTGTGTTTTTTGATTGCAGCATTTAGCCCATTTACATTTCAGGTTGATATTGTTATATGTGAATTTGATCCTGCCATTTTGATACTAGCTGGTTGTTTTGCCTGTTAGTTTATACAGTTTCTTCATTGTGTTGATGGTCTTTACTATTTGGTACGTTTTTGCAGTGGCTGGTACTGGTTGTTCCTTCCCATGTTTAGTATTTCTTTCAGATGCTCCTGCAAGGCAGGCTTAGTGCTGACAAAATCTCTCAGCAATTGCTTGCCCATAAAGGATTTTATTTCTCCTTTACTTATGAAGCTTAGTTTGGCTGGATATGAAATTCTGGGTTGAAAGTTCTTTTCTTTAAGGATGTTGAATATTGGCCCCCACACTCTTCTGGCTTGTAGGGTTTCTGCTGAGAGATCTGCTGTGAGTCTGAAGGGCTTCCCTTTGTGGGTAACCTGACCTTTCTTTCTGGCTGCCCTGATCATTTTTTCCTTCATTTCAACCCTGGTGAATCTGAGGATTATGAGCCTTGGGGTTGCTCTTCTTGAGGAATATCTTTGTTGTGTTCTCTGTATTTCCTGGATTTGAATGTTGCCCTGCCTTCCTAGGTTGGGGAAGTTCTCCTGGATAATATCATGAAGAATGTTTTCCAGCCTGGATTTATTCTCACCATCATATTCAGGTACACCAACCAAATGTAGATTAGTTCTTTTTACATAATCCCATATTTCTTGGAGAATTTTTTCATTTCTTTTCACTCTTTTTTTCTCTAATCTTGTCTTTTTGTTTTATTTCATTGGTTTGGTCTTCAGTCTCTCATATCCTTTCTTCTGCTTGATCGATTGAGCTATTCAACTTATGTATGCTTCTCATGCTGTGTTTTTCAGTTCCATCAAGTCATTTATGTTTCTCTCTAAGTTGGTTATTCTAATTAGCATTTTGTTTAACCTTCTTCAAGGTTCTTAGTTTCTTTGCATTGGATTAGAACATGTTTCTTTAGTTCAGAAAAGTTTATTATAATCCATCTTCTGAAGCCTGCTTCTGTCAATTCATCAGACTCATTCTCCATCCAGATTTTTCTCTTGCTGGCGAGGAGTTGTGATCCCTTGAAGGAGGAGAGGCATTCTGGTTTTCAGTGATTTCAGCCTTTTTGCACTGGTTTCTCCCCATCTTCGTGGATTTATCTACCTTTGGTCTTTGAAGTTGGTTACTTTTGGATGGGGGTCTCTGAGTGGATGTCTTTCTGTTGATGTTGAAGCTATTTCTGTTTTTTAGTTTTCCTTCCAACAATCAGGCCCCTCTGCTGCAGGACTCCTGGTGGTCCACTCCACACCCTGCTTGCCTAGGAATTACCTGTGAGGACTGCAGAACGGTAAGAGTTGCTGCCTGTTCCTTCTGTTCATACCTTTGTCCCAGAAGGGTGCCCAACAGATATCAGCCAGAAGTCTCCTTTATGATGTGCCTCTTTGGATATACAGGGGTCTGGGAGCCACTTGAGGAGGCAGTCTGTCCCTTATCAGAGCTCAAGTGCTGTGCTCAGAGCTCTGTTTTTCTGTTCAGAGCTGCTGGGCAGAGATGTTTAAGTCTGCTGCAGTAGAACTCACAACTGCCTCTTTTCCCATGTCCTCTGTCCCAGGAAGGTGGAGCTTTATTTATAAGTCCCTGACGTGTTGCTTCCTTTTTTCAGAGATGCCCTTCTCAGCAAGAAGGGAGTCTGACAGTCACAGTCTGCCTGCAGAGATGTTGCTGAGCTGCCGTGGGCTCTGTCCGGCTGCTGTGTAAAGGTCCTTGCAGTCTTGTTTACACAAGTAAGGTTAGAACTGCCTCAGTAATGGCAGACGGCCTCAGTAATGGCAGACTGCCTCGGTAATGGTGGATTGCCTGGGTAATGGTGGACTGCTTCAGTAATGATGGACTGCCTAGGTAACAGTAGACTGCCTTGGTAATGGCAGACACCCTTCCCCCCATGGAGCTCGAGGGTCCTGCGTCGAACTCAAATTGCTGTACTGGCTGCAAAACTTTCAAGCCAGTGCATTTAATATTGCTGGTCCTGTGGGGGTGGGACCTGCTGAGCCAGATCACCTGGCTTCCTGCCTTCAGCCCCCTCTTTTTGAGGGGAATGTGCAGCTCTGTCTTGCAGGTCTTCCAGGTGCCAGTTAAAATGGCTGCCCATATTTGTGTGGGTTTTTGTGCTGGAAACAGTACTTTTCAACCAGTGGGAATCTACTGGTCTGTGGGCCGTAAAGACCATAGGAGAAGTGCAGTATCTGAACCAGAGTGCCAGAGTGGCTGGAGAAGCCCCCCGTGGCCTCCATCGGGTAGGAGGGGGGTCCTCCAGTTTGCTACACTTCCCAGGTGAGGCAGCACCACACCCTGCCTTGGCTTGCCCTCCTTGGGCTACACCTACTGTCCAACTAGTCCTATTGAGATGTACCTGGTACCTCGGTTGGAAATGTGGCAATCACTCACCCTCTATGTCACTCTCTTTGGGAACTGTGCTCCGGAGCTGTTCCTATTTGGCCATCTTGGCAGAGCTCCAAATTGTTTATATTTTGTTTCTTTTTATGGCAAAGTAGTATTCCATGGTATATATATACACCACATTTGCTTTATCCACCACATTTTCTTTATCCACTCATTGACTGATGGGCATTTGGGCTGATTCCATATTTTTGCAATGGCAAATTTTACTGCTATAACATGTGTGTGCAAGTATCTTTTTGTATAATGATTTCCTTTTCTCTGGGTAGATACCTAGTAGTGGGATTGCTGGATCAAAGTGTAGATCTACTTTTAGTTTTTAAGCAATCTCCACGCTGTTTTCCATAGTGGTTGTACCAGTTTACATTCCCTCCAACCTTGTAAAAATGTTTCCTTTTCACTACATCCATGCCAACATCTATTATTTTCTGATTATGGCCATTCTTGCAGGAATGAGGTGGTATCACATTGTGATTTTGATTTGCATTTCCCTGATAATTAGTGATGTTGAGCATTTTTCCATATGCTTGTTGGCCATTTGCATATACCATGCACATCTTATTTTGTGAATTGTCTATGTATGTCCTTAGCTTGCTTTCTGATGGAATTACTTGTTTTGTTCTTGCTAATTTGTTTCAGTTCCTTGTAGATTCTGAATATTAATCCTTTGCCAGATGTATAGATTGTGAGGATTTTCTCCCATGCTGTGGGTTGTCTCTTTACTCAGCTGATTGTTTCTTTTCCTATACAGAAGCTTTTTAATTTACTTAAGTCCCGTCTATTTACTTTTTTTTTTTTTTATTTACTTTTAGGTTCTTGGTCATGAAGTCTTTGCCTAAGCCAATGTCTAGAAGGGTTTTTCTGATGTTATCATCTAGAATCTTTATTGTTTCAGGCCTCAGATTTAAGTCTTTGATCCATCTTAAGTTGATTCTTGTATAAAGTGAAAGATGAGGATTGAGGATCCAATTTCATTGTCATATATTAGGCTTGCCAACTATCCCAGCACCATTTGTTGAATAGGGTGTCCTTTCCACACTTTATGTTTTACTTTGCTTTGTCAAAGATCAGTTGATTATTTGACTTTATTTCTGGTTCTCCATTCTGTACCATTGGTCTATATACCTATTTTTATACCAGTATCATGCTGTTTTGGTGACTATAGCCTTACAGTATAGTTTGAAGTTGGGTGATGTGATGCCTCCAGGTTTCTTTTTGCTTAGTTTTACTTTGTCTATGTGGGCTCTTTTTTGGTTCCATATGAATTTTAGAATTATTTTTTCTAGTTCTGTGAAGAATGATGGTGGTATTTTTATGGGAATTGTACTGAATTTGTAGATTGCTTTTAGCAGTATGGTCATTTGTATCATTTGTGATTTCTTTCAGCAGTGTTTTGTAGTTTTTGTTGTAGTGGTCATTCGTGTCCTTGGTTAAGTGTATTCCTATGGTTGGTTGGTTGGTTTGTTTGTCCAGCTATTGTGAAAAGAGTTGAGTTATTGATTTGATATTCTCAGTTTGCTCACTGTTGGTGTACAGCAGCACTGCTTATTTGTGTATGTTAACTTTGTATCCTGAAACTGCTGAATTTATTCAAAAAAGCTCCAGGAGATTTTTGGCTGTTTTAGTTTCTTTCTAGGTATATGATAATATCATCAGCAAACAGTGACAGTTTGGTTTCCTCTTTACCAATCTGGATGCCCTTTATTTTCTTCTCTTGTTTGATTGCTCTGGCTAGGACTTCCAGTATTATGTTGATTAGAAATGGTGAGACGCATCCTTGTCTTGCTCCAGTTCTCAGGGTGAATGCTTTCAACTTTTCCCCATTCATTATAATGTTGGCTGTGGGTTTGTCATAGATAGCTTTTATTACCTTAATTATGTCCCTTTTATGCCAATTTTGCTGAGGGTTTTAATCATAAGGGATGCTGGATTTTGTCAAATGTTTCTTCTGCATCTATTGAGATGATCATGTGATTTTGTTTTTAATTCTGTTTATGTGGTGTATGCACATTTATTGACTTGCATTCCTGGCATAAAACCCACTAGATCATGGTGGATTATCTTTTTGATATGCTCTTGGATTTGGTTTGCTAGTATTCCATTGACGAATTTTGCATCTATGTTGATCAGGGATATTGGCCTGTAGTAGTAGTAGTAGTTGTTGTTGTTGTTATGTATTTTTCTGGTTTTGGTATTAGGATGATACTGGCTTCATAGAATTATGTAGGGAGGATTCCCTCTTTCTGTACTATTATTATTATTTTTTGCAATAATGTCAATACAATTGGTACCAATTCTTCGAATGTCAGATAGAGTTCAACTGTGAATTCATTTGGTCCTAAACTTTTTTTTGTTGCAATTTTAAAATTACCATTTCAATCTTGCTACTTGTTATTAGTCTGTTCAGAGATTCTATACCTTCCTGGTTTAATCTAGGGGGATTGTATATGTCCAGGAATTTATCCATCTTCTCACTCATAGGCGGGTGTTAAACAATGAGAACACATGGACACAGGGAGGGGAGCACTACACACTGGGGTCAGTTGGGGGGAAATAGGGGAGGGACGGTGGGGGGTGGGAAGCTGGGGAGAGATAGCAAGGTGAGAAATGCCAGATGTAGGTGATGGGGAGGAAGGCAGCAAATCACACTGCCACGTGTGTTCCTATGCAACAATTTTGCATGTTCTTCACATGTACCCCAAAACCTAAAATGCAATAAAATAAATGGGAAAAAAAAATTTATCCATCTTCTCTAAGTTTCCTAGTTTATGTGGGTAAATGTGTTCAGAGTAGCCTTGAATAATGTTTTGTATTATTTCTGTGGTATCAGTTGTAATATCTCCTGTTTTGTTTCTAATTGGGCTTATTTGGGACTTCTTTTCTTGGTTAATCTTGCTAATGGTCTATCGATTTTATTTATCTTTTCAAATAATCAGCTTTTTGTTTCATTTATCTTTTGTATTTTTTTTTTCATTCTCATTTAGTTCTACTCTGATCTTTGTTATTTCTTTTCTTCTGCTGGGTTTGGGTTTGGGTTTGGAATGCTCTTGTTTCTTTAGTTCCATGAGGTGTGACCTTAGATTGTCTACTCATGCTCTTTCAGATTTTTTGATTTAGACATTTAATGCTATGAACTTTCCTCTTAGCAACGCTTTTGCTATATTCCAGAGGTTTTGATAGGTTGTGCCACTATTATCGTTCAATTCAAATAATTTTTAAATTTCCATCTTGATTTCACTGTTGATCCAATGAACATTCGGGAGCAGACTATCTGATTTCCATGTATTTACTTGGTTTTGAGGGTTCCTTTTGGAGTTGATTTTTGATTTTATTCCACTGTGGTCTGAGAGAGTACTTGATATAATTTCAGTTTTCTTAAATTTGCTGAGACTTTTTTTGGATCTGTTGTATGGTCTACCTTGGAGAATGTTCCATGTGCTGATAAATAGAATGTATATTCTGCATTTCTTGAGTAGAATGTTCTGTAGATATCTGTTAAGTCCATTTGTTGTAGGGTAGAGTTCAAGTTCATTCTTTCTTTGTTGACTTTCTGTCTTGATGACTAGCCTTGTGCTATCAGTAGAGTATTAAAATCCCCCACTATTATTGTGTTATCTCATTTTCTAAGTCTAGTAGTAATTGTTTTTATAAACTTGGTATCTCCAGTTTTAGGTGCATATATATTTAGAATTGTGATATTTTCCTGTTGGACTAGTTCTTTTATCATTCTATAATGTCTCTCTTTGTCATTTTTAACTGCTGTTGCTTTAAGATTTGTTTGTCTGATATAAGAATAGCTACTCCTGCTTGCTTTTGGTGTCCATTTCCACAGAATATCTTTTTCCACACCTTTACCTTAAGTTTATGTGAGTCCTTGTAAGTTCAGTCTCCTGAAGACAACAGAAACTTGGTTGGTGAATTTTTATCTATTCCGCCATTCTGTATCTTTTAAGTGGAGCATTTAGGCCACTTATATTTAATGTTAGTATTGAGATGTGAGGTACTATTTCATTCATTGTACCATTTGCAGTCTGAATATCTTGTTTTTCTTCTCCACTGTGTTAATTGTTATATGGGTCCTGTGAGATTTATGCTTTAAGGAGATTCTATTTTGGTGTATTTTGAGAGTTTGTTTCAAGATTTAGAGCTCCTTTCGGCAGTTTTTGTAGTGCTGGCTAGGTAGTGGCAAATTCTCTCAGCATTTGCTGTCTGGAAAAGATTGTACATTTTCTTTCATTTATGAAGCTCAGTTTCAGTGAATACAAAATTTTTGGCTGATAATTGTTTTGTTTAAGGAGGGTAAAAATAGAACCCGAATCCCTTTTAATTTGTAGCGTTTCTGCTGAGATGACTGCTGTTAATCTGACAGGTTTTCCTTTATAGGTTACCTGATGTTTTTGCCTGACAGGTTTTAGGATTCTTTCCTTGACTTTAGATAATCTGATGACTATGTGCCTACATGAAGAGATTTTTGTGATGAATTTGCCAGGTGTTCTTTGAGGTTGTTGTGTTTAGATGTCTAGAACTCTAGGAAGGTTAGAGAAGTTTTTCTTGATTATTCTCTCAAATATGTTTTCCAAACTTTTCTATTTATCTTTTTCTCAGGAACTCCAATTATTCTCAGGTTTAGACTGTTGGATACAATAAGTTGTAAATTTCTCATTAAAGAATCAGTATGTCAGTATATTCAGTTCTTTGTTCTGAATTTTCAAGTTTAACTTCCATGTAGTTTCAGTAAACAACCTTTTCTACTAGTTCTAACCAGTAGTTCTCATCTGTTCCCCTGGTCCTCTGCTCCGTCCTGACTCATCCTGGTTATCTGCTCCACTTACCTCTCTTCCTTGACTCATCCTGGTCACCTGCTTTGACCTGAGTCACTTCTGGTAAACTGCTCTGATCTGAGTCACCTTTAGTTACTTGTTCCATAACCATTTTTCCTGACAAACCACTCACCCTGCCACTCTGGCTCATACCCCTGCTCTCTTTATAATAGCCACTCAGAATTAGCTTAGACTGTGTGATATAACCCTAGCCAATAGGGGAGCAACACAGCAGTAGGGGCTGCATCAGAGGATAAGAACCTCTTCCTCTCCCCTGTTCAGGTGTGCCTTGTCATTGCTACATCCATGAGATGCACCCTTCTATAGAAATAAATTGCCTTGCTGACAGAATTTATATTTGAGTGCTATTTATTTTGAGTCATTGAAATTTTACATATAACAACCTGGTGGCTTGTAAAGGAAAAAACCATTCTTCTCTGGGTGGTTTGAAGTCCTCTCTTGTGAGGAGACTTGTCCTGCTACCTCATTGCAGCAGCCTTGGGGTAAGGGATCCAGACCCACTTGGTGTGATGAACAAGCCCAGACTCTCAGCAATGAGGAAAAAAAGAAAATCCTACAAATACCACAGCAACCAGGCAACTCTGTGCACAGACCAAGGAAAAGATGCTGTGGGAGCTGAGCTGATAAAGCATTTCCCTGGTGGTTGGGACCAAGGTAAGAAAAGACCCAGGGGGTGGACATTAAAGTTTTCCTTGGTTGGAACATACCAAGGCAAGAAAATCTGCAGGGGGTGTGAAGTATTCCTTGGTTGGGGTGGCTTGGAGGTTAAAAAGAGGTGAGACATCTCCATTAGAGGGGACTGAACCAAACACAAACCTCCAATAGAAGAGAGGTGAAAATTTTCCAGTAGGGGAAATTGGGCCTCACCCAAAAGGCAAGAAATTTCCAGTAAGAGAAATTGTACCTTACCCCAAAACCATCAAGATGGGAAATACCCCAAGCAAGACAGGGAGCAAGAAGGATAAAAATAGTAACAAGGATATCACCCTTGATAGTCCCCTAGGTTTCATGTTAAAATAATGGAAGGATAATAAAATGACTAAACATAAGAAAAGAAACACATGACAAAATACTGCTGTTTCATTTGGGTTCAGCGATCCAGCCTCAAACCCTCAATCTTCTGGCCAAAGTTTGGGTAGAACGAGGATGTAATGTGTCAGCTTCTAATCCAATATGTTAATGATAGAAGTCCAGTGTCTCAAGAAGAACTGGACCATGCTCTTTGTTGGAGGCAGGGACCTATCCCCACCTTTCCCTTAAAAACAAATAGGGAATAATCCAACCTGGTACCTCAAAATGAAAAGTCACAGGAGCCAGTTCCCATGCCTAAAGACTCCAGTTCATGGGATCCCCTAGATTATCTTTCCTTTCTCAGTGTCCCCTGTTCTTCCCACCAGGCAGCCACTGCCACCTCAGATCTCATTTTAAATCCTTCCTCTGCTCATATTATCCTTTTTCCTTATAACCCTGACTCTTGGGAATTACCATCCCCTGAGCCTGTTCCCTCCTAACCTAAACAACCCTCTCTAAAAGAACTCCAGCATGAGGTAGAACAATGTAAAGAAGATGTTCAGAATTTCCCATTTCCCTCCACACCTAAAGAGTCAGCCCTGACTCTCTTCCCTTTGAAAGTGGTACCACAAAGAGGGGGAGCCATTGGCTTTGTAAATGTCCCCTTAACCAGTTCAGAGGCCAGAATTCAAAAAAGGAGCTTAAGCCACTACTAAATGACCCTTACGGAGTGGCACATCAAATTGATCAGTTCTTAGGACCTCAGTTACACACTTGGGGCAAGTTAATGTCCATCTTGGGTATCCTCTTTTCAAGGAAAGAAAGGAGTATGATTCATAGGGCTGCTATGGCAGTTTGGGAACGTGAACATACTCCTGGTCAAAACATTCCTACTGCAGACCAGAAATTTCCCGACACCCTAGTGGGACAATAACAATACAGATCACTGGGAAAACATGCAGGACCTAAGGGAGATGATAATAAAAGGAATTCTGGAATCAGTACCCCCAACCCAAAATTTTTCTAAAGCATTTGATATACAAAAGAAAAAGGATGAAGGGTCTAAGAGTTCCCTAGACAGACTGAGGGAGCAAATGAGGCAATATGTAGGCCTTGATTTGGATGATCCCTTTGGGCAAGGACTGTTGAAACTTCAATTTGTCACTAAAAGTTGGCCAGACATTTCAAAAAAATTACAAAAGATAGAAAACTGGGAAGGCCGTCCCCTAAGGGAGCTTCTCAGGGAAGCTCAGAAGGTATATGTGAGGAGAGACAAAGAAAAGCAAAAACAGAAGACAAAACTTATGTTAACCACCTTCCAACAGATGGCTCCAAACCCATATACTTCTAAACAGAGCTTCCAGAGAGCCAGAAACTATAAAGGGTCCAAACCCTCCTTTAAATGACCCCAGCCTCCATCTGGAGGACCAAGGCCCTCATTTACCAGACACCCTAAAGAGTATGAGGGAGCAAGATCAAAGAATCCCAGACTAAAAGGGAGGAAGAAGAAGGGAAAGATAGGTGCTATATATGTGGAAGAAAAGGTCACTTCAAGAGAGAATGTCCCAAACTAAGAAAGGAGAAAGAAGCCCTTCCACTCATGACTTTCAGGGAAGAGTGGAGGGGTTACGGGCTCTGTCTCTTTTATCTTGAGTCCCACCAGGAGCCCTTGATAAATTTAGAGGTAAGACCTAACGTGAGTTTATCACCTTTTTAGTCGATTCAGGGGCCGTTCATTCCTCTGTTTGTGCCCCCCTGTCTAATGTTGTCTGCTCCTCAGAAGAACTTTTAGTCTCTAAGGTAAAAAGTGAAGGATTTAAAACAAAAATTTTAGAAAGCACAGACGTCAGATATAGGGATCACTTAGCTCATATTCAGTTCTTGTTAATCCCTGAAGCAGGGACTAAGTTATTGGGGAGGGATTTAATGTTAAAGTTGAGCATAGGTCTACAAGTTAGCCCAAGAGGATCCCTCACCTCATTAAATCTATTCACCACTGCAGGTGAAAAATAATTAATCCTAATGTCTGTTCCAAAGAAGGGAACTGAGGAAACTCTGAGTCCCTCCAATCTACATCAAGCTAAAAACCCCTAGAGAAGTAGTAAGAAGGAAGCAATACCCTATTCCCCTAGAGTGCAGGATAGGGTTGAAACCTATAATTGAAGGCCTTTTTAAATATGGGCTTCTCAAGCCCTGTATGACCCCTTATAACATCCTGATATTGCCAGTCAAGAAATCAGACGGGTCACACCAGCTGGCACAGGACCTTACAGCTATCAACCAAATAGTCCAGACCATCCACGCTGTTGTCCCCAGTCCTTACACCATTCTCAGCAAGATTCCATATAATCATCAATGGTTTACTGTAATTGATTTGAAGGATGCTTTTTGGGCATGTCCCCTGGCTGAAGATAGCTGAGATATATTTGCTTTTGAGTGGGAGGATTACCATTCAGGGTGGAAACAACAATACTGATGGAAAGTCTTGCCCTAAGGGTTCACAGACTCCCCTAATCTTTTTGGCCAAATTTTATAACAAGTATTAGAAAAAGTTGTCATCCCAGAGCAAATATGCCTTCTCCAGTACAATGATCTTATATGTGGTGAAGATATAAAGAAGGTAACTGACTTCCCTACACATATTCTTAATCATCTGCAGTTGGAGGGACTACAAGTCTCAAGAAAACTTCAGTATGTAGAGCCTGAAGTTAAATATTTAGGCCACTTAATAAGTGCAGACAAGTGAAGAATAGGGCATGAATGAGTTGAGGGAATCATGTCCCTACCCTTGCCTCAAACTATATAAGAACTCAGGAAATTTTTAGAGTTAGTTGGATACTGCTGCTTATGGATCAACTCATATGCATTACACAGTAAACTGTTTTATCAGAAACTTGCCCATGAGAAGCCTGTCTCCTATGGACTTCTGAGGAAGTTGATCAAGTTGAGGAGCTGCAAGAAAGGCTCATAACTGCCCCTCTTTTAGCCTTTCCCTCCCTAGAAAAGCCATTCCACCTTTCCATCAATGTGGACAGTGGAGTAGCTTTAGGATTGCTTACTCAAGGGCACGGAGGTCACCAGCAGCCCATGGCCTTCCTAGTAAAGGTCTTAGATCCAGACACTTATGGATGGCCTCAATGCATCCAATCCATTACTGCTACAGCAATATTATTCAATGAAAGCAGAAAGTTAACCTTTGGAGGAAAATTGACTGTAAGCATGCCTCACCGAACTATCTTAAACCAGAAAGCAGGGAGATGGCTTACTCACTCAAGAATCTTAAAGTATGAGGTCATTCTGCTAGAAAAAGATGATTTAACATTAACCACTGATAATTTGCTCAACTGGGAAGGTTTCCTAATAGGGAATCCAAATCTAAGGAGAGGACACACATGTTTAGGTTTGATTGATTTCCATATAAAAGTTTGATCAGACCTAGGAGAAACTCCCTTCAGAATAGGATGGCACTTATTCATAGATGGTTCCTTCTGGGTGATTGAGGGAAGAAGACACAATGAGTATTCAGTAATTGATGGAGAAACTCTTGTTGAAATAGAATCAGGAAAATTGCCTAACAGTTGGTCTGCTCAAATGTGTGGGCTGTTTGCACTCAGTCAAGCCTTAAAGTACTTACAGAACCAGGAAGGAACCATCTATATCAATTCTAAGTATGCCTTTGGAGTGACCCATACATTTTGAAAAATTTGGACTGAATAAGGTCTCATTAATAGTAAAGATCAAGACCTTGTTCACAAGAAGCTAATCATCCAAGTATTGAATAATCTTGAGTTGCCAGAAGAAATAGTTATTGTCCATGTTCTCAGACACCAGAAAAGCCCTTTTTTTGAAAGTCAAGGAAATAACCTAGCAGATGAGACAGCCAAACAGGCTGCTGTTTCTTCTGAAATGCATATGTTTTACTTAACTCCCTACCTCCCTTCTCCTACCATAATCTCCATTTTCTCTTACACTGAAAAAGAAAAGCTAATAAGAATAGGTGCTAAAGAGAATTCAGAAGGAAAATGGATATTGCCAGACCAGAGAGAAATGTTGTCAAAACCCATTGTGAGGAAACTCTTATTCCTAAGGGACCCACTAGGGGCCCCAGGCGTGTGTGATGCAGTTCTCAGAGTTTATGGTTGTATAGGAATTTATACCCTGGCCAAACAGTTACAGATAGTTTCTTCGTATGTAAGAAAAGTAATAAACAAACTACAAAAAGATTACTTCTCAGGGGAAGGAATCCAGGCTTAAGGCGATTCCAAAGTATCCAAGTTGATTACAGAGAAATGCCTCCAATAGGTCATCTAAAATATTTACTAGTGATAGTAGATCACCTCACTCACTGAGTTGAAGCTATCCCCTTTTCAAATGCAACAGCTAATAATGTAGTCAAGGCTCTAATTGAAAATATAGTACCCAGGTTTGGACTAATAGAAAATATTGACTCAGACAATGGAAATCATTTCACTGCATACGTCATTAAAAAGTTATCCCAAACATTAGACATTAGATGGGCATACCATACTCCTTGGCACCCACCATCATCAGGGAAAGTAGAAAGAATGAATCAGATTTTAAAGAACCATTTAACTAAATTAGTCTTAGAGACTTGGTTGCCATGGACCAAGTGCCTTCCCACTGTCCTGCTGAGAATCTGAACTGCCCTATGGAAAGATATTCATTGTCCTCCTTATGAAATGCTCTACAGATTGCCTTATTTACATTCCATTACTGATATTCCTACCTTCAAAACAAAAGATCAATTCCTTAAAAATTATATACTTGGTCTATCTTCTACTTTCTCTTCTCTTAAAATTAAGAGAAAGTAGTGCCTCTTAGCACAGTCACCACCCCTGGAGTTCCTGGTACATCAACATCAGCCTGAGGATCACATCCTCATCAAAAGCTGGAAAGGGAAGCTCAAGCTGACCTGAGAAGGACCTTACTTAGTGCTTCTAACTACTGAAACCACAGTCTGTACAGCAGAGAGAGGATGTACCATCACACCTGAGTCAAGAAAGCGCTGCCCCCTCCAGAGGCACGGGCCATATTCCCACAGAAAAACCCTACCAAACTAAAGCTAAGAAAAATTTAACTCTCTTTCATCTATTCTATTATTTTTTCCTCGCTCTATTTCTGACCACCTAGCTATTAATGTAACCAAGTCAATTTTGCCTGAAGCTATTACACTTGATGCTTCCCTTGTTATACCTTGTGGAGACTTGCCAAATCAAAGACAGCTCTCCACTTCAGAAAAGCACCTCTGTCCTTTCTGGCTCTCCTCAGACTGGAAATTAGTGAATTGGGACCATTTAGTTGGGAAAGATTTTGATGAAGCCCCTAGTGTCAACCAGAATTCTTGCCTCCATCCCCCGGGATACAGAGCTTTTATGCTGTAATTGGTCCAACATGCTGTGGACCACTAAAGAACAAGGATGGACTGCCCCAACCAGTAGATGTAATTTCCTAAAACCATACCTTCATTTTACTAAAGGAACAGCTTCCCCTATCTGTCGGCTCAAACCCTCAAAGTTCTTCCCCTTCTCTAAGCCAGTTCCCTTCTTTAAGCCAGTTTTATGGTATGGGGGCTGAGAGGTTTCAGGAACGAACCCTATCAGGTCCTTTGAAATACCATTCATTGATCCCCCACTGCCTACACCTTCCCCTAAGCCTACTTCTAAAACCTCTCAGAACGAAAAAAATTGTTCCTCTTCCATCTAATGACAAGACCAAGGTAGCTACTGTAAAAGGTAAAGACTTAAAACAATCTTTGGCAATTGAGACAGTATATCAAGATGCAAATGCCTGGTTGAAATGAATCAAATACTATGTCCGCACATTACACAAAAGCAATTGTTATGCTTGTGGGCATGGCAGGCCAGAGGCTCAGATTGTCCCCTTTCCCCTAGGATGGTCCTCCAGTTGACCAGGCATAGGCTGCATGGTAGCTCTTTCCCAGGATTCTAGAGCCTGGGGTAACAAGTCCTGCCAAGTTCTCTCTCTCTCTGCATGGGTTCTAATTAATGTGTGGGATCACTTAATTTCATTCAGAAGACCATTTTTAGTATTTTTATAAAGCAGGTTACCTAGCAACAAATCTCAGAATTTTTAGGACTATCTTTATTTTACCATAATTTTAAAAAGTTAGTTTTGTTCAATATAAGATCCTTAATTGACTGTTTCTTTCTTTCAACACTTTGAATACGCCATCCCATAACTTCTGGACTTCATAGTTTCTGATGCTAAATTAATGTTAATATCATTGGGTTCCCCTTTTACATGATGATTTGTATTTCTCTTCCTGTTTTAAAGACTTTCTCCTTAAAATTTTTTAATAAAATGGGTCTCTGTGTGGATTTCTTTGTGTTTAATATGGTTGGGTTTCACTAAGTTTAAATGTGTAGATTTTCATACATTAAATATTTTCAGTTATTGCTTTTTCAAATATTCTTTTTGCTCTTTTCTCTCTGTTCACCTTCTAGTGTTTCTATTATTGTATTTGTTCTAATTCTTTTATCTTTTGTTTTTGTTTGTGTATGTAGGTTTTGCTTTTGTTTTTGTTTTTTTATTTTCTATTTTTTTGAGATGGAGTCTCCCTCTGTTGCCCAGGCTGGAGTGCAGTGGTGTGATCTTGGTTCACTGTAACCTCCGCCTCCTGGGTTCAGGTGATTCTCCTGCCTCAGCCTCCCAAGTAGCTACAGACACGGGCCATGCTACCACATCAGGCTAATTTTTGTAGTTTTAGTAGGGACAGGGTTTCACGATGTTAGTCAGGCTATTTTTGAACTCGTGACCTCAGGAGATCCACCCACCTCAGCCTCCCAGGTGCTGAGATTATAGGCATGAGCCACCGTGCCTGGCATGATTCCTTTTCCTGAGAGTTCAAATCTACTATTTACACAGTCTAGTGAAGTTTTCTTTGAAATTATTGTACTATTCAAGTCTAGAATTCCCATTTATTCCCTTTGAAATTAATTCCTCTTTGTTGATATTCTCTAATCGATAAGACATGATTATGAACTGAATTGTGTCTCCTCATAATTCTTATTTGAAGCTTTCACCTCCAATGCAAATATATTTGGAGACAGAGACTTTAAGGAGGTAATTAAGTGGAACTGAAGTCAAAGGGTGGGGGCCCTTTTCCAATGGTACTGTGTCCTTATAAGAAGAGGGAGAGACACCTGAGAGTGCTCTCTCTCATGTGTGCCTTCTCTCTATCCATCCCCACTCACAGAGAAGAGGCCTGGTAAGTCGGCAGCTGTCTGCCAGTCAGGAGCAGAGGAAACACCAGAAATCAACCTTGGCAGCACTTTGATTTTGGACTTTTTGCCTTCAGAACTGTGAGAAAACCAATTTCTGATGTTTAAGGCACCCAGTGCAGTATTTTGTTCTGGCAGTCTGGGCAGCAAATACACACATTGTCACCATACCCACTTTTATGCTTTAATTATGGTTTCCTCGAATTATCTGAGCCTATTTATAATAACTGCCGTGTAGTCTTTGCTAAGTCTAACATCCTGGTCTCCCACAGATTTCTTGTTGCTTACTTTTCTTCCCCCTGTGTTTACTGTTTCTTTGAATGGCTCATAGTTTTAAACTAAAAACTGGACATTTTATTTTTATTTATTTATAATGTATTTATATTAAAATTTCAACATTTTTTGATTCAGGGGGTACATGTGCAGGCTTGTTACCTGGGCATACGGCATGCTGATGAGGCTCGGTGTATGAATAATCAATCCTATCACCAAGGTAATGAGCATAGTACCCAATAGGTAGTTTTTCACCTCCTGCCCCCCCGCCCCACCTCTCTACCAGTAGTCGTTGGTGTCTATTGTTATCATCTCAGTGTCCATATCTACCCAATGCTTAGCACCCACTTATAAGTGAGGACACACTATATTTGGTTTACTGTCCCCAGGTTAATTTGCATAGGTTATTGGCCTCTGGCTGCATCCATGTTGCTGCAAAGGAGATTTTACCCTTTTTTATGGCCACATAGTATTTCATGATATATTTTCTTTATCCAGTCCCCCACTGATGAGCACTTAGGTTGATTCCATGTCTTTGTGATTGTGAACAGTGTTGCAATGAACATATAAGTGCATGTGTCTTTTTGGCAGAATCATTTGTGTTCTTTTGGATACATATCCAGTAATGGGATTGCTGGATAGGATAGTAGTTCTAAGCTCTTTGGGAAATCTCCACACTACTTTCCACAGTGGCTGACCTAATGTACATTCCCACCAATAGTGTATAAGTGTTCCCTTTTCTTCACAGCCTTTCCAGCATCTGTTGTTTTTTGATTTTTAAGAAACAGTCATTCTTACTGGTGTGAGATGGTATCTCACTGTGGTTTTGATTTGCATTTCTCTGATGATTAGTGATATGGAATATTTTTCTTTTTTTTTTAATTTATTTTATTGCATTTTAGGTTTTGGGGGAAACATTTTTTCATATGTTTGTTTGTAGCTTGTATATCTTCTTTTGAGAAGTGTCTGCTCATGTCTTTTGTTCACGTTATGATGGGATTGTTTTTTGCTTGTTGAGATGTTTATGTTCCTTACAGATTCTGGATATAGGCTTTTGTCAAATCCATAGTTTGTGAACATTTTCTCCCATTATGTCTGTTTACTCTGTTAGTAGTTTCTTTTGCTGTGTAGAAGCTCTTTCATTTAATTAGGTCCCACTTGTCAATTTTTGGTTTCATTCAACTTGCTTTTGAGGTCTTAGTCATAAATTATTTCCCAAGGCCAATGCCCAGAATGGTGTTTCCTAAGTTTTCTTCTAGGATTCTTATAGTTTAAAGTCTTACATTTAAATTTGTAATCGATCCCGAGTTACTTTTTGTATATGATAAAAGGTAGGGGTCCAGTTTTATCCGCACATGGCTAGCCAGCTATCTCAGTACCATTTATTGCATAGGGAATCGTTTCCCCACTGCTTATTTTTGTTGGCTGTCAAAGATCAGATAGCTGTAGGTGTGTGGCTCTCTGGGTTCTCTTTTCTTTTCCATTGGTCTACATGTCTGTTTTAGTATCATATTGTTTTGGTTACTATAGCCTTATAGCATAGTTTGAAGTCAAGTAATGTGATACCACAAGGTTTGTTCTTTTTGCTTATGATTGCTTTGGGTATTCAGGCTCTTTTGTTTGTTTGTTTGTTTGTTTGTTGTTCTATATGAATTTTAAAATAAAAACTGGATGTTTTCAAAGATATAGAAAAATCTAGATATTGATTTACTCATTATATTTCAAAGCTTGCTGTTTGCTTTTTAGTGATTTTTTTGAGTATTTTACTATAGTATCTTTCTCCACAACAAGAAGCTTCCAATATTGTTCCTCTGGGATCACTGCTTTTGGCATGCACACTGCCACCTTTGAATGATAGTGATTTGGTTTACTATTCCTGTGTTAGTTAGGCTCTCTTTAACTGCCTCTCTCCCATATTTCTCTACTAAGCTCCCTGCCTCTTTCAGTATGTCACCAAAGATCAAGGAAAAAGATGCCTAACACTGTTATTCCAGAACTAAATTTAGCTGTGTTGTAATCACTGAACGGTGTAACACAACTAAATAACTTTACTGTAGCTGAGATATTATAATTTTACCTTACATTTTTATCAAATACAGAGAATAGGTAGCCAGTAAAAGGACTATCACATTCATAAGTTAGTCTGTGTGCTTTTACAAATTTAAGGCAACTTTCCTGTCTAAGCCAGAAATATAAAATGATAAGAACAGCATTTGTTTCCATTTTTTTCAACTTTCATTTTAAGTTCAGGGGTACAAGTGCAAGTTTGTTACATAGGTAAACTTGTGTCATGGGTTTTTTTTGCACAGATTATTTCATCACCCAAGTATTAAGCCTAGTACTCATTAGTTATTTTTTCTGACCTTGTCCTTCCTCCATCCTCCACTCTCCAAAAGGCCCCAGTGTGTGTTGTTCCCCCCTACATGCCCATGTGTTTTCATCATTTAGCTCCCATTTATAAGTGAGAACATGAAGTATTTGGTTTACAGTTCCTGTGTTAGTTTGCTAAGGATAATGGCCTCCAGCTCCATCCATGTCCCTGCAAAGAACATAGTCTTGTTTCTTTTTTATGGCTGTATAGTATTCCATGGTGTATATGTACCAAATTTTCTTTATCTAGTCTATTACTGAAGGGCATTTGGGTTGATTTCACATCTTTGCTATTGTGAATAGTGCTGCATTATATAATGATAAAGGTTCAATTCGACAAGAAGATCTAACTATCCCAAATATATAAACATCTAACACAAGAACACCCAGATTCATAAAGCTAGTTTTTAGAGACCTTCAAAGAGACTTAGACTTTGACACAATAATAGTGGGAGACTTTAACACCCCACTGATAATATTAGACAAATAATTGATACAGAAAATTGTATCAGAGATATTCAGGACCTGAACTCACCACTGAATTAAAGTATAGCATTTGAAATAATAGCATCAAGCACATATTTAGTTCACAACAGCCTTGTGTTTTTATGAATTACTTAACCAATGGATGAGTTCTAAAACTAATCATATCTAACTAATGCTCCACTGATAGCAAATACTAGAGTTCCACAAATTATAGGAGGAAATTCAGGAAGACATTTTCTCATGTAATAATAACTTACAGCTACAGTTGTCATCAAAGATCCATATTTAATTTAACTTCAGAGAAGCTAAATAAGCCATTAACAGGAGACGAAAAATTCTTGTTCTTACCTGCATGACTCTTTAATTGTATGTTCATTAGCTGCTTTATGATATCTTTTCCATTAATGTCTTTCAAGCGTTTTAGGACAGCCTCTATAAAAATAAAACAGATTATCAAAATGCTTTGAGAGGTAAATTGTAACATATGTCTATGTCTGTGTATATGTTATATTTGTATGTATAAATAGTAATAACTTAATTAGCATCAGTTATTAAAGAAGATGAATTAGTTAAAAAAAGATCTGGACTACAGAATCACAAAGCCTTAGAATTGGAAGCAGTCATAGCGATTATATAAGCCTAGAGAAGTTTAGCGATTTGAACAAAATCAGATACATAGTTAACTATAAAACTTATACAGAAGTAGATGTTCATTATTCTTTAACCAGTGCTTTTTTTCCATACAATGCTGCCTCTTCTGCAAACTGAAATTATCCTAGAGAGTTTATGATACAAATATAATTTTTAAGCATATTCATACTGTATACCTGGTGAGGTGAAATAAAATTTTATTCACAAGTCAACTTGTAAACTGTGGTCTTTATAGTCACAGAAAGTTACCATCAGGGAGAAATTATCTGATTCTTCTAAGAATATGTTAGCCCCTTTTTATGTCATGTAACTATAAATTACATGACAGCAGTGATTATCATGGACTGGTATAAATGCCCTCTCAGGTCCATTTAGAATGTCGACTTTGTAGACGGAGAGGAAGAAATAGGTAGATTTGCATTCGTATCAACATTGATATTGGATCCTTTTTTGGGTTTTAATATGATTTGAACTTTTTGCTTGGTTTTGAAACTACTACTAGGGTCAATGAAGGCAAAATAAAATAAAAATTAATTAATAAAGAAAATTCATATTAAAAATGGAATAATCTGGATTGATGAAGCTGGGTCATCTAGTGGACTTCAAGTTTTGTAGGTGAAATTGGGTCTTAGCAGAGCATGTGACTGTAGTGTGAAAACTGCAATGACCCAGATATCATAAATTTAGTTTTTGTCTGGCGAAATGGTAAAATAAAATTTACCATGAATAAATTTTAAGGCTACACAATGACCTTTACATCCCATATGAACCAGGATTACAATCTGTGTAGAAGTAGGAACAATTTAGGGCATCATCTCCACAATGAAAAGATGCATCAGATCGAGAGAACAAGTAATTAAAATAGTTTGTGGAAATGACGACCTATAGCAACAACAACAAAATCCTGGGGAATATTAGCAGACATATTTTAACCTCTTTAGTTATTTCCCTAACTGGTATAAGCAAGGAGTGCTGATTCATTTGAATTAGACAAGCAAAAGTTTCTTGGATAAGTAATGAATATTTGAGGACAGATAGGTTTAAGTACTAAGAATACAAAAATATGTGCCAGAGAAACATATTTTAGTAAGGGCCACAATTTTCCTCCTTCATAACACCCTCCCAGTACTTTACACCTCTTTTTAAAACTGTTACACATGGATTTTATTAAGCTTTCTTTTTTTTTTTAAGTGTAATATATCATACAATTTGCTCTTGTAAAATCATCTAATTCAAGAGTGTTTAATATATTTACAGAGTTGTTAAACCATCACCACAGTCATTTTTAGAATCTACTTCAGATTTATTCTAATGAATTTCCAGTAAGCTATACAAGCATTACTGCTATATTTTCTATTTCCTCTTCCTGACACTTGTACTGTTGTTATATCTATAAATATCAAAATACACTGTTACAGTTATTTCTCTATATAACTTTATGCCTTTAAAGAACTGAGAAAAGAAAGAAGAACAAGTACATATTTATAATGTTTGTTATATGAACATTCTTGTTTATAATTTCTGGTTCTTTTTATTATTTCCTGTGGATTTGAGCTACCATCTGTTGTCATGTTCTTACTCCAGCATCCTATTGCTCCCACTGATTTCCTTTGTGCTATTGTCAAATATGTTGCATGTCTGTTACATGTCTATCATGTGATAGGTCCCAAAATACAGTTACAGATCAATTTTATATATCTATATATGTTACCACACAATTACATTTTAAATCAATGAAGAGAAGAAAAAAATGCATTTATATATTATGTAATATAATTATTTCACTAATGATTTTGTTGAAAAAATTACAATGTGAGGAAACTTGTTTTCAGCCTGAGGAACTTTCTTAATTTTTTTTTTAATAACATGGCCCGATATCAAATAATTCTGTAAAGTTTTATTTATTTCAGATTCTTTTTATTTGAGTTTTACTTTTAAAAATAATTTTGCCAAACATAAGATTATTGGTTTATATTTTTTTCTTTCAGCCCTTTGAAAATGCCATCCCACTGCCTTTTGGCCTCTATAGTTTGTTTTTTGGTGGTGTTGTTATTTTGTGTGTGTGTGTGTGTCTCTTCCTAAGACAGAGCCTCACTCTGTTGCGTGCAGTGGCACAATCTCGGTTCACTGCAACCTCCACCTCCTGTGTTCAAGTGATTCTCCTGCCTCAGCCTCCCGAGTAGCTGGGATTACAGGCCCACACCACCATGCCCAGCTAATTTTGTATTTTGGTAGGTTTCACCATGTTGGCCAGGCTGGTCTTGAACTGCTGACCTCAAGTCATCCACCTGCTGTGGCCTCCCAAAGTGCTGGGATTACAAGCTTGAGCCACTGTGCCCTGTCTTGGTCTGCAGAGTTTCTGATGCTATGCCACCTATTAATCTTACTAGAATTAACTTTTGTATGGTTGCAGTCATGTAACTATACAAAATGATATTTGAACCACACATAAAAAGGTGATTCCATAAAATTGTAATGGAGCTAGAAATTTCTATCACTTAGTGATGTTGTAGCCATTGTAATATCTTAATGCAATAAATTACTCACATGCCTGTGATGATGCTGGTGTAAACAAACCTACTCTGCTGCCAAATATATAAAAATATAGCACATAGAAATATGTATAGTACATAACACAATGATAAGAACAAAAAGCTATGTTACTGGTTTATATATTTTCTATACTTTTTTGTTTAATTTGAGTGTGTATACTTCTACTTACAAAAAATGTTAACTGTAAAACAGCCTCAGACAGGTCCGTCAGCACGTATTCCAGAAGAAGGCATTGTTATCACAGGAGATGAAAGCTTCATGTGTGTTATTTCCTCTGAAGGCTTTCCACTGGGGCAAGATGTGGAGGTGGAAGACAGTGATGATACTGATGATCCTGATTCTGTGTAGGTCTAGGCTAACGTGTGTGCTTGTGTCTCAGTTTTTAACAAAAATGTTTTAAAATTAAAAAAAAATTTAAACAGAAAGCAGCTTATTGAATAAGAATACAGAAAATGTTTTTGTACAACTGTACAATGTTTGTGTTTTAAGTTAAATGTTATTATAAAACTCCAAACCAAAAAAATAAAAATAAAAAAGTTTATAAAGTTAAAAAGTTACAGTAAGCCAAGGTTATTTTTAAGAAGAGATTTTTAAAAAGACATTCATGTAGCCTAAGTGTACTTATGGCATTTACAAAGTCTACTGTAGTGTACAATAATTCCCTAGACCTTTGCATTCACTCACTGTTCACTCACTGACTCACCCAAAGCAACACTCAGTTTTACAAGCTCTAGTCATGGCAAGTGCTATATACAGGGTTGCCATTTTTAATATTTTATAAAGTATTTTTACTGTACCTTTTCTATGTTTAGATACAGAATTGCTTATTCTTGTATTATCATTGCCTGTGGAATGCAGTCCAGTAGCATGCTATACAAGTTCATAGCCTAGGAGCAATAAGCTATACAAAATGGCCTACATGTGTAGAAAGCTATAGCACCTAGGTTTCTGTAAGTATACTCTACGATGTTTGCATGATGATGAAGTTGCCTAATGCACATTTCTCAGGACACATTAGGCAACACATGACTGTAGTTGTTCTCTTGCCATTTCAAGGTTTTCACTTTGTCTCTCAATGTTATTTTTAATTAATTAATTAATCAATTGTTTTATTATAATTTAAGTCTGGGGTACATGTGCAGATTCTGCAGGATTGTTAACTTAGGTATACACAGGCCATGGTTGTTTGCTGCCTCCATCCCCTCATCACCTACATTAGGTATTTCTCCTAATGTTATCCCTCCCCAACAACCCACCCCCTGCTATCCTTCCCCTAGCCCCCACCCCAAACACACCCCAGTGTGTGATGTTTTCATCCTTTTTAATGGTTACATAGTATTCCATGGTGTATATGTGCCACCATGTCTATCCAGTCTATTTTTGATAGGCATTTGGGTTGGTTCCAAGTCTTTGCTATTGTAAACAGTACCACAGTGAACATACGTGTGCATGTGTCTTTATAACAGAATGGTTTATAATCCTTTGGGTATATACCCAGTAATGGGATTCCTGGGTCAAATCGTATTTCTATTTCTAGGTCCCAATCACCACACTGTCTTCTGCAATGGTTGAACTAATTTACACTCCCACCAACAGTGTAAAAGCATTCCTATTTCTCCACATCCTCTCCAGCATCTGTTTTCTTCCGATTTTTTAATGATCATCATTCGAACTGGCATGAGATGGTATCTCACTGTGGTTTTGATTTGCATTTCTCAAATGACCAGTGATGATGAGCAATTTTCATGTTTGTTGAATGTATAAATGTCTTCTTTTGAAAAGTGTCTGTTAATATCTTTCACATATTTTTTGATGGAGTTGTTTGCTTTTTTCTTGTATATTTGTTTTAGTTCTTTGTAGATTCTGGTATTAACCCTTTGTCAGATGAGTAGCTTACAGATTTTTTTTTCCCATTCTACTGGTCACCAGTTCACTCTAATGATTGTTTCTTTTGCTGTGCAGAAGCTCTTAAGTTTAATTAGATTCCATTTGTCTATTGTGGCTTCTGCTGCTTTTATAAGGTTTAACAAAGATATACAGTTTCAGCTTTCTGCATATGTCTAGCCAGTTTCCTAACACCATTTATTAAACAGGGAATCCCTTTCCCATTGCTTGTTTTTGTCTGGTTTGTGAAAGATCAGATGGCTGTAGATCTGTGGTGTTACTGCCAAGGCCTCTGTTCTGTTCCATTGGTCTATATCTCTGTTTTGACACCAGTACTATGTTGTTTTGATTACTGTACCTTTGTATAGTTTGAAGTCAGGTAGTGCGATGCCTACAGCCTTGTTCTTTTTGTTTAGGATTGTCTTGGCTATGCGGGCCTTTTTTGGTTTCATATGAAGTTTAAGGTGGTTTTTTTTCAGTTCTGTGAAGAAGGTCAATAGTAGTTTGTTGGGGATAGCATTGAATCTGTAAATTGCTTTGGTCAGTATGGCCATTTTCACCATATTGTTTCTTCCTAACCATGAACATTAAATATTTTTCCATCTGTTTGTGTCCTTTCTTATTTCTTTGAGCAGTGGTTTGTAGTTCTTCCTGAAGAGGTCTTTCATGTCCCTTGTTAGTTGTGTTCCTAGGTATTTAATTCTCTTTGTAGCAATTGTGAATGGGAGTTGAAACTTTGCTGAAGTTGCTTATCATCTTAAGGAGATTTTGGGCTGCAACTATGGGGTCTTCTAAATATGCAATCATGTTATCTGCAAATAGCGGCAATTTGACTTCCTCTTTTCCTAATTGAACGCCCTTTATTTCTTTTTCTTGTCTGATTGCTCTGGCTAGAACTTCCAATACTATGTTGAATAGGAATGGTGAGAGAGGGCACCCGTGTCTAGTGCCAGTTTTCATAAAGAATGCTTCCATTCTTTGCCCATTAAGTATGATATTGGCTGTAGGTTTGTCACAAGTAGATATTATTTTGAAATACGTTCCATTGATACTAGTTTATTGAGAGTTTTCAGCATAAAGGACTGTTGAATTTTGTCGAAGGCCTATTCTGCATCTATTGAGATAATCATGTGGTTCTCATCTTTGGTTCTGTTTACGTGATGGATTCCGTTTATAGATTTGTGTATGTTGAACCAGCCTTACACCCCGGGATGAAGCCTCCTTGATCATGATGGATAAGCTTTTTGATGTGCTGTTGCATTCAGTTTGCTAGTGTTTTATTGAAGATTTTTCCATCAATGTTCAACATGGATATTGGCCTGAAATTTTCTTTTTTAGTTGTGT
Organism: Sapajus apella; assembly: GCF_009761245.1. Classification (NCBI taxonomy): domain Eukaryota; kingdom Metazoa; phylum Chordata; class Mammalia; order Primates; family Cebidae; genus Sapajus; species Sapajus apella. Next base: position 4,090,654 of record NW_022437051.1, read on the forward strand.
CTCTGCCAGGTTTTGGTATCAGGATGATGTTGGTCTTATATAATGAGTTTAAAGGATTCCCTCTTTTTGTATTGTTTGGAATAGTTTCAGATGGAATGGTACCAGCTCCTCTTTGTAAGTCTGGTAGAATTCGTCTGGACATGTACTTTTTTTGGTTGGTAGGCTATTAATTGCTCACTCAACTTCAGAACTTGTTAAATGGTCTATTCAGGGATTCAAGTTCTTCCTGGTTTAGTCTTGGAGGGTGTAAGTGTCCAGGAATTTATCCATTTCTTCTAGATTTACTGTTTTATGTGCATAGAGGTATTTGTAGAAATCTCTGATGGTAGTTTGTACTTCTGTAGGATTAGTGGTGATATCCCCTTTATCATTTTTTTATTGCATCTATTTGATTCTTCTGTTTTCTTTTTTAATAGTCTTGCTAGCAGTCCAACTATTTTGTTGATTTTTTAAAAAAAAAATCTCATGGATTTTGATTTTTTTCAAGGGTTTCTTGTGTCTCTATCTCCTTCGGTTCTGCTCTGATCTTAGTTATTTCTTGTGTTCTGCTAGATTTTGAATTTGTTTGATCATGCTTCTCTAGTTATTTTAATTGTGATGATAGGGTGTCAATTTTAGATCTTTCCTCACTTCTCATGTGGGCGTTTTGTGCTATAAATTTCCCTCTTACACACTGCTTTAAATGTGTCCTAGAGATTTTGATACATTGTGTTTTTATTCTCACTGGTTTCAAAGAAAATCTTTATTTCTGCCTTCATTTCACTATTTATCCAGTAGTCATGCAGGAGCAGGTTGTTCAGTTTCCATGTAGTTGTGCAGTTTTGAGTGAGTTTCTTAATCCTGAGTTCTACTTTGATTGCACTGTGGTCTGAGAGACTGTTTGTTATGATTTCCGTTCTTTTGCATTTGCTGAGGAGTGATTTACTTCCAATTTTGCTTTTTCAAATTCAAAGCAACTTTCCTAATTAGCCATAAATAGAAAGCAAATTGAACAGCATTTGAAATAGAATTTCCTCATGCATATTCTAAGATCACTACAGCATTAGTCCTTTATGGATAACTTTTTAAAATAAATGAGCCCTAAAGCTAATTTTTCATTGAGAATAAATGCTAAAATTCAACTAATTATAGGAGGAAATTCATAAAGACTTTTTCTCTCATGTAATATCTACATATAGGTACTGTTGTCATTAGAGATAAATCCATACTTAAACTCTAGAGAAGACAGTAAACCATAAGTAGTTTTTAAAAATTCTTATTCTTACCAGGATAACTCTTTCTCTAACTGTGTCTTAATTTCATCATTTATTGTACTTCTCTCAGTTGCACTCGGCAATCGTTCATCAGTCTTTATAAAAGTAAACAGATTATGTTGTTCTCTAAGCTGGTTATTCTTGATAGCATTTCGTCTAACCTTTTTTCAAGGTTCTTAGTTTCTTTGCATTGGGTTAGAACATGTTCCTTTAGCTCAGAGAAGTTTGTTATTACCCAACCTCTGAAGCACGCTTCTGCCAATTCATCAAACTTGTTCTCCATCCAGTTTTGTTCCCTTGCTGGTGAGGAGTTCTGATCCCTTGGAGGAAGGGAGATCTTCTGGTTTTCAGTGATTTCAGCCTTTTTGCACTGGTTTCTTCCCATCTTTGTGGATTTATCTACCTTTAGTCTTTGAAGTTGGTGACTTTTGGATGGGGGTCTCTGAGTGGCTGTTCTTTCTGTTGATGTTGAAGCCATTTCTTTTTTTTAAGTTTTCCTTCTAATAGTCAGGCCCCTCTGCTGCAGGACTGCTGCAGGTCCACTTCAGACACTTCTTGCCTGGGAATCACCTGTGTGGGCTGCAGAACAGTAATTATTGTGTCCTTTGGTAGCTTGGTCCCAGAAGGGTGCCCACTAGATGTCAGTCAGTGCTTTCCTGTATGAGGTGTCTCTTTGGTTATACTGGGGTCAGGGAGCCACTTGAGGTGGCAGTCTGTCCCTTATCAGAGCTCAAGTGCTGTGCTGGGAGCTCTGTTGCTCCCTTCACAGCTGCTGTGCAGGAATGTTTAAGTTTGCTGCAGTGAAACAACTGCCTCTTTTCCCAGGTGCTCTGTCCTGGAAGGTGGGGCTTTATTTATATATCCCTTGATGGGCTGCTGCCTTTTTTCAGAGATGCCCTGCCCAGCAAGGAGGGAGTCTAGTTGCAGTCTGCCTGCAGAGGTGTTGCTGAGCTACCACAGGTTCTGTCCAGCTGCTGTGTAAACTCCCTTGTGATTTTGTTTATACAAGTATGTTAGAACTGGCTCAGTAATGGCGAACTGCCTCAGTAATGGCAGATGCCCTTCCCTCCACGAAGCTCCACTGTCCTGGGTTGAGCTCAAACTGCTGTACTGGCTGCGAAAATCCCAGCCAGTGGGTTTCAGTTTGCTGGTCTTTGTGGGGGTGGCACCCCCCCAAGCAGGATCACTTGGCTTCCTGCCTTCAGCCCCCCTTTTTTCAGGGAAATGGGCAGCTCTGTCTCGCAGGCATTCCAGACGCCAGCTAAAACAGCCACCCAGATTTGTGCTGGAAACCCATGTTGTCAGCTGAAATGGCCACCAAGTTTTGTGCGGGAAACAAAACTTGGTTAATGAAGGGTGAATCTGCCTTTCTTAGTCCACTGACTTAATGTTAATCTCTTTTGGGAGCATCCTCACAGACACACCAGGATCAATACTTTGCATCCTTCAATCTAATCGAGTCGACAATATTAACCATTACAACACACAATCACTTTTGGATAAGAGTTGTTTTAACGGGGCTCCCTTTGTCTGTCTCTTTCCCTTATGTCCCTGTTAAGCTGTCTGCCTCTTTGGGTATAACACCAAAAATTAAGGAGAAATGTGTCACTGTTTCACCAGTAAAAATGCAGTAGTATAATTTTTGAACTATATAACAAAACTAAAGTAGCGGAAACCTTGTCAATTTGCCTGATAACATAACGATATAAGAAGGAATTGGTAACCAATGAAATGATTATCAGCTATATTCACCTTGTTATTACATTCATAAGCTAGCAATTTTGCTTTTTCAGATTCAAAGCAACTTTCCTAATTAGCCATAAATAGAAAGCAAATTGAACAGCATTTGAAATAGAATTTCCTCAAGCATATTCTAAGATCACTACAGCATTAGTCTTTTATGGATAACTTTTTAAAATAAATGAGCCCTAAAGTTAATTTTTCATTGAGAATAAATGCTAGAGTTCAACTAATTATAGGAGGAAATTCATGAAGACTTTTTCTCTCGGGTAATATCTACATATAGGTACTGTTGTCATTAGATATAAATCCATACTTAAACTCTAGAGAAGACAGTAAACCATTAGTAGCTTCAAAAAATTCTTATTCTTACCAGGATAACTCTTTCTCTTTAACTGTGTCTTAATTTCATCACTTATTGTACCTCTCTCCATTGCACTAGGCAATCGTTCATCAGTCTCTATAAAAGTAAACAGAATTCAAAACACTTTTCTAAGGAAAATGTTAACGTGTGTGTGTGTCTAATACAATCCTAATTAGTATTTTTCATTAGAGTAGAAGAATTATAATAAAGTGTTCAGATTGCAGCTACATAGAAACTTAAATTGAAAGGGCAATTAACAATCATATAAGCCTCATTATATTGAGGTTTAGATGTATTTAGTTATTTGACTACGACCATATAGCAAGTAATAACAAAATTGAGGCACAGACTTATACTATCTTATTTCTTAACTATTTTTCCATATAAAGCAATCTCACATCCAAACTTAAATCATAATAGTTTGTGGTACTAACATAACTTTTAAGTATATATTAAAAACATATTCATGCTGTAGGGGTATATCTGGTGAGGTGGAACATAAATTATTTTTTCATAGTTGATCTATCTGTACACAATAGTCATCATCACTCACAAAATGTAATAAAACCTAAGTTCTTTGACTCATCCAGAAATATCTTAATAGTCTATTTTAGGTGGTTTAATTATAGTTCAAATAGACATCAGTGATAAAAGAGAATAACAACTCATTTAATGAAAAAAAGTTTTCTCTCTGGTTCTCTTAGCAGGCAGACTGTAGGTAGGAAGAAGAAAACATTTGTAGTAGTACCAGCATTAGAATTGTAATCCTTTTCATTTGAGTTTTTACATGATTTATATATTTTGTTGAATTTAGAAACTAATATCTAGGTATAATTGTGGAAAAACTAAAGTGAAATATATTAAAAAGAATTTCATATTGAAAAATGGATAATTAGAATTGGTAAACCTGGTTACCTATTGAAACTAAAGTTATTTTGTGTGAAGCTTGGTTCTACCAGAGCATGTAACTGAAGGTAGACACCTGTAATGATCCTGAACAGTAGAGCAGAAGTCTTGCTTTGGAAAGTTGGCTAAGACCATGATTAATGTTAAAATCTGTACTATTATCATGGCAGCCAGAATATACCACCAATATAATTTAAATAGAGGCAGAAACCAGATTATGCATCATTGTAAAAGTGCATCATACTGGCCAGGCACAGTGGCTCATGCTTGTCATCCCAGCACTTTGGGAGGCCAAGGCAGGTGGATCACGAGTTCAGGAGTTTGAGACCAGACTGGCCAACATAGTGAAACCCCATCTTTACTAAAAATGCAAAAATTAGCCAGGCATGGTGGCATGCATCTGTAGTCCCAGCTACTTGGGAGGCTGAGGCAGGAGAATCACTTGAACCCATGAGGTGAAGGCTGTGGTGAGCCAAGATCATGCCACTGCACACTAGCCTGAACAACAGAGTGAGACTCTGACACACACACACACACACACACACACACACACACACACACACAAAGCATTATATTGGACAAACAAGTTTTCAATAATTCAATTACAACATTTTGTAAAAATAATGAGCTATATGCAACAGAAAACTGAAAAACATTAACAGGTGTATTTCAGCTCTTTTGTCTTTCTCCTACAAATATAAGTAAGAAAGACTGATTCATTTGAACTAAGAAATCAAAGGATTTTTAGATAATCAGGGAGTTAATAAGGAGAGCATTTTAGAGTTAAACACAAGAAATACAGAGTTATGTGCTGGAGAAATTTGTCAACTAGTAAAAGTCACAATTTTCCTCCCTCACATTATTATCCTCTTGCTTAAAAATTTATAAAATCTTATCCTGCTTAGAGTTCCTGAGCTTTTAAAAAATGTGTATGTGTTTAAACCATACTACTTTTCCATTTAAAGTGTCTAATTCAATGCTTACTAATATAGTCACAGAAATGAGTAACCATTACCTCAGTCAACTTTATAATCTTTTTCACATTTACATTAATTACTTTCTACTGAGATATAGGAACATTATTCCTTTATATATAGCTTTTTTCTTTCCTCAGTTTTTGTGCTATTGTTACACATATTATACCCGCAAATGTTAAGGGCAATGTAATCACATCGTTATAATTTTTTTTTTTTGTATAACTTTTTGCCTTTTAAACAAATTGAGAAAAGAAAGAAGAGCAAGTACATATTTATAGTATTTGCTATATGAACACACTTATTTATATTTTCTGGTTCTTTTTATTGTTGCTCTGTATTTATCATCCAGTGTTATTTTCTTACACTGTATATCACTTCTCCCTCCCATCACCGTTGTGTTGCTATTGTGAATATATAACATGCTGATATGTTATATGCCCAATTATATTATTAAATGAATATTTTTTACAATTGTCTTTTAGATAAATTAAGAAAAGAAAGGAGGTGGAATACACATTTATACATACTGTCTTTTGCAATTATAATATTTAACTCAGGCCTTTCTTAGGGGGATTCAAATTACTGTCAGAGGTCAATTCATTTTAGTCTAAAGAACTTTAGAATTTCTTGGAAAACAGTTCTGCTGTGAACGAAATCTCCTAACTTTTACTTATTTAGCAATTTCTGCATTTTGCCTTTTCTAAAAAATAGTTTTGCTAGCAATAAAATTATTGGTTGGTAGCTTTTTTTTCTTTCAGCACTTTAAACACACAACACCACTGCCTCCTGGACTTTGTAAGTTTCTAATACTAAGTCAGATATTATCTTACTGAGGTTCCCTTCTATGTGATGAATTGTTTTTCTCTTGCTGCATTTTACATTTTCTCTGTCTTTCAATATTTTTACAATGATGAGTCTGGTCACAAATTGATTTGTGTTTATTCTACTTAGATTTAATAGAGCTTGGATATATAGATTAATATTACCCAGTAAATAATTTTCAAAATATTCAGCCATTTTTCTTCACATATTTTTTCTTATTATCTCTCTACCTGGAATACTCCCCACTATATTCCCATTATGTTAAATTTGTTTACTCCTTCTTATGACAGTTCAAATCTTTTCTTGACCCTTTAATGAATTTTCCATTGCAGTTATTTTACCTTTCAATTCCAAATATTAATTAGGTTATCTTAAAAAAAATTTTTTTATTGCATTTTAGATTTTGGGGTACATGTGAAGAACATGCAAGATTGTTGCATAGGTACACACATGGCAGTGTGTTGCTGCCTTCCTCCCCATCACCTATATCTGGTATTTCTCCCCATGCTATCTCTCCCCAACTCCCCACCCCCCACTGTCCCTCCCCTATTTCCCCCCAGCAGACCCCAGTATGTGATGCTCCCCTCCCTGTGTCCATGTGTTCTCATTGTTTAACACCCACCTATGAATGAGAACATGTGGTGTTTGATTTTCTGTTCTTGTGTCAGTTTGCTGAGAATTATGGTTTCCAGGTTCATCCATGTCCCTACAAAGGATATGAACTCATCATTTTTTATGGCTGCATAGCATTCCATGGTGTATATGTGCCACATTTGCCCTGTCAAGTCTATCATCTATGGGCATTTGGGTTGGTTCCAGGTCTTTGCTATTGTAAACAGTGCTACAATGAACATTTGTGTGCCTGTGTCCTTATAGTAGAATGATTTATAATCCTTCAGATATATACCCAGTAATGGGATTGCTGGATCAAATGGAATTTCTATTTTTAGGTCCTTGAGGAATTGCCACACTGTCTTCTGCAATGGTTGAATTAATTTACACTCCCACCAACAGTGTAAAAGTGCTCCTATTTCTCCACATCCTCTCCAGCATCTGTTGTCTCCAGCTTTTTTTGTAACACAATTTTGATATCTGTTTGATAAAATATTGTCATTATACCTTCTTATTTTTTTTTTAAGAAAAGTTTTAACTATTTGACCATATCATTAGCTGACTACTTTGTAGTCATTGTCTGCTAAATCTAACATGTAGGACTCTCCCAAGCAGATTTCCTTGCCTTTTTCCTTGTGTTTGGGTTACAGTGTACTGTTGCTGTGCATGTCTTAAGCTTTTTTGCTACAATCTCTACATTTTAGATAATGTATTATAGCAAATCTGTATGCTGATTGACTCTTCCCTTTTGGGGAGCTTGTTGTTTTTGTTTGCTTGTTGTTGGTGGTGGTGGGGTATGCGTTTGTCTATGTGTGTGATTTGATAGAAGTATTTTACTAAAGTCTCTTTCCTCTACAGTGTAAAGTCTCTTATGTTGCTCTTTGAGGGCATCTCCTGAGGCATGCAAATACTCTCCCTTGGATGACAGTGGTTTTAGCAGGGTGCTCTTTCAATGTCTCTGTTATTTATTTGTAAAAGTGTCTCCTTTTGATTTCACACCAATGGTCACTGTTATCCAAGTGTGTCTAACCCTGTAACACCAGTACTAAATTAAGTTGTGTAATTGCTAAAAAATATAACTAAATAACTTAATTGCAGATGAGATGTTATAAACTTCACTGATATTTTTACCATATAGAGTGATTGTTAACCAATAAAATAACTATCTGTTATATACATCTTTTTATCACATCCATCAGCTAGCCTTTCTTACCCAATGCAAGGAAGCTAAGAACACTGATAAAAGATTATAGGAATGGCTAACTAGAATAACCAGTTTAGAGAAGAGCACAAAAGACCTAATGGAGTTGAGAAACACAGCATGAGAACTTCATGAAGCATACACACATTTTAATAGCCAAATCAATTAAGTGGAAGAGAGGATATCAGAGATTGAAGATTAGCTCAATGAAATAAAGTGAGAAGACAAGACTAGAGAAAAAAAGAATGAAAAGAAACAAACAAAGCCTCCATGAAATATGGGATTACATGAAAGACCAACTATGTTTGATCACTGTACCTGAAAGTGAAGAGGAGAATGAAATTAAGTTAAAAAACATTTTTCAGGATATTATCCAGGAGAACTTCCCCAACCTAGCAAGGCAGCCAACATTCAAATTCAGAAAATACAGATAACGCCACAAAGATACTCCTCGAAAACAAAAACCCCAAGACACATAATTATCAGATTCATCAAGGTTGAAATGAAGGAAAAAATGCTAAGTGCAGCCAGAGAGAAAGGTTGGGTTACCCAGAAAGGGAAGCCCATCAGACTAACAGTGGATCTCTCGGGCAGAAACCCTATAAGCCAGAATAGAGTGGGGACCAATATTCAACATTCTTAAAAAAAAGAATTTTCAGCCCAGAATTTCATATCCAAACAAACTCAGCTTTATAAGCAAAGGAGAAATAAAATACTTTACAGACAAGCAGAACCTGAAAGATTTTGTCACCACCACACCTGCCTTACAAGAGCTCCTGAAGGAAGCACTAAATATGGAAAATACAACTGGCATCAGCCATGGCAAAAACATACCAAATTGTAAAGACCATTGATGCTATGAAGAAATTGCATTAACTAACAGACAAAATAACCAGTTAACATCATAACGGCAGGATCACATTCACACATAGTAATATTAAACTTAAATGTAAATGGGTTAAATGCCCTAATTAAAAGACACAGACTGGCAAACTGGATAAAAAGTCAAGACCTATCAGTGTGCTGTATTCAGGAGACCCATCTTTGAACTCACGTTCAAAGACACACATAGGCTCAAAAAAAGGGATAAGGGAATATTTACAAATCAAATGGAAAGGAGAGAGAGAGAGAAAGAGAGAGAGAGAGGCAGGCATTACACAATGGTAAAGGGATCAATGCAACGAGAAGAGCTAAATAGCATAAATATATATGCACCTAATACAGGAGCACACAGATATATAAAGCAAGTTCTTAACAACCTACAAAGAGACCTAGTCTCCCACACGATAATAGTGGGAGACTTTAAGACCCCACTGTCAATATTAGACAGATAAATGAGACAGAAAATTAACTAGGATATCCAGGACTTGAAATCAGCTCTAGACCAAATGAACCTAATAGTCATCTATAGAACTCACCACCCCAAATCAACAGAATATACATTATTCTCAGTACCACATTGTACTTACCCTAAAATTGACCACACAATTGGAAGTAAAACACTCCTCAGCAAATGCAAAAGAATGGAAATCATAACAAACAGTCTCTCAGACCACAGTGCAATCAAATTAGAACTCAGGATTAAGAAACTCACTCAAAACTGCACAACTACATGGAAACTAAACAACCTGCTGCTGAATGACTACTGGATAAATAACAAAATTAAGGCAGAAATAAAGATGGTTTTTGAAATCTATGAGAACAAAGACACAATGTATCAGAATATCTGGGACACATTTAAAGCAGTGTGTAGACGAAATTTATACCACTAAATGCTCACAAGAGAAAGTGGAAAAGACCTAAAAACTATATCCTCATGTTACAATTAAAAAAACTAGAGAAGCAAGAGCAAACAAACTCAAAAGCTAGCAGCAGACAAGAAATAACTAAGATCAAAGCAGAACTGAAGGAGATCGAGACACAAAAAACCCTTCAAAAAATCAATGAATCCAGGAGCTGGTTTTTTGAACTGATCAAGAAAATAGATAGACTGCTAGTCAGACTAATAAAGAAGAAAAGAGAGAAGAATCAAATAGATGCAACAAAAACAATAAAGGGGATATCACCACTGATCCCACAGAAATAGAAACTACCATCAGAGAATACTATAAACACCTCTACACAAATAAACCAGAAAATCTAGAAGAAATGGATAAATTCCTGGAAACCTACACCCTCCCAAGACTAAACCAGGAAGTAGAATCCCTGAAGAGACCAATAACAAGTTCTGAAGTTGAGGCAGGTATTAATAGCCTACCAACCAAAAAAATCCAGGACCAGATGGGTTCACAGCCAAATTCTACCAATGATACAAAGAGGAGCTGGAATCATTCTATCTGAAACTATTCCAAACAATAGAAGAAAAAGTAATCCTTCCTAACTCATTTCATGAGGCCAACATCATCCTGATACAAAACCTAGCAGGGACAGAACAAAAAAAGAAAATTTTAGGCCAGTAATCCTGATGAACATTGATGCAGAAATCCTCAATAAAATACTGGCAAACAGAATCCAACAACACATCAAAAAGCTTATCCACCACAATCAAGTCAGCATCATCCCTGGGATGCAAGTCTGATTCAACATATGCAAATCAATAAATGTAATCCATCACATAAACAGAACCAAAGGTAAACACCAAATGATTATCTCAATAGATGCAGAGAAGGTCTTTGACAAAATTCAACACATCTTCGTGCTAAAAACTCTCAATAAACTAGGTATTGATAGAACGTATCTCAAAATAATGAGTTATTAATGACAAACCCACAGCCAATATCATACTTAATGGGCAAAAGCTGGACACTTTCCCTTTGAAAACTGGCGTAGGATAAGGATGCCCTCTCTCACCTCTTCTATTCAACACAGTATTGGAAGTTCTAGTCAGGCAATCAGGCAAGATAAAGAAATAAAGGATATTCCATTAGAAAAAAGGAAATCAAATTATCTGTGTTTTAGATGACACGATTGTATGTTTAGAGCCCCATCATTTCAGCCCCAAATCTCCTTAAGCTGATAAGCAACTTCAGCAAAGTCTCAGGATACAAAATCAATGTGCAAAAATCACAAGCATTCCTATACACCAATAACAGAAAAATTGAGAGCCAAATCATGAGAAAACCAAACCACTCACAATTGCTACAAAGAGAAATAAATACCTAGGAATATAACTTACAGGGGACGTGAAGGACTTCTTCAAGGAGAACTACAAACCACTGCTCAAGGAAATAAAAAAGGACACAAACAAATGGAAAAACACTCCATACTCGTGGTTAGAAAGAATCAATATTGTGAAAATGGCCATACTACCCAAAGTAATTTATAGATTCAATGCTATCCCCATCAAGCTACCATTGACTTTCTTCACAGAATTGGAAAAAACTACTTTAAATTTAATGAGGAACCAATAAAGAGCCCACATAGCCAAAACAATCCAAAGCAAAAAGAACAAAGCTGTAGGCATTACGCTTCCTGACTTCAAACTATACTACAAGTCTACAGTAATCAAAACAGCATGGTACTGGTTCCAAAACAGATATATAGAACATTGGAACAGAACAGAGGCTTCAGAAATAACACCACACATCTACAACCATGTGACCTTTGGCAAACCTGACAAAAACAAGCAATGGCGAAAGGATTCCCTATTTAATAAATTGTATTGGAAAAACTAGCTAGCCATATACGGAAAACTGAAACTGGACTCCTTCCTTGCACCTTATACAAAAATTCATGCAAGATGGATGAAAGACATATATATAAGACCTAAAACCATAAAAACTTTAGAAGAAAACCTACGCTATATGATTCAGGACATAGGCATGGGCAAAGACCTCCTGACTAAAACACCAAAAGCAACGGCATCAAAAGCCAAAATAGACAAATGGGATCTAAAGAGCTTCTGTACAGCAAAAGAAACTATCATTAGAGTGAACCAGAAACCAACAGAATGGGAAAATAATTTTGCAATCTACCCATCTGATAAAGTACTAATAACCAGAATCTACAATGAACTTAAACAAATTTACAAGAGAAAAACAACCCCATCAAAAAGTGGCCAAAGAACAGACACTTTTCAAAAGAAGACATTTATACATCCAACAAACATGGAAAAAAGCTTATCATCCCTGGCCATTAGAGAAATGCAAATGAAAACCACAGTGAGATACCATCTCACACCAGTTAGAATGGCAAACATTAAAAAGATAAGAAACAACAGATGCTGGAGAGGACGTAGAGAAATAGGAATGCATTTACACTGTTGGTGGGAGTGTAAATTAGTTCAACCATAGTGGAAGACAGTGTGGCAACTCCTCAAGGATCTAGAAATAGAAATTCCATTTGATCCAGCAATCCCATTACTGCGTATATACCCAAAAAAGTATAAATCATTCTATTATAAAGACATGTGCACACGTATGTTCATTGTGGTACTGTTTACAATAGCAAAGACTTGGAACCAACCCAAATGTCCATCAATGATAGACTGGATAAAGAAAATGTGGCACATAGACACCACTGAATACCATGCAGCCATAAAAAAAGATGAGTTCCTGTCCTTTGCAGGGTCATGGATAAAGCTGGAAATCATTCTCAGCAAACTAACACAAGACTAGACAACCAAACATCACAAGTTCTCACTCATAAGTGGGAGCTGAACAATGAGAACACATGAACACGGGGAGGAGAACATCATACACAAGGGCCTCTTGGGGGATGGGGGTTCAGGGGAGGGATAGCATTAGGAGAAATAGCTAATGTAGATGACGGGCTGATGGATGCAGCAAACCACTATGGCACGCGTATACCTATGTAACAAACCTGCACATTTTGCACATGTCCCCCAGAACTTAAAGTATAATTTAAAAAAAAAGAAAAGCTAATTTTACATTACTCGTTGAAACTGGAGTTGAAATATTATAGAGAGTAATTCATGAAGACTTTTGCCTATGTAATAATTTATAGGCATGGTTCTCCTTAAAGATCCACATGTAATTACACTCCAGAGAACATAAACTAACCAGAAATAATAAATTTGTAGTTTTTGTTCTTACCAGGGAGACTCTTTGATATTGGTCTGAATTCATCCTTTAGTATATTTCTTCCAAATGCATCTGTCAATTGTTCTATATTAGGCCCTATAGAAATAAACAGATATCAAAACACTATAAGATAATCATTTATCTACAAATGTCAGAGTGTGTGTGTTAGTAACTTAAAACATTTGTGGCTGGCCATGGTGGCTTATGCCTGTAATCCCAGTACTTTGGGAGGCTGGGGCGGGCAGATCACGAGGTGAAGAGATTGAGACCATTCTGGCCAACATGGTGAAACTCTGTCTCTACTAAAAAAAAAAAAAAAAAAAAAAAAAAATTAGCTGGGTGTGGTGGCACGTGCCTGTAGCCCCAGCTACTCATGAGGCTGAGGCAGGAGAATCACTTGAACCCAGGAGGCAGAGGTTGCAGTGAGCTGAGATCACACCACTGAACTACAGCCTGGTGATAGAGCAAGACTCTGTCCCCAAAAAAGAAAAATTGTATTTATAGAAGAAAAATTAAAGTGAAATGTCTGGATTGGAAAATAACAAAAATCTTAAAAAGGAAAGGCTGCTAAAATTATATAAGCCAGACTATATTCAGGCTTAGATATGTTTAATGAATTGAAAGATCACATATCCAGGAAAAGGTAAAACTGATCCATAACCCGATGCTGAATAATTTCTTAACGAGGAATTGTTCTATACACTGCTGTCTCTTAGGCAAATTCAAATCATCCTAAGGGACATTATGATGATAATGTATCTTTCAAGTTTACACTAAAAACCTATACAGCCTGAAGGTATGCAGTAGGTGAGATGGAACATTTTTTTTCCCTATAGGCAAACCATGGCCTTGTTAGTCACAGAGCCTTATCAAGAGGCAGAAATTATTTGACTCATCGAGGAATATTTCTTTCCTTTTTTTTAGTGTATGTAACTATAAATTCTTTAGATATTAGTTATGAAAAAATAAGATATTTGTCAAACTGAAAAACTGCCTTTGATCACTTGAATGTGAATCAAGGAGGTAATGGTCAGATTTGCAGCACTACCAGAATTGTTATTGGATCCATTTCCATTTAAGTTTTATGTGATTTGATATTTTTGTGGAATTAGAAACTACTAAGTTCAATGATATAAAAATGCATAAAAATGTTAAAAAGAAATTCATATTGAAAAGGGGATAATGAGGATTGGTGACATAAGGTCAACATTGGGCTTAAGATTCTATGGGTAGAATTGGCTCTAGTAGAGTATATAACTATGATTGGATACCTGTCAGTCCTGTCACTGTATTGTAGAGTGATTTGTTGTCATTGCTGTTTTGGAAAAATCGATGAATACATGAATAATGCAAACAGTTATGACACCAGCTGCTCAAATATGCCACAACTGCATTCTATACTGAGCATTGCCTCATTACGAAAGTAAAAAGTTATCTATGAGATTGAGCAGAACAAGTTTTCAGTAATTAAGTAACAATATAAGAGATATAGCAACTCAAAACTGGAAACATGAGCAGATTTTTTAGCTTCCTTTGTTCTTTCTTCAGCTGATATATCTAAGAAGGGCCACTTCATTTGAAATGAACAAGCAAATGATCCTTACACATTCAGGGAAAAAATGAGATAATTTGAGGGATTGGGTTAAATACTAGAAATTAAAATGTATGTGCTGGAAACACTTACAATTACTAAGAGTCACAATTTTTGTCCTTCACAATATCCTCCCTTTGCTTTAAATCTTTTAAAAATCTTTTTCTCCTTGAAGTTCACTGAATATTTTAATAGGCTATTTAAAATCTTAAATTCTATGGATTTTAATACATTCAGTAATGTCTGTCACCACCATCACAGTCAATTTTAAAAAGTACTTTAGATTTATACTAATTAAATTCCAGTGAAATATAGAAAAGTTACTCTTATATAGCTGTATTCCCGGTTCCCATTTTTGTGCTATTGTTATCCATAATGCATTTGTAAATAATAAAGACAGGGTTGTAGTTATTATTATAATTCTTTCTTTCCTTTTTTTTTTTTTTTTTTTGAGACTGAGTAGTGCCCTGTGGCCCTGTCACCCAGGCTAGAGTGCAGTGGTGCGGTCTTGGCTCACTACAACCTACGCCTCCCAGGTTCAAGTGATTCTCCTGCCTCAGGCTTCCAAGCAGCTGGGATTACAGGTGTGTACCACCATGCCTGGCTAATTTTTTTGTATCTTTAGTAGAGATGGAGTTTCCCCATGTTGGCCAGGCTGGTCTTGAACTCCTGAACCTGTGATCTGCTTACCTCTGTCTCCCAAAATGCTGGGATTACAGGCATGAGCCACTGTGCCTGGCTATAATCATTTCTGTATATAATTTTATGCTTTTTAAAAAATCTGAGACAAGAAGTACATATTTCCAATTAGCTATTATATTAACCTTCTTATTTATAATTTCTGGTTCTATTAATTTTTTCCTGTGGTTTCAGGTTACCACATCTTGTTGTTTTCTTTTTTGTTAATAGATAGCGTTTGTGCATATTTATGGGGTACACATGATATTTGGTTATATGTACAGTGTGCATAACAAGTCAGGTTATTTAGGATATCTATCACCTCAACAATTTTTTTTTCTTTGAGATGAAGACTCATTCTGTCACCAGGCTGAAGTGCAGTGGCACAATCTCGGCTCACTGCAACCTCTGCCTTCCAGGTTCAAGTGATTCTCCTGCCTCAGCCTCCCAAGTAGCTGGGATTACAGGTGCCCACCACCATGCCTGGCTTATTTTTGTATTTTTAGTAGAGACAGGGCTTCACCATGTTGGTCAGGCTGGTCTCAATCTCTTGACCTAGTGATCCACCTGCCTGGGATGACAGGTGTGCTCCATCTTGCCCAGCCACACCTCAATGATTTATCTTTATTCAGTACGATGTTAGCTGTGGGTTTGTCATATATGGACTTTATTAGTTTGAGGGATGTTCCATTTATGCCTAGGTTGTTGAGAGTTTTATCATGAAGGAATGTTAAATTTTATCAAATGCTTCTTCTGCACCTACTCAGATGATTGTATGATTTTGTCCTTCTTTCTGTTGATGTACCTTGCTAATTGATTTGCATATGTTAAACCACCCTTACATCCCTGGGATAGATCTGACTTGATCACAGTGTATTATCTTTTTGATATGTTGTTGAATTTGGTTTGCTGGCATTTTGTTGGGGATTTTTAGGTTTATATTCATCAGAGATATTTGCCTGTAATTTTATTTATTTTTTATGTCCTTGTCTGATTTTGGTATCAGAATAAATGCTGGCCTTGTAGATTGAGTTACAGAAAATTCCATCCTCTTCAATTTTTTGGAATAGTTTGAGGGGAATTGGTGGTAGTTCTTCGAAAGTTTGGGGAAAAATTGGCAGTGAGGCCATCTGGTTATGTGTTGAGAACATTTCTAGGCCTCTTTTTAGCTATTTTGAAATATAAAATACATTGTTGTCAACTATAATAAATCTCCTCTGCTACTGAACTTTGGAACTTATTCTTTGTATCTAACAGTATGTTTGTGGTACCCAGTAACCAGGTTTTCTAGTTCTTCTTAATTCAATCTTGGTAGGCTATATGTGTCCAGAAATCTATCAATTTCCTCTAGATTTTCCAGTTTATCAGCATATAGTTGTTCATAATATTTTCTGATGATGTTTTGTAATTCTACAGCATCAGTTCTATCTTCTTTTTCATTTCTGATTTTGTTAATTTGTATCTTCTATCTTTTCATAAGTTAGTCTACCTAATGTTTTATTAATTTTGTCTTTTAAAACACCAAGTTTTGATTTGGTTGGTCCTTTGTTTAAGTATCTATTTCACTTAGTTCTGCTCTGATTCTTATTTATTTCCTTCTATCAATTTTTGTTGTGGTTGGTTTGTTTTTGGTTTTTTAGTCTCTTGAGGTGCATTGTTAATTTACTTGAAATCTTTCTACTTTTTGATGGAGGTATTTATTGCTATAAAATTCCATTTTTAGCATTGTTTTTGTTATATATCATAGGTTTTGGTATGTTGTGTTTTCATTTTTATTTATTTCAAGAATTTTTAAATTTATTTTTTAATTTCTTCATTGAGTCAATGGTCATTCATGAGCATTTAGCTTAATTTCCATGTGTTCATACAGTTCCCAAAGTTCCTCTAGTTAATGATTTCTAGTTTTAATCTGTCATGGTCTGACAAGATACTTGATATGATTTTGATTTTTAAAAATTTTTAAGACTTCTTTTGTGGCCTAACACATGATCTAACCTGGAGAATGTTCCATGTGCTGATGAGAAGAAGTAAGTGTGTCCTGCAGCTATTGAATAAAATACTTGTAATTATCTGTTAGGGTCATTTGGTCTAAATTGATGTTTAAGCTCAATGTTTCTTTGTTGATTTTCTGTCTAGATGATCTGCCTAATGCTGAAAATGAGATGTTGAAGTCTCTAGCTATTATTTTACTGGAGTCTCTCTCTCACATTAGATGTAATATTTGCTTTATATATCTGGATGTATCAATGTTGGGTGAGTATAAGTTTAAAATTCGTATATCCTCTTTCTGAATTCTTTTATAATTATCTAATTATCCTGTCTCTTTTTATTGTTTTTGACTTAAAGTCTATTTTATCTGAAATAAGTACACCTACTCCTCCTCACTTCTGGTTTCTATTTGCATGGAATATTTTTTCCATTCCCTTCCTACCAGTCTATCTGTTGCCTTACAGGTGAAGTGACTTTCTTATAGGCAGTATATAGTTTGGTCATGTTTTTAAAATCCATTCAGGCATTCTGTTTACATTCAAGATCATTATGTGAGGACTTATTCCTATGGTTTTCTTATATTCTGGTTGTTTTGTTTATCCTTTGTTCCTTTTTTCAATTGTGTTGTTTGTCATTGCAGTTTGGTGATTTTTCTGTCATAGTAACATTTGAGTTCTTTTTCTTCCTCATTTGTGTGTTTGCACAACCAGTTTTATGAAGGTAGATATCCTTTTGCTTAAGTGTAGTACTCCTTTAAGCATTTCTTGTAGGGCCAGCCTAATGGTGATGAATTCCTTCAGTTTTTGTTTGTCTAGAAAATACTTTATTTTTCCTTCATTTATGAACAATAACTTTGCTGAACATATTATTCTTGCCTGTTTTCTTTCAGCCCTTTGAATATATCATCTTATTTTCTCCTAGCCTGTACGATTTCTGCTAAGAAATACACTGTTAGTCTGATAACAGTTCCCTTATATGTGACTTGTATCTCTTTCTTTTACTTTTGACAGTTTGACTATAATGTACCTTGTACAAATCTTTTGGGTTGTGTCTATTTGGAAATCTCTTGCTGATATGGGCAGTTTTCAGCTGTTATTTTATTAAATAGTTTTTATATACCTTTTCTCTTGACCATCCGGAACACCCACAATTCGAAACGTTGGTCACTTTATGATGTTCCATGTCACATAGGCATTATTCATTCTTTTTCATTCTTTATTCTTTTTTTTCTCTATCTCCCCCTCTCTTTTGTCTGTGTTATTTCAAATGACTTCTCTTGAAGTTCTGAATTTTTCTTCTTCTGCTTGACCTAGTAATTGTTGAAGATCTTGAATGTATTTTTTATTTTATTCATTGAATTACAGGATTTCTGTTTAACTCTTTTCTTAATGATATCTATCTCTTTAATAAATTTCTCATTCATTTCAAAATTGTTTTGCTGATTTCTTTGTATTGTTTATCTGTGTTCTCTTCTACCTCATTGAGCTTCTTTAATATCATTATTTTCAATTCTGCTTCAGGTATTTTATTAATTTCTTTTTCACTAAAATCTGTTGCTGAAGAATTATTGTTTTTGAGGTGTCACATTTCCTTGCTTTTTCATGTTTCTTGAGACTTATGTCTGTCATCTCATTTAATAGTCACTTCTCTCAATTTTGTGGATTGGCTTTCACAGAGCAAAACTTTTTCCTGAAGATGCTATCTATGCTGTTGTTTGGATAGGGCAGTTTTTAAATTAAAAAAAAAAAAAAAAAAAAAGACCAGTATCTCACTGGTCTTGAACCAAGGCTGGCCTCAAATGTCTGGCCTCAAGTGATCCTGCCACCTTCACCTCCCAAAGTGCTGGGGTATAGGCATGAGTCACCATGCCTCCCTTGGGTTGGGCACTTTACCTTTCAATCTGGGTATACGCAGTGGTATATAGCCTCTGTATAATTTTTTTCAGCTATAAACAGTGTCAGTGATGACTGCCATTTCCTCAATGGCTTAGGCTACAGTTGCTAGTGGATGCTGTTGTGAGGCTTTGCTGGGGACAGGGACCCCAAGTGAGTCAGTCCTTGGCCTCATTGGTGATAGCAATGGCTGATCATGCCTATCCTTGAGCATCAGGATACATGAGCATCAGGATTTGTGAGTCCAGGCAGGCTAATTCTTGGGCCTTTAGGTGGCTGCTTGAGTGCTGGCTACCTAGTGCAGGTAGGTGGGTCCTTTAGCCCCTAGACAGTGTACGTGATGTAGACAATAAAAGTCACAGTGGTGAAACAACCCACAGGCTCCCAAGTGGCATGCGCTGGTGTTAGTAGTGGCTGCAACTGGCTAGTGAGTTCATCCTCCAGGACCAAAGAAGAGTGCACAGATGCCCGTCATGGTGGATGGGGCAGGATGAGCCCCTGGCCTTTGGGTGGCATGCTTTGGTGCTGGTGGCAGGTTTCTGGGTCAGTTGTGAAGTTCTCTGGTGTCCATACATACCCAGGGCAACTGATAGGGCAAGGTAATCCCCAGACCCCTTAGGTGGCATTTTTGGGCACTGAGACATGGTTGCAGGCTGAGAGGGCTGGTTCTCATATCCCCCAATGGTATGCATGGGTGCATGCTGTGGCAGGCAGGGTGAGGATATCCCCAGGACCCCAAGTGGTGTGCCTGGGTGGCATTAACAGCAATGGCAGTTGGTAGGGAGAGTTTGTCCTCAGGGTGCATGCAATTGTGTGGTGGTCCTGCCACTGGATAGGATTGAGTTGGTCTCAGTGGTAGAGGTCCCAGGAAAGTGGTTCTCAGGCTCTGGTGAGCACATGCTTCAGCCTCTGGTGATGATGACAGATGAGAGCTTGTCCTTAGGGCATATGCAAGTGCATGGTAGTCCTCCTAATTATGGGGGCAGGATTGCAGCAATGGCATTGGACTTACGTATTCCGGGTTTTGGGCACTGCATACTTCAGCTCCATTTATCCCAGGGCAACCACTTCAGTGTGCTGTACCACCCATTCCCCAGCATGTTGAACACTTCAGTGCTACGGATCCTGTCACACTGCTAGGCCCAACTCGGATTGCACTTCTGCAGCACACTGCATAGATGCAGGGGGATGTCAGTAGGGCTCTAAGAGTGGAAATACAAAATTTAGCTGGGCGTGGTGGTATGTGCCTGTAATCCCAGCTACTTGGGAGGCTAAGTCAGTAGAATTGCTTGAACCCAGGAGGCAGAGGTTGCAGTGAGCCAAGATCATGCCACTGCACTCCAGCCTGGGTGAAAGAGTGAGACTCTGTCTCAAAAAAAAAAAAAAAAAAAGGCACTATGTCACATCTGCTGGGTTGTCAGGGTGTGTGTGACTCAGCATGAGGTCCCTCTCTAGAGCAATGCCACTGGCCAGGATGTGTAAGGTTGGTTCTCCCATGGATAGGATTGCAGGAATCTGTGGTGGGAATGTGGACTTCTATGGACCTCTCACCCTTTTCCCAAACCGGGGAGCCTCTCTGGACTACATCAATCCTAGTTAGGTCAGCTGCCCCCTTTTCCATTCCTTCTATGCCTCAGGTGTTTCCTGTTAATTATCTGGTGAATTTTAGTGTTCCTGATTAGATGATCTATTTGAAATCTGATTATCAATTCCCAAATATTGTACGTGTGTTTGTGTGTGTGTGTGTGTGTGTTGAAAAGAGTGCCAGATGTTCTTTTTAACTTTAATATATCATTTCTCTCAACTACTGCCCGTGTGCTACTATTCTGGAATATATTACATGTGTATATTTTAAAGTCTCAGCAATAAAATTCTGTAAATATTTTTATCTAATTGCTTTTTATATCAATTAAGAGTAGAAAGAAGATGAAATATGCATTTATATAATCTTTCAGAGTTATGGAATTCCTTTAACCTATGTTCATTTTATGGGTTCAAATTAGTGTCAGAGGTCAATGGTTTTCAACCTGAAGAGCTCTGTATTTCTTGGAAAGCAGTTCTGATAGGAATAAATTTTCTCGTTTAAAAAAGTCTACTTAGAAATATCTTTATTTCACCTTCATGTTTAATATATAGTTTTGCTGGATATAAGATTTTTGGTTAACAGTTCTTTATTTAGCACTTTGAATGTACTGTTCCAATACCTTAATAGTTCCTAATAAGTCAGCTTTTAATTTTAGTGGGGTTCCCTTTTATATCACACATTGGTTTTCTCTTGCTGCTTTCTCTTTGTCTTTCAACATTGTTACTATGAGTGTGGTTATAGATTTCCTTGTGTTTATTCTACTTAGAAGTAATTGAGATTGGATTTGTAGACTCATTTATCATTAAATATTTTTTTGAAAAGTTTTCATCCACATCTTCCTTCTCTCTGCTTTCTTTCTAGTGTTTGTGATACTTTAAGTTTTTTATTCTTTCTTCAGACAGTTCAAATGTACTTGAGCCTCTCCAGTAAATGTTTACTTCCAGTTTTTGTACTTTTTAACACAACAATTTCCATGTAGTCCTTTGTAAAATATTTTATATCTCTTTATATTTTCTATTTGATAAAACATTGTCATAATACCTTTCTTTTCTTTTTAAAGAATGATTTCCTTTATTTATTTCAATATATTTATAATAACTGCCTTGTAGTCAATGTCTGCTAAGTCCAACAGCTAGGATTCTCATAAGCTGTTTTTGTTGCCTAATTTTCTTATATGGGTCATACTTTCTTCTTTACTAGAATAACTCAAAATCTTATGCTAAAAACTGAACAATTTAGACATATAATGTAGCAACTCTTGATTTTGATTTTCTCCTCTTCTTCCTGAAGCATGTTATTATTGTTTGCTTATTTATTTGACCTGTGATTTGTCTTGATTATTTACTGAAGTTTCTTTCCCCTGTGATGTGGTTTGTATGTTTTTCCTGTCTAAATCTCATGTTGAAATGCAATCCCCAATGTTGGAGGTAGGATCTGGTGGGAGGTGTTTGTGTCACAAGGGCAGATCCCTCTCCATGGCTTGGTGCTTTTCTCACAATAGTATATGGGTTCTTCTGAGATCCAGTTGTTCAAAAGTGTGTGGCACCTTCCCCCTTTTTGCTTGTGCTCCTGCTCTTGACATGTAACATGCCTGTTCTGCTTTACTTTCTGCCATGAGTAAGAGCACCCTGAAGCCTCTGCAGAAGACAAGTAGATGCTGGCACTATGCTTGTACAGCCTTTTTTTTTTTTTTAAGTGGAATCATAAACAAAGAAGTGAAGATTTATTGCTGTGAAAACAAATCTGTGGTAAAGTAGTGTGGATCTTGGGTATTAAGCATAATCAGGTGGGTCAAGTTAAGAAGTTTAAAATGTGATAAGAAATTTGTGTGTGTGTGTATGCACACGTAAATCTATAAGCCAGTTAACCCAAGAGCAACTGAAACATTTAATTTGTTCAGTTGAGGCCAGACATTATGTTAAATTCCCATTTTTTTAGAAGGCAATTAAAAATTACAATTCCAACAGCCCACAAACCAAAGAAAAAAACTGTAGAGAGAAATTAAAACTACATTCAAACAGCCTTTTTTTTTTTTAGCTCAATTTCAGCATCCCAAGAAAAATAAAAGCATCCATGACTATCACAGATAAAAACATAATGAATGTCATTGGAATCAGTTATTTTTCCCCACTGAAGTATAAAATCTATATAGAAATTTGATACACTAACAAATTGTACTTCTCATAGTTCTAATTTCCTTTAAACCCTGTTTAATGTAGTTTGCTGTTGTAAAAAATGTTGTTTTCATGATTCTGTATCGGGTTCCAGTTCTTTTATTTTTATATCAATATTTAATATACTGGCTACCAGTTCTAATGAGGAAAAAATCTTGGACATCTCTTCATTATGACAGCATGTGCAGCAGAAATTACTGATGTGCAAGCAAACCATAAAAGGTATAGTTCTCCAGAAAGCATATTTTGTTGATTTTTTTATTGTCTCAATATTCTTTGCCATGATTTTTGGAGAAAGATTCTTTCAATCTTGTAAATATCAGTGTGCACAGTCTGATTACTATGCAGGTTCACGTCCATGGACAGGAAGGTTTGTTCATTGCTAGTGAAAAGCTAGAGAAGTCTAAGTTTTAGTAGCTGATAAACATTACATCCTGCAGAGGAGGAAAGCACTTTTCCTTTTTTGCTACTTAAGAATGTGGCAGAAATGTATGCTGAGGTACCCTAGTCAATCCTCATTTTTTTCATTTTTAAAAAAATTTGGTCTCAGAATATTTCTTGCAGGGTGATATTTCAAAGAAGCCACTGCTGGGACCAACTTCCACTGCAGTCTCTAATGCTGGGCACCTGCCTATTCTCTTCTATGGCTTTATGTAGCCACTGATTACTGTTCACAAGCTTTAGGATTAATTTCCCTGGATCATACTCCCACAGTTGGTTGCCTTTTATGTGGTGGCATTTGAGCATTGTAACTGGGCCATTAAATTTGGAAACATCCAAGCAAAAGTTGTCTGTTCTGATTTCTTTGTTGGCAGTCTAAGTGAAAACCTGATTACCCCCATACCATGGCAATTAAAAATGCCCACTTTTTCATTCTCTTTTCTAGCTATGTTATCTAGACACTGATTTATTTCCACACTTCTCATCTCTCCCATTGAGAAATAGTGACATGGAATTTGAGAATCAGGATAAATATTCTCTAAGTACCAAAAAAAAAAAAAAAAAAAAAGGCTTGCATTGTAGTTTGTGTCTTAGACCAGCTCTTGATGATGTATCTCCATAATCTACCTTTGTAATATCTGGAGAAATTATATAGAAGAAATTCCTGAATTCATCCATCCACACTTCTGCAAATTATTTGTTATTTTTATTGATAATCTGCCCTGTGCCTCCTGGAAATGTGTAAGGTGTAGCTTTTCAAAACACATGTCCAACATGTGAGCATGTAACAATTTCCAAAGTTCCTCCACACTGCCAAATCAGAAAGGAAATTTCTAGGTTTTCTCCTCCCCAGATATCCATTACAGAATCATATGTTCCAATTTCCTGAAAGTAATCTCTGTCTACGGAAAAAAGGCCTCCTGCCATGGTAGGTGTTTTAAGAAGAAGAGTCTGATCACCTTTCCTTCTGCCCATTTCTCTTTGGGGAACAGGATACCAGTGAAAATTGAGCTTCTAGCTGAACACACCGTAAGTCATATCAGAGCGTGCCATACTCAAAAGTATCATCACTGATCACATCGATGATAGGACACACCACTGTTATCCTGTCATGTTTGATCCTGGCCAAGAAAGGCTCCAGCCACCCCACGGTACACTCACAATGAGCATCCAGGAAGGTGATCACTTGGACTTTAGACACAGCAGCTCCTTTTAATCTAGCTCTGATCAATCCAGAACGTTGTTCCATTCGAATTACATGAACTGGTACTTTTAGTTTTTTCACATAACTCTCTAAAATCCTTTTCAAAAAGTCTCTTTCACTGCCATCATCTACTAGAACAATTTCTTCTATCAGGTGTCTTGGTAAGTAATTAATGACACTATGGACAGTTGGCAGAAGTGTGCTCCAAGCCTTATTGTGGAAACAATCACCACACTTGCAGGAAGATTACCTGGATATACCTTTGTTTTACACCCTTCTAACCTAACATCTGATAAAGATCTGTTGAGTGCAATCATTTCACTTGCGATTAGATTGAACTGATTGATTTTAAACATCTCTTTCAACATTTCTTGATCCTCTTTAGGAATGACGACTGGTTTCCCCATTTCTCCAGAACCTTCATGAGGCTTTTGTACTGGCTCTAGAACATCACTAGCAGGGAGTCCTCTCTCCTTTTTTTCATCACATTTGCTGCATTCATTGAAGTAAAGCAGCAGGAACATGTCCAAGAGTACCCAAATCAAGGAGGTGGCTAGGACCACCTTGCGGTATGCAAATTTTCTCATGACACTTAAAGTCAAATGCAAAAAAAAAAAAAAAAACTGTATACACACACACACACACACACACACACACACACAGATCATGAAAATTATTCCAATTTGGTTTCATCAGAAATCACGTTCAAACCCTCGCTTGGTACACGGAAGTGGACAGCAAGCACTCCTCCGGGTGGCCCAGGCGGTCGCAGTGCTGTCCCGCGGGACACAGCGCCAGCGCTACTCTCCAGCTGCCGGCCACCTGCTGCCTCCTAGGCCACTGCCGGAGGCTCCCCAGGCGGATGGGCGGGTCCGGCCCGGGCCCCGCCTCCACCGCGCTTGCCCCGGCTCAGCCGCACTTGCCCCTCCCTGCCTACGCCCCCGGCCTCGCAAGCGTCGGCCACGGCTGCTCACTGGGGGATGCTCCGCGCTTTGGGCCCAGGCCGCAGAGCTGCCCCGCAGGCCGCTGGAACGCGGTCTTCCCTGAGCTGTACAGCTTCTTTTCTTTATACATTACCCAGTCTCAGGTATTCCTTTATAGCAATGCAAGAATGGTTCAATACATCCTGCAATGTGAAGCCTCTAATGTTATTCCGCCAATAAAACAGCATTGGGCATGCAGCAATCACCTTTGGATGACAGTGGTTTTAGAGAGTCTCCCTTTGAATATGTCTTTTCCTTATTTCTCTGTTAACTTGCCTGCCTTCCTTTGTATCACACCAGAGATCAAAGGGTGTTTTGCCTAACACTGCTACTTCTGTACTAAAGGCAGTAGTATAATCTCTGAACTATATTACACAACTAAAGGATTCTGCCGTAGCTGAAAGATTATCACTATGCCTGATATTTTAAAGTATAGACGGAATTGGTAATAATAAAATAACTGTCCTTTTCCTTTACTTACTGCACTCATCAGAAAGCCTTTCTGCTTTTGCAAATTTAAAGTAACTTTCTATTTAAACTGTAAATGGAAAGGGACTAGAAGACCTTTGGACATACTTGTCCCAATATATTCTAAGCTCACTATAGTATATTATTTTGGATGACTTTCTAAGTGGATGAGTCCTAAAAGTAATAATATCTAGTTAGCTTTACATTTGTAGTAAATATGTTCTAGAGTACAACCAAATATGGGAGGGTATTCATGAGAACCTGTGCCCATATCATATTAACAAATGGGTGCACTTGCTATTCAAGATACACACTTAAAGGACAAAAATAAATGAGAAATATTAGACTTGAAAATATTTTTCTTACCAGGAAAACTCTTTAACTGTGTCTTGAATTCATCCTTTAATAAGCGTCTTCCCAAAGCACCCTTCAAGCTTTCTATATCAGTCTCTATAGAAATAAATAGATTTAAAAATACTTTGCAAGGTAATCCTTACATAGGAATGTGAGGTAGGGGTGTGTGTGTGTGTGTGTGTGTGTGTGTGTATTAGATTAGTTGGCCTTTGTTATTAATGAATAAAAGTTACAGTGAAATGTCTGAACTGCCAAATCACCAAACTTAGGAGTGGAAGATCTGTTAGCAATCATATAAGCCTTAGCATACTGAGTCATAGAGATGTTTAGTGATTTGACCAAGACCACATATCCAGGTAATAACAAAGTTGTGACACAAACTGATGCCTCACAATACTTTAACAATGCATTTCCCATACAATGTTATCTCTAATGCAAAATTAAAACATCCTACAGAATTAAAGTCATGATAATAACATGACTTTAAAGTTTACATTGAATCACATTGATATACCTGGTAAGATGAAACATAACATTTTTTTCACCTAGGAACTTAAAAATGGTGATCTTCATAATCACAGGAAATTATTATAATACAGAAACTCTTTGACTCATTCAGAAATATTTTAATGCAATTTTTAGGTTATTTAATTATAAACTAAGTAAGCATCAGTGATGGAAAATAATAAGGTATCTTGTGGACTGAGGAAAACATGCCCTTTTAGGTCCTCTTAGCATGTGGACCTCGTAGCTTAGGATATGATTAAATTTGCAGAAATACGAGAAGTAAAATTGGGTACTTTTCCATTTGAGTTTTTACATAATTTGACTTTTTTGTTGGATTTAGAAACTACTAACCATGTTCAATAATAGGAAAAATACCTGAAAGTTATTAAGGGGTAATTTATGTTAGAAAGTAGTGATTCGGATTGATGAACTAAAATCAACTACTAGGACTGAAGTTTTGTGAGTGAAATCTAGTTCCAGAAGCACATGTCCCTGCTAGAAACCTGTAAACATGGTAGGAAGGGACAAACTTCCAAAGCATATCAAAAACACAGTGGAAGAGGGGACACACAAATGAAAAGAAGAAAGAAATCAAATGTTGTGAATATAAAAAGCCACCACATTACAAAACTAAGAAATAACATAGAAAGAAAATAACACAGACAAAGCAATTAGAAGACAAAATGACAAGAACAAGTTCTTATCTATCAATAACAATCTTGAATGTAAGTGGTATAAATTCCTGAATTAAAAGATATAGATGGACTGAACTGATACCAAAAAAAAAAACAAGAAGCAACTGAATGATGCCTATGAGAAATTCATTTTACCTGTAAAGACACACATAGAGCAAATGAATCGAAAAAGATTATGCACACAAATGGAAACTAAGAGTTCAGAAATAGCTATACTTACAATAGACAAATAAACTTTCAATTTAAAAAAAGAAGACAAAAAGATTATTATATAATGATATAGAGATCAATCCAGAGAGAGGATATAACAATTATAAACATATACAAAGCTAACCCTAGAGAACCCCAGTAATAAACAGAAATTATTATTAGTGCTAAGGAGAGGGAGAGTCCCCCATACAACAATAGTTGGAAACCTCAACATCTCATTGTCAGCACTGGATATCATCTAGACAGAAAATCAACAAAGAAACATTAAACTTAAACTGCTCTGGATATCAAATGAACCTAACAGACATTTACAGAACATTTCCTCCAACAACTACTGAATATACATTCTCATCACTTCTTGGCCTTTCGGCTAAGATCAAGTACAGAATACACATTCTTCTCTTTGACACATGGAATATCACATATTAGGCCACAAATAAGTCTAAACAAATATTAAAAAGTCAAAATCATATCAGTTATCTTCTCAAACTAAAATGAAATAAAATGCGATATCAATAAGAGGAACACTGAAAACTGTAGAAACATGGAAATTAAATAACATGCCCTTATTAATAAGTCAACGAAATAAGAAGGAAATGAAAAATTTTCGAATCAATTAAAATGAAAACACAACACCCAAATCCATGGGACACAGCAAAAGCATTATTAACAGGGAATTATATAGCAATAAGTGCCTCTAACAAAAAAGTAGAAAGATTTCAAATAAACAATGTAATGGTATAACTTGAAGGATTAAAACTCAGAACAAACCAAATCCAAACTTAGTACAGGGAAAGAAATAATAAAGATCAGAGCAAATTTGATGAACTTGAAATTTTAAAATATTTTAAAAAGGGAACAAAAAATTGGTTCTTTGGAAAGATAAAGTCAACAAATCGTCAGCTACAAAAAAAATCACACAAATAAAAATTAAAAAAATGAAACAATAGAATTGATACCACAGAATTACAGAGCATCATTAGAGACTATTATAAACAACTTTGTACCAACAAATTGAAAAACTTAGAGGAAATGATCAAATTACCGGCCACATATAACCTATCAGGATTGAACCAGGAAGTAAAAAACCTGATTTGCATTTCTCTAATGACCAGCGATGATAAGCTTTTTTTCATATGTTTGTTGAGTGCATAAATGTCTTCCTTTGAAAAGTGTCTGTTCATATCCTTCACCTACTTTTTGATGGAGTTGTTTTTTTCTTATAAATTTGTTGAAGTTCTTCATAGATTCTGGTTATTAGCCTTTCATCAGATGGGTAGATTGCAAAAATTTATTCCTATTCTGTTGGTTGCTGGTTCACTCTAATGATAGTTTCTTTTGCTGTGCAGAAGCTCTTAAGTTTAATTGATCCCATTTGTCTATTTTGGCTTACGTTGCCATTGTTTTTGGTGTTTCAGTCAGGAAGTCCTTGCCATGGGGTGGAGGGGTCTAATGAAGGCATAGCAGGGGGTTGGGGGATTGCAGGGAGGGATAACATTAGAAGAAATAGCTAATGCAGATGACCAGGGGATGGATGCAGCAAACCACCATGGCACGTGTATACTTATGTAACAAACCTGCACAATCTGCACATGTATCCCAGGACTTAAAGTATAATAAAATAAATAAATAAATAATTCATAAAAATATAGTATCAAAAAAGTAGAAAACCTGAACAGATAAATCGACTAATTACATGGAATCAATAATAAAAAAGTCTTCCAACATAAAAAGCCCAGAACCAGATGGCTTTACTCCTGAATTCCACCAAACTTTTAAAGAAGAATACCAATTGTTCTCAAAGGATTTCAAAAGACTGAAGAGGAATTTCTGCCTAAGTCATTCTCTGAGGCCAGCATCATACTGATACCAAAACGAGACAAGGACACAACAAAGAAATAAAACTACAGACCAATCACACTGATGAACATAAATGCAAAAACTTCTCAAAAAAATAACAGCAAACAAAACCTAGCCACACATCAAAAAGATAATACATCATGATCAAGTGGTATTTATCCCAGTAATGCAAGAACAGTCAACATGAGGAAATCAATAAATGTGATACAACACATCAGCAGAATAAAGGACAAAAACAGTATCATTTTAACAGATGCAGAAAAAGCATTTGCTAGTGTTCAACATTCCTTCATGATAAAAATCTCTCAACAAACTGGGTAAAGAAGAAACATACTTCAGCACAACAAAGGCCATATATGAAAAACCCCAGCTAACACTTTTCTCTAAGATCTAGAACAAACCAAGGGTGCCCTTTGGTTTCACCACTTTTATTCAACATATTGGAAGTCCTAGCCAGAGCAAGTAGACAAGAGCAAGAAAAAAAATAAGCAGCAAAATTGGAAAGCAAGAAATAAACTAGCCTTGTTTGCAGACAACATAAACTTATATTTAGAATAACCCTAAAGACTCCAGAAAAACTTAAAACTGATAAATGAATTAAGCAATGTTGCAGAATACAAAATAAACATACAATATTCAATAGCATTTCTATATGCCAAGTGAACAACATTAAAAAAATAAAAAAGCCAATTCCACTTGGACTAGTTTAAAAAAATGAAAGAAAATTAAAGAGGAAAGGGAAAATTGGAAAGATATCCCATGTTCATGAATTGGAATAACTGATATTTTTAAAAATGTCCCTGCTACTTAGAGCTCTCTATGGATTTATTGATATAATTATCAAAATGCCAATGATATCCTTCACTTAAATAGAAGTGAAATTCTAAAATTTGTAAGGAACCACAAAAGACCCCAAATTACCAAAGCAATCCTGAGCAAAGCACAAAGTTGTAGACATGATACCACCTGACATCAAAATACACTACAAAGCTATAGTAATCAAAACAGAATTGTTTTGGCATAAAAACAGACACACAGATGAATAAAACAGAGAACCCAGAAATAAATCCATACATTTATAGCCAACTCATTTTTTACAATGGTGCCAAGAATATGTATTGTGAACAGAATAGTCTCTTCTATAAGTGATGCTGGGAAAACTGTATATCCATATGCAGAAGAGTAAAACTATACCCCTATCTCTCATAATATACAAAAATCAAATAAAAATAAAATATTGAAATCTAAGACCAGATATTACAAAATTACTAGAAAAAATATTGGGGAACAGCTTCAGGACATTGTTCTGGGTGAAGATTTTTTTCCAAGGGGTAAGACCTCAAGTGCACAGGCAACAAAAACCAAAATAGGCCAAAGGGATTATATCAAGATAAAAAGCTTCTATACAGAAATGGAAACAAGCAACAGTGTAAAGGGACAACCTAAAAAATGAGAGAAAATATTTGTAAACTATCTATCTAACAAGAAATTAATGATCAGAATATGTAAGGAACTCCACAGCAAAAACAAACAAGTTATCAATTTAAAAAATGAGCAAATGAACTGGAAACATTTCTCAAAAGCAAACATGGCCAACAGAACATTAAAAATATGTTGAACTTCACTAATTATCAGAGAAATGCCAATAAAAACCACAAGTAGATATCATTTTAACCTAGTTAACATGGCTATTATCAAATAGACAAAAAATAATGGATTCTGGCAATGATGCAGAGAAAGAGGAATTTTTGTGCATTGTTGGTGGAAACGTAAATTCATACTATCATTATAGAAAACAACATGGATGTTTATCAAAAAACTAAAAATGGAACTATCATATAATCCAGCAATCCCACTGCTGGGTATATATCCCAAAGAATTGAAATTAGGACATCAAAGAGATATATGCATTATCGTGTTTATTGCAGCACTACTCACAACAGCCATGATATGGAATCAACCTAGGTATCCGTCAATGAAAAAATAATTAAAGAAAATGTAGAATATATACACAATGGAATATTATTTAGCCACAAAAGAATAAAATATTATCATTTGTAGCAACATGGATGAGCTGGAGGACATTATATTAAGTGAAATAAGCCAGGCACAGAGAGACAAATATTGCATGTTCTTACTCATGTGTGGGAGTTAAAAATGTTGATCTCATGGAAGTAGAGAGTATACTAGTGGTCACCAGACTCTGAGAATGGTAGGTGAGTGAGAGAAATAAAGAGGGGTTGGTTAATAGAATTTATTCATTCTATTACTGTATGTTAGATAGAATGAATAAATTCTAATGCTCAATAGCATCATATAGTGCCTATAGTTATCAATAATTTATCATCTATTTCAAAACAGCTAGAAGAGATTTGATATATGCTTAAAGAAAAGATAAATGTTTGAGGTGATGGATATCACAGTTGCCTTGATTTGATCATTACACATTGTATGTCTGTATCAAAATATCACATGTACCTCATAAATATGAAACATTATTAGCAATAAAATAAATAATCTGTAAAAAAATCTAATGTTAATCTAAATTGCCACTCATGGAACAAACCCAGACTAGTCATAATATGTTTTTCTTTTTATATATCACAAGATATTATTTGCTAACTTAAAAAGTAAATATGAATATTTGAGTCTATATTCATTGCAAATTTTTCCTATATTTTTCTGTAATATAATGCCATTGCTAGGGATTAGTATCAAAGAGAAGCTTACTTTATAAAATTAGTTGGAAAGTGTTATTTTCTAGTCTCTAGAAGAGATTTTCTAGTTTAGAATGATTTCTTGAAGAGGTGTTTGAAAAATTACCACTAAGGTTGCCCAGAACTAAAATTTATTTATAGAAAAGCTTAAAATTTAAAAATTCTATGTCTTTAATAAACTTAGGACCATTTTAATTTGATATTCTACTTTTATGTTACCATTGGTATGTGGTGATTATCTAAAAATGTGTTCATTTAATCAAAATTTTCAAATTTACTGATATAAATTTATAATAAATATTCGTATTTTAATATCTGTAGGGTATAGAATATTCCACTTTTTCATTCATAATATTAGTAAATTGTATCTTCTCTCTCTATTGTTCCCCCTCATCAGAAGTTTGTCAATTTTATTATTTGTTTTAAACAAATAATCTATTTTAATAAATGTTCCAGGTACACTTAAAAAAATGTAGATTCTTATGCTGCTACAGAAATTTCTATCTTCTTTATTTTTTTTTTCCAGTTTTAGAGAGTTTATTCAAGTGAAAACTAGAAATAGTCATCCAGGAGACAAAGGCTCTAGTGAAATGAGATGAGTGCTTCATAGGTAAAAGTTAAGTTCTTATTTCTACAGGCAAAAAACAAAGTAATTTAACAAGATTACATCATTTTCTATACAAAGCTGGTTTAAGATTTACAAAAAATCAATTGGTTACACTGTATTTTTCCTACTTTTTTTTTTACAACTGTTTTCTTTCCTTTTCAACCTAAGAGTGTCCTTAACATTTCACCTTTTTTAAAAAAATTGTACTTTAAGTTCTGGGGTACATGAGCTGATCTTGTTTCTTAAAGACATAGTTATATCTGTGATGGTTAATATTGAGTGTCAATGTGATTGGATTGAAGGATGCAAAGTATTGCTCCTGGGAGTTTCTGTGAAGGTGTTGCCAAAGGAAACTAACATTTGAGTCAGTGGACTAGGAGAGGCAGACCCACCCTCAACCTGGGAGGGCACAATCTAATCAGCTGCCAGCACAGCCAGAATAAAAGTAGGCACAAGAATGTGAAAAGACTAAATTCGCTTAGCCTCCCAGCCTACATTTTTCTCCCATGCTGGATGCTTCCTGCCCTCGAACATCAGACTCCAAGTTCTTCAGCTATTGGACTCTTGGACCTACATTGGTAGTTTTCCAGGGACTCTCAGGCCTTCAGCTGCACTGTCAGCTTCCTTACTTTTGAGGTTTTGGAAATAGCGCTGGCTTTTTTTTTGTCCTCAGCTTGCAGACAGCCTACTGAGGAACTTCACCTTTTGATTCAGTGAGTCAATACTCCTTAATAAACTCCCTTTCATCTATATATCTATCCTATTAGCCCTGCCCTCTAGAGAACCCTAATACAGATTTTGTTACTGGGAGTGGTTCTAGAGAAATAGAATTTTAAGGATGGAGATTTTTAGTTGGCTATTTCGTATTTTAGCTGGTTTTGGGGTTTCTGGAGTTGCCCACTTAATAAGATAAGACCCAAAGATGCTAAGGACTCTACTTTTAATAGTATGGAGAACACTGGTAGCTCTTGGTGTGAACTGTTTGGAGAGTTAATGCAAAATAAATGTATTTGATACTCCTGATTCATTGCCAGTGAGAGGCAAGGAGTTTAGCAACACTATACATAATACCTTTGACCATATGTGGAGAACCAAGGAATGTAATGAAGTTGGTTGGTTGATCCTGAGTTCACTAGACAATTTGATAAAGCAAAATGAACACAGGGAGTATATAACTCCCAGCTCTAGAAGCACATACTGAGCCTCAAATCTTCTAAGATTGCCCTAAGTGAGAGTCTTACCTCCCGTAGAAAAGAAAACCCTGAAATTGTAGAAAATCAGATGCAAGCTCTTATCATGTGAGTGGTTGATCTGCAACAAAATGTGCATGCCCGGCCTCGCCAGGTATCTATTGTGAAAGTGAGGACATTGATTGGAAAAGAATAAGATTTAAACATAAGACCTAACACTATAAACACCCTAGAAGAAAACTTGGCAATACCATGCAAGACACAGGAATAGGCAAAGACTTCATAACTAAAATACCAAAAGCAATGACAACAAAAGCCAAAATAGACAAATGGGATATAATTAAACTAAAGAGCTTCTGCACAGCAAAAGAAACTATTGTCAGAGTGAACTGGCAACCAACAGAATGGGAAAAATTTTTTGCAATCTACGTATCTGACAAAGTGTTAATATCCAGAATCTACAAAGAACTTAAAGTTACAAGATAAAACCAAACAACTCCATCAAAAAGTGGGCAAAGGATATGGACAGACACCTTTCAAAAGAAGACATTTATGCAGCCAACAAACATATGAAAAAATGCTCATCGTCACTGGCCATTAGAGAAATGCAAATCAAAACCACATTGAGATACAATCTCACACCAGTTAGAATGGCCATCATTAAAAAATCTGGAGAC
Organism: Sapajus apella; assembly: GCF_009761245.1. Taxonomy (NCBI): domain Eukaryota; kingdom Metazoa; phylum Chordata; class Mammalia; order Primates; family Cebidae; genus Sapajus; species Sapajus apella. Next base: position 4,125,393 of record NW_022437051.1, read on the forward strand.
AACAGATGCTGGAAAGGATGTAGAGAAATAGGAATGCTTTTACACTGTTGGTGGGAGTGTAAATTAGTTCGACCATTGTAAAAGACAGTGCGGCAATTCCTTAATGATCTAGAACTAGAAATATCATTTGACCCAAAAATCCCATTGCTGTGTATATACCCAAAGGATATGTATATACTCAAAGGATTATAAATCACTCTATTATAAAGACCCATGCACATGTATGTTCATTGTGGCACTGTTTACAATAGCAAAGACTTGGAACCAACCCAAATGCCCATCCATGATAGACTGGATAAAGAAAATGTGGCACATATACACCATGGAATACTATGCAGCCATAAAAAAGGATGAGTTCATTGTACTTTGGATGAAGCCAGAAACCATCATTCTCAGCAAACTGACTCAAGAACAGAAAACCAAACACCACATGTTCTCACTTATAAGTGGGTGTTGAACAATGAGAACACATGGACACAGGGAGGGGAACATCACACACTGGGGCCTGTTGGGGTTGGGAGAGCTAGGGGTGGAAGAGTTAGGGGAGGGATAGCAGGGGGTGGTGTTACTGGGGAAGGATAACATTAGGAGAAATACCTAACATAGATGATGGGGAGATGGATTCAGCAAACCATCATGGCGTGTGTACACCAAAGTAACAATCCTGAACAATCTGTACATGTGCCCCAGAACTTAAAGTATATATATATATATATATATATATATATATATATATATATATATATAGAAAAGAATGGGACCATGCAACTTAAAATGGGGACACATGGGAGGACCCTGATGAGGCGGAGGCATTGAGTTCCTAACTTCTGATGAACCTTTTTTTTTTTTTTGTCTGAGGAAATTAACCCTGCACTGCCTGAGGTAACGGTGATGGTCTCCCTTGAGGCAGGTGCCAGGCAATACAATACTGATTTTTTTCTTGACCCACCCCCAACAGCCCTGTTTGCTTCTAGACTTATAACTAGGCTCTTGGCAGGCCCCTAGAGGTGAGGTTCAAAGTGTAATCCACATGGAGGTGCTCTACACTCCAAAAGAACTGTTTGATTTTTCTAATTTATTTAAGCAGAAATCTGGAGCACAGGCATGAGAATGGACATCAGGGTGGAGGATAATGGTAGAAGGAACGTAAAGTTGAAACAGGCTGAATTTATTGATTTAGGCCCACTAAGAGGGATTCTGCATTTAATGTTGCAGCTTGGGAGTTAAAAAAAGGTTCTAAAGGTTTATTTGCTTGGTTAGCTGAAATACGGATTAAAAGACGTCCCACTGTGAGTGAGCTGAAAATGGCTGATCTCTCTTGGTTTAATGATAGACAGGACAGGGAAAATGTGGCACATATACACCATGGAATACTATGCAGCCATAAAATACGATGAGTTCGTGTCCTTTGTAGGGACATGGATGAACCTGAAAACCATAATTCTCAGCAAACTGACACAAGAACAGAAAATCAAACACTGCATGTTCTCACTCATAGGAAGGTGTTTAACAATGAGAACATATGGACACAAGGAGGGGAGCATCACACACTGGGTTCTGTTGGGGGGAACTAGGGGAGGGACAGCAGAGGGTAGGGAGTTGTGGAGGGATAACATGGGGAGAAATGCCAGATGTAGGTGATGGGGGGATGGAGACAGCAAACCACATTGCCATGTATGTACCCATGCAACAATCCTGCATGTTCTTCTCATGTACCCCAAAACCTAAAGCGTAATTATATATGTGTGTGTGTGTGTATATATATATATATATAAAGAAATGACAATTTTGTCCTCAAGCAACCGTTCATATAGTATCCAATTTATATTATGAAAATTCACAATAGTAGAAAGCCTGTATATATTTTATTTCATAAGTAGGCAAAGGGAAATATATGAAACATTACATAATTAATGTTGTCTGGTGGAGTAAAAATACATAATTTAAGGATACACATTAATTGGCATGTAGATTCAGTAGAATGAACTTACTAAGTTGAGAAAGACTAGTCATTCTTTAAATTTCCTGTTGTTGTTTTAACAGAACTGTACAGCTGAAATATTTTAATTCTTAGATTGTGTTCTACTGTATCCAAACATAAATCTGTACTTACCAACCACTTTGTTTAAATCAAATTGAATTATTAGGTCACTAATTGATGGATACACTGCTGAAGGATTTTCTGCTGTATCTGGAAGTTCTGAGGCTCCTTCATTTTTAACTGTAATAATAATAGAGTGCCAAAGTAGTTGATTTAAAAAACCAACATTTTGTGAAACACCTAGGAATGCATGTAACCAAGAAGGTGAATGCTCTCTACAAGGAGAACTACAAATACACTGCCAAAAGAAATTAGAAATGGCACAAATAAATGAAAAAACAGTCCATGCTCATGAATTGAAAGAGTCAGTATCATTAAAGTGGTGACACTGCCCAAAGCAATTTACAGGTTCAGGGGATTCCTATCAAACTACCAATGTCATTTTTAACAGAATTCAGGGAAACTATTCTAAAATGCAGAGAATAAAAAAGAACCCTAATAGCCAAATCAATTCAAAGCAAAAAGAACAAATGTAACGGCATCATACTACCTGACTTGAAACTGCATTACAGGGCTGAAAGAGCATTGTACTGGGACAAAAACGGACACAAAGACCAATTGAACAGAATAGAGAACTCAGAAATAAAGCCACATAACTACAATCATCTGATCTTTGACAAACCCAGAAAAAATAAGCAATAAGGACTCCCTACTCAATAAATGATGCTGGAATAGCCATATGCAGAAGAATGACATTGAACCCTTGCTTTTTACCATATACAAAAATTAAATCAAGATGGATTAAATATTTATTTGTAAGACTTCAAACCACCACAAGCCTAGAAGAAAACCTAGTAAATACCCTTCTCAATATCAGCCTTGGCAAAGAATGTATGGCTAACTCTTCAAAAGCAATTACAACAAAAACAAAAATTGACAAATGGAATCTAGTTAAAAACTATCTCCAAAACTATTGGAGACAGTGTTTTCCTCCCCTTCCCACAAAACAAAACAAAACAAAAAAAACTATCAACAGAGTAAACAGACAACCTATAGAATAAGAGAAAATATTCACAAAGTATGCATCTAACAAAGGTCTAGAATCTATAAGGAACTTAAACCAACAAGCAAAAAAATAACTCCATTGTAAAAATAAGGCAAAGGACAAAAACAGAAACTTCTCTAAAGAAGACAAACGAGTGGCTAAGAAACATGAAAAAATGCTCCACTTCACTAATCATCAGAGAAATGCAATTTAAAACCACAATGAGATACCATCTCACAGCAGTCAGAATGGCTACAATTATTATTATTATTATTATTGTTATTTTGACATGGAATCTCACTCTGTTGCCCAGGCTGGAGTGCAGTGGTGTGATCTTGGCTCACTGCAACCTTCACCTCCTGGGTTCAAGTGATTCTCCTGCCTCAGCCTCCAGAGTAGCTGGGATTATAGGTGCATGCCACCATGCCCAGCTAATTTTTTTGTATTTTTAGTAGAGACGGGGTTTCATTATGTTGGCCAGGCTGGTTTCCAACTCCTGATTTCAAGTGATCCACCCATCTTGGCCTCTCAAAGTTCTGGGATTTCAGGCATGAGCCACTATGCCTGGCCCAGAATGGCTATAATAAAAAAATAAAAAATAAAAAAACCAGATGGTAAGTCTGTGAAGAAAAGGGGACATGTACACACTGTTGGTGGGAACATAAATTAGTCTAAACACTTGGAGAGCAGTTTGGAGATTTCTCAAAGAACCAAAAGTTGAAATACAATTTGGCTCAACAATCCCATTCCTGGCTACATATCCAAAGGAAAATAAATTGTTCTACCAAATGGACACATGCATCCCATATGTTCACTACAGTGCCAGTCATAATAGCAAAGATATGAAATCAACGTAGGTGCTCATCAATGGTGAATTGAATATAGAAAATGTGGTACATATATACCATGGAATAATATACAGCCATAAAAAAGAACAAACTCATGTATTTTGCAGCAACATGGATATAGTCAGAGGTCATTATCCTAAGAAAGCTAATGCAAAAACAGGAAACCAAATACTGCATCTCTTCCCTTACATGTAGTAGATAAACACTGGGTATACGCAGATATAAAGATGGGAACTATAGACACCATGGAATACTAGAAGAGGGAGGAAGAAGGGATAAAATGACTTCTTGGGTATTATGCTATCTGGGTGATGGGTTCAGTCATATCCCAGAACTCAGCATCACACAATATACTTTTGTAACAAATCTGCATAGGTACCCCTGCTTCTATGATAGAAACTGAAAAAGTAAAAAAGTACATACAGTAAAAAACAACAAAAAACCCTAACATTTTGTTTGAGGCAGAAGTATAGTACATAGTACTAATTATTTTATCTCTCAATGATCTAACCTTATTTACTTTACAATTTAACATATGAATTATTCAATTGAATACAAATATGTTAAATAATTTTAAATTCTTACAAAATAGCTACTATATGCCATCTATTATACTAAGTACATTTATTATCTCATTTAATCATCATAGTAATTGATGAAAATAAGTATTTTATCTCCATTTAACAGATGAGGGAAATAGAACTTATTGATATTATGCATTCTGTGGAAAGTCACAGAGTTACTAAATATAAAACTTAGAATGAATTAGTTCTTTTAGTTGCCAAAATCTGTTCCCCAATTAATAAACTCAAATGTCTACTGACACTGAGTGTGTAATGTGAATGAAATGGGCATAGTGATGATAGGGGTGGCCTACAGGGCAAGGTGAAATGAAAAGTGCCTGTTTTATTTTAAAAACCTATTATTCTCACCACTACAACAGTATGACAGATATTCTCAGGTGTTTTAAATTCCCCAAAGAAGCTAGGAATCTAGATATTTACAATAATCTTCAAAATTTTTAAATGTTTGCAGATAGTTTAAGACTTATATACTCATGTTTGAAGGACAAATCTTCAGCTAGTACCACAAGAAAATTATCCATCTTTAGAAAAGGATTAATTGTAACATGTGGGTGAAATTTAAGGGCCAATAACTGATATTAATTGGAATGATACCTTGGAAATACTTTGGAAAACATAATCATTTACCCATCAATGTATCTCTCTATGATCTAGGACCATGGAAAAGCCATTTTGGATTATATAGTATATATGTTTATTCCTCACCAAATCACTTCTGAGATCTACAGCATTATGTTTTTTTTCTAAAAACAGAGAGTTATTATAGGTATTTAAACTGTGTTCTTAGTAATCTCCAAAGTACTCAGAGAGTCATACAGCAATCTTGGAAATTCTCTGGTTATTGTTTATTTTTAAATCCATAAGAAGACAGCAGAATAAAGCTTCCCTTTGCCCTCATTTTTCCTATAAAAGCCCCAGAAACAAAGAAAAAAAGTAAGCAAATTTCCATAGACCCCGATACTAAAAGTACTGTCATGAAATCTGGCAGGAGGCTTTGGAGAATACTAAAAGATAAGAGTCATGCTTTCTTGAACTTACAACAGTACACAGGTTTTCCTCCAAAGTGTCATCACTGAAAGGTATGCCTAATATGCTTTGTTGGTGTTAATCATAATCACATTTAGAGTTCTAAGAAAGAAGAGTTGAAGAAGAAACCACAATGATGAACCATTTCTATTGCTTGAGATAGATTCCTAATAGAATTTAGGGACGCTGACAGTAAAAATGGAATAAAAAAAAAAAAGGAGGAAGATAGTGCCAAATTGAAACAGATAAAAGACACATATGTGAATTGCAATCGTTTCTTTAACAAAATAAACAAAAACAAACAAAAAGCAAGATTTAATAATATGACAGCAAGCCTAGACAGAATCTATCAATTTTCCCACAAAATCTCATCCTCCGTCAATCTACCACACATATACATTCCACTAACCACTTTATTTTTAGAAGATCTCGTTTAAAAATTAATAATAATTTAACCAGCATGAGAAACAAGCACAGAAATTGCAACAATCACAAAGAAACCTAAAAGATAAATAACTAGGGAAGGCACAGAGTGATATGAGCAAGATGGAAGAATAGAAGATCTCTTAGCATCACTTCCCCTAGAAAAAAATACAACTAGAAGTTATTCAAAGACAAGACTGCCACCCTGAATTCACGAAAACTCAAGGGAGAAGTGCAGAAGCTTCCTGGACACACAGAATCAAGAAAAGCTGATACTGGTAAGAGGAATAATCTACACTTTAAAGGATGTCACCCCTTCCTGCAAACAGGGATAACACCACTCAAAGAATTTCCCTAGCATATAGTTCCCAGGATGGGAGGAGGAAATGGAGGTGAATGCTCAGTCTCCAAACTGGTTTTAGCATCTTCACAGGAAGCTCACTCCAGTACCTGTCCCAGGGAACATTTAAAGTGCAGGGAGGACTGAACAACCTGGTCCAATGAATTGTGGTCAAAAAGGGATGGTTCTAATTGCATTGACTGACATGTGAATTTTTGTAGCTGTTCTGTGCTCCAATCAGTGAAGATACCACATTGAGTAAAGTGGGTGGCATATAGTACTGAAAAAGACACAATCCACAGGAAGGACAAAATTCCTGGCTGGATTCCCTACAAAGTCCACATACTCATGGCGAGCCTTCTCCTGACCTGGAAACAACTACATATTTGGAAATTAAGTTCTGGTGCTCACTTAAAAAAAAACTATTTTTATTAATAGATTTTGTAATTGATTGAAGAACAACAGCAGGGCAGCAACATAGCTCTGGTGCAGTGTTTAAGTTACAGGGCTTACTGTAAGTCTTCCATAGACTTGAAAACAATAGAGCAGTGATTTATTTCCAGTGCAGCATTTAATTTCCGGTTTTCACTTGCTTCTGAGTTTCCCCAGACTCAGAAGCAAGAGCAGACCAGTGATTAACTTCTAATATTAAGTAGTAAAGACCTAACACCATCAAAACGACCTGCGAGAGCTCAATGTGCAGGCATCAATATAAAAAAATGCAAGAATTGTAAAAACTCAGGAAAATATGACACCACCACAAAAGACTAAAAAAAACCCTTCATAATGGACTCAGAAAAACTAAAGATCTATAAAATGACTGAAAAATAATTCAGAATAATCTTGTTTTAAAAGTTAAAGAAATTACAAAAGAAATACAGATAGAAAACTAGATGAAATTTGGAAAACAATTCAGGAACAAAACTAGAAAGTTAACCAAGAAATAGAAACGATTTTTTAAGACCAAAGAGAAACCCTAAAAATAAAGAATATGTAAATTGAACTAAAAAATTCAATAGAAAGCTTAACAGCAGACTTAAAAAGGAAAACAAATTAGTCAACTCAAAAGACAGAACATATGAAATTATACAATTAGAGGAGCAAAAAGAAAAGTGAATAAAAAACAATGAAAAAGTTTATCAGAATTATAAGACAACATCAAATAAGCTAACCTCAGCATAATAGGAGTTGCTAAATGATAGAAGAGAGAAAAAGGCCTATAAAGTATATTTAAGGAAACAATGACAGAAATTTTTCCCATATATGGAGACAAAAAACAGCATTCAGGTATAGGAAGGTTAGGTCACCAGTCAAATTCAACCCAAAATGTAATCACCAATGCACATCATAATCAAATTATCAAGTCAAGGACAGAATATTAAATGTAGCAAGAGAAAAGAAACATATAAAAATTAATGAAGTCTCCATACAACTTTCAATGCATTTCTCAGCAGAAATCCTAGAGATCAGGAGAAAATGGGATGAGATTCACACTGTTAACTTTTTTTCAAGAAGTGATGCAGAAACTGAACAGGAAAACCAAAGGAAACTAAGGACCTTTCAAAGGAAGTAAAAGGTTGCAGCCTAAACTGTGAGTCAGGTGAAGGACTCCAAGTCCCCAGGATGTGAGAAGCGGGGAGTTTGCCTCTGGGATATGCACCCCCACTAGGGACCATGAAGTCCACATCACCAGGGAAAGCCCTAATCTCACCTACTGCAGGAGGTGACTTGGGCGGATAATGGAATATAAAATAAGAGCAGCAGTGGGAGACTCCTTGCATGCACTCCCAGATCCCAGTGGGGACCAAGGGCAGCCATTCCTTACTGATCTTAATAGGGGACCCTATGGAGGACATTCACAATGTTCAGGTGTTGGTCACAGGTCAAAAGAAGCCCCCGACATGGTTTCACAATATAACCTCGGGTAAGGACAAACTCTCTTGGCTAGGGTCATGGTTGGGGAAAGTGAAAAGCAGACTTTGAGTACAGGAGTCCTGAGTGCAGTAGCTGTGGGTGCAGGAGTTGGGTATCCAGCTTTCCAGTGGACAGGGAGGAATGTGGCCTAATAGCCATGGTTGCTATCTCCCTGAGGAAAGCTTATGGCTCCCAGTAGCTTCTGATTACAGACTGACTGGAACTCAGCTTTCTGCTGCCAGTGGAACACTGTGGGAATGGATCTGCCTCACCAAGTGAGTGGGAACTATGCAGGGCTTACCACTGCCTGCTATTCTTTGAACAAACTCTTCTGCATAGCAGAGGCAGCAATGCTTCCCTCTGGAACATCCTGAGCTCCACTGCCATCCCCCAACAACCATAGGGGTTGTTGCTTGCCCTGCACATGGAGACTCAGAGAACAAACCCACTAGACCCAACCCCTACCTGGCTTTTCCCTGCCATCCACCCTGGCTTAACACAAAGGATAGACTCTCTTGAGAGCTGCATGACCCTGCCAATTTGCCTATAAAATCAGAGCACCCCACCCTGGCCAATATAAGGCAAGCAAAAATTCCACTGCTACTACCACAGTTGGAAGTGCTGCCATCTGGCTGGAAGCCAACCAATGCAACCTACTACAGTATCTCCTCATAGAATAATACTGCATCCAGGAAAGAGAAAATAGCTCCAGAATCTCAGCTATCACCACTGTCTGCACCATTCTGCTAACCAGGAGGTCCTTAGTCTGTCTGTGGGACCAGTTCATTACTACTCTAACTAGTGTTCAAGAAAGCCAATACACTAAGGCTATCAATAACCAAGGACTTTCACAGAGTCTGTGTCACTCTCCTGCCACCCCCATTAAAGCTGGTGCTGGTTCCCACTGCTGGAAAGCTTGAGGACAGGTCACATCACTTTGTAGACACGCCCCAACAGCAGCCTTGAGTGTGGCAACTTCACTGGGTAGTTAGAAATAATTCTAAGAGCAGTAAGACAAAAGTATCAGGTAACCTAAAAAGTAAAACACTATCAAACTAACAGCAGATTTCTCAGCAGAAACCATATTAGCCAGAGGGATTGGGTAACTATCTTCTACTTCCCTAAACAGAATAAATGTCAGTCAAGAATTTTGTATCCTGCAAAGCTAAGTTTTGACCTCCTTAAACATACTGTCAGCCCAGAATTTTGTATCCTGCAAAGTTAAGTTTTATAAATCAAGAAGAAATAAAGTCATTTTCAGACAAATGCTGAGGGAATTTCTTACTATCAAGCCAGCACTACAAGAAATACTAAAAGGAGTTCTAAATCTTGAAAAAAAGCCCAATATGCACTAAAATATAATATCTTGAAAGCTTAAAATTCATACGGCCTATAAAATAAAAACACAATTAAGAAATAGGTAACAACATAATAAAGAAAACAGTACTTCACATCTTAATATTAACATGAATGTACATGGCCTAAATGATTCACTTAAAAAATTCAGAATGGCAGAATGGATAAAAAAAAAAAAAATCACAACCTAAATCTCTGCTGTCGTCAAGAGACTCACCTAACACAGAAGGATTCATATAAACTTAAGGAAAATAAATAAAAAGTTATTGTACATAAATGGGAACCAAAAGTGAGTAAGAGTAGCTATTCTTATATCAGACAAAATACTTCAAAACAACTGTAAAAAAAAAAAAAAAGACAAAGATGGTCACTGTATAATGATAAAAAGATCAATTCAACATGCAGATATTACAATCCTAAATTCATATGTACTAAATACTGGAGCTCCTAGATTCATAAAACTATCACCAGTAGGCCTAAGAAATTAGATAATAAAACAATAATAGTGGGACTTCAATACACAACCGACAACACTCAAAAGATCTTTGAGACAAAAAGTCTACATAGAAACAATGGATTTAAATAACATGCTACAACAGATAAACTTAATGGGTATCTATAGTAAATTCTACCCAAGATCTTCAGAATTTACATTCTTCTCGTTAGCACATGGAACATTCTCCAAGACAGACTATATGATAGGCCACAAAACAAGTCTTGATAAATTTTAATAAAATCAAAATCTTATCAAGTATCTGCCAGACCACAACAGAATAAAACTATAAATCAATTCCAGGAGGAATTCTTGAAACTATACAAATACATGGAAATTAAACAACATGCTTCTGAATGATATTTGCATCAATAATGAAATTAAGATGGAAATTTAAAAATTTTCTGAAGCAAATGAATATGGAGATACAACATATCAAAACCTCTTGAATACAGCAAAAGCAGTGCTAAGGGGAAGTTTTTAACATTAAATGCTGACATCAAATAAATATAAATATCACAAGTCAACAACTAATGTTGCTCCTGAAGGAACTAGGAACACAAGAACAAACCAAACCCAAAACTAGCAGAAGAAAGAACAAAAATAAGAGCAGAATTAAATGAAATTGAGACTTAATACAATAGATCAACAAAATGAAAATTCATTTCCCTGAAAAGATTTTTAAAAATTGACACATTACTATCTAGACTAAGAAAAAATCCAAGTAAACATAATCAGATGCGAAAAAAAAAAGACATAAGAGCTGATACCACAGAAATTTAAAAAGATCATCAGAGTGCATAACTATATACTCACAAAGGAAAAACCTAAAGGAAATCAATACATTTCTGGAACATAAAACATTCCATGGTTGAACCAGGAAGAAACAAAAATCGTGAACAGACCAATGAGGAGTAGTAAGATTGAATTAGTAATAAAAATATCCCAATAAAGAAGCCCAGAGCTAGATGGATTGACAGGCAAATTCTACCAAATGTGCAAAGAGGAACTGGTACCAATCCTGTTGAAACTGTTCTAAAAATATAAAAAGAGAGAATCCTCCATAATTCATTCTATGAAGCCACCCTGATATCAAAGCTTAACAAGGACACCCAAAAAATACAGACCAAAATCCCTACTGAACATAGTTAAAGAAATCTTCAACAAAATGCTAGCAAACCAAATCCAATAGCACATCAAAAATACAATATACCATGATTAAGTGGGGTTTATTCCAGGGATTCAAGGATGGTTCAATGTATGCAAATAAATAAATGCAATTCAACACATAAACAGAATTAAAAACAAAACCCTTCTGATCATCTCAATATATGCAAAAAAGGCATTTGATAAAGTTCAGCATTTCTTCAGGATAAAAGTCTTCAATAGTCTGAGCACGGTGGCTCACGACTGCAATCCCAGCACTTTGGGAGGCCAAGGCAAGAGATCAGAAGATCGAGACCATCCTGGCTAATGCAGTGAAGGTGAAACACTGTCTCTACTAAAAACGCAAAAAATTTGCTGGGTGTGGTGGCATGTGCCTGTAGTCCCAGCTAGTCAGGAGGCTGAGGCAGGAGAATCGCTTGAACATGGGAGGCGGAAGTTGCAATGAGCCAAGATTGCACCACTGCACTCCAGCCTGGGTAACAGTGAGACTCCATGTCCAATAATTAATAATAATAATAATAAAACCTTCAATAAGCTAGATATAAAAGGAACAAATCTTAACATAATAAAGGCCATATATGACAAACTCACAGCCAACATCATATTAAATACAGAAAAAAAAGCAATCTCCTAAGAAGCAGAACAAAGATGCCCACTTTACCACTTCTATTCAACATAGTACTAGAAGTCCTACCCAGAACAGTCAAGCAAGAGAAAAAAATAAAAGGCATCAAAATAGAAAAATAGGAAGTCAAATTATCTTTGTTTACTGATGATATGATCTAATATCCAGAAAAACGTAAAGACTTCTCCAAAAACTCTTAGAGTTCATAAACAAATTCAGTAAAATTTCAGGATATAAAATCAATGTACAAAAATTAGTGGCATTTCTGTATACTATACCAATCAAGCTGAGAATCGAATCAAGGAGGCAATCCCATTTACAATAGCTACAAATAAAATGCCTAGGAATATATTTAACTAAGGAGGAAAAAGATCTCTACAAGAAAAAATACAGAATACAGATAAAAGAAAAGAATTAATGTTATTTAAATAGCTATATTGCAATTGTTTTTTTTTTTTGAGATGAAGTTTTGTTCTTGCTGCCCATGCTGAAGTGCAATGGCATCTCTGCTTACCACAACCTCCACCTCCCACGTTCAAGCAATTCTCCTGCCTCAGCCTCCAGAGTAGCTGGGATTACTGGCATGTGCCACCACACTTGGCTAATTTTGTATTTTTTAGTAGAGATGGGGTTTCTCCATATTGGTCAGGTTGGTCTCGAACTCCTGACCTCAACTGATCCTCCCACCTCAGCCTCCCAAAGTGTGGGGATTACAGGCATGAGCCACAGTGCCCAGCTGCTATACTGTAATCTTGTAAGCATACTGCATTCTTTTCTATTTTTTTCTTCTCTGTATTTTCAAAAGCCTATCTTTGAGTCAGTAATCTTTTCTTCTACTTGATCACTTCTGCTGTTGGGATTCTGGGATGCAGTTTTTGTATATGTTCATTGAAATTATCAACTCCAGAATTTCTGGCTATTTTTAAAGTTATTACTTCAATCTCCTTGTTAAATTTCTCTGATGGAATGGTATTTGGATATATTTCTTTGAATGGGTAAAAAACATGAAGATATTTGTGTGGCTGAGGTGACTGTTCCTAATTCTAATGTCCATAATTAAAAACAATGGAAAATTACAAAGCCATTCAGGAAGTACTATAGACCTTTCAGAAATGAAGTTTTGGGTCATGCATCAGGTAATGAACGATGACAAGCTGAGATACTTGGCGAAGGCAAAGAGAAAATGAAATTGGCGGTGGAAAAAGATAGTTATAAATACCAGCTATGACCACATGACCAGTTATAGAAGCAAGGACTATAATGGTTATGAGTATTTCTTCCTTGTTATGAACTTGTGTGTGTATAGCTTAGCCTGGGAGTGCCAAACCTTTTTTACAAACATCTCTTCTGAAGCCCCAAAGGAGATTCATGGGTGATACATTGTTTTCCATCTCACCCCTCAATCTTCTCTGATAAATTTCTGAATTCCTTTTCTCTGTTATCTTGAAGATCACTCAGCTTCCTCAAAACAGCTATTTTAAATTCTCTAAGAGGTCACATATCTCCATTTTGTCAGAACTGGTCACTGATGCCTTATGCAATCAGTTTGGTGATGTTGTATTTTCCTATAATTCTCTTTGAAGCAATTGTGAATGGGAGTTCACTCATATCTTGGCTCTCTGCTTTCCTGTTATTGGTATATAAGAATACTTGTGATTTCTGCACATTGATCTTGTATCCTGAGACTTTGCTGAAGTTTCTTATCAGCTTAAGGAGATTTGGGGCTGAGATGATGGGGTTTTCTAAATGTACGATCATGTCATCGGCAAACAGGGACAATGTGACATCCTCTTTTCCTATTCAAATACACTTTCTTTCGTCTGATGGCCCTAGCCAGAACTTCCAATACTATGTTGAATAGAAGTGCAGAGAGAGGGCATCCTTGTCTTCTGCCAGTTTTGAAAGGGAATGCTTCCAGTTTTTGCCCATTCAGTATGATATTGGCTGTGGGTTTGTCATAAATAGTTCTTAGTAGTTTGAGATACGATCCATCAATACGTAGTTTGTTGAGAATTTTTAGCATAAAGAGCTGTTGAATTTTGTCAAAGGCCTTCTCTGCATCTATTGAGATAATCATGTGGTTTTTGACTTTGGTTCTGTTTATGTGATGGATTATGTTTATAGATTTGTGGATGTTGAACCAGCCTTGCATCCTTGGGATGAAGCCTACTTGATTGTGATGGATAAACTTTTTGATGTGCTGTTGGATCTGGTTTGCCAATATTTTACTGAAGATTTTTGCATTGATGTTCATCATGAATATTGGCCTAAAATTTTCATTTTTTATCCCGTCTCTGCCAGGTTTTGGTATCAGGATGATGTTGGTCTCATAAAATGAGTAGGAAGGATTCCCTCCTTTTGTATTGTTTGGAATAGTTTCAGAAGGAATGGTACCAGCTTCTCTTTGTACCTCTGGTAGAATTTGCCTGTGAATCCGTATGGTTCTGGAGTTTTTTTGGTTAGCAGGCTATTAATTGCTTACTCTACTTCAGACCTTTTTATTGGTCCATTCAGGGATTCAACTTCTTCTTGGTTTAGTCTTGGGAGGGTGTAAGTGTCCAGGAATTTATCCATTTCTTCTAGATTTACTGGTTTATTTGCATAGAGGTATTTGTAGTAATCTCTGATGGCAGTTTGTATTTCTGTGGGATCGGTAGGGATATCTTCTTTATCTTTTTCTATTGCATCTATTTGATTCTTCTCTCTTTCCTTTTTTATTAGTCTGGCTAGTGGACTACCTATTTTGTTGATCATTTCAAAAAGCCAGGCCCTGGATTTATTGATTTTTTGAAGGGTTTTTTTTGTGTGTGTCTCTATCTCCTTCAGTTCTGCTTTGGTCCTTGTTATTTCTTGCCTTCTACTAGATTTTGATTTTTTTTAATATTGCTCCTCTAGTTCTCTTAATCATGATGTTAGGGTGTTGATTTTATATCTTTCCTCACTTCTCTAGTGGGCATTTAGTGCTATAAATTTCCCTCTAGACACGGCTTTAAATGTGTTCCAGAGATTCTGGTAGGTGTGTCTTTGTTCTCACTGGTTTCGAAGAACATCTTTGTTTCTGCCTTCATTTCATTATTTACCCAGTAGTCATTCAGGAGCAGGTTGTTTAGTTTCCATTTTTGCAGTTTTGGGTGAGTTTCTTAATCCTGAGTTTTAATTTGATTGCATTGTGGTCTGAAACACTGTTTGTTATTTTTTCCATTCTTTTGCATTTGATGAGGAGTGTTTTACTTCCAATTATGTGGTCAATTTTAGAATAAATGTGGTGCAATGTGGTGCTGAGAAAAATGTATACTCTATGGTTTTGGGGTGGAGAGTTCTGTAGATGTCTGTTAGGTCCACTTGGTCCAGATCTGAGTTCAAGTCCTGGATATCCTTGTTAATTTTCTGTCTTATAGATCTGACTAGTATTGACAGTGGGATGTTAAAGTCTCCCACTATTATTGTGTGGTAGTCTAAGTCTCTTTGTAGGTCATTAAAAACTTGCTTTATGTACCTGGGTGCTCCTGTATTGGATGCATATATATTTAGGACAGTTAGCTTTTCTTGTTGCATTAATCTTTTCACCATTATGTAGTGGCCTTCTTTGTCTCTTTTGATCTTTGTTGGTTTAAAGTCTGTTTTATCAGAGACTAGGATTGCAACCCTTGCTTTTTTTTCTCTCTCTCTCCATTTTCTTGGTAAATCTTCCTCCATCCCTTTCTTTTGAGCCTATGTGTGTCTTTGCATGTGAGATGGCTTTCCTGAATACAGCACACCGATTGGTCCTCAATTTTTATCCAATTTGCCAGTCTGTATCTTTTGATTGAGGCATTTAGCCCATTTACATTTAAGGTCAATATTGTTGTGTGTGAATTTGATCCTACCATTTTGATGCTAGCTGGTTGTTTTGCCTGTTAGTCAATGCAGTTTCTTCATACTGTTGATGGTCTTTACAGTTTAGTATGTTTTTTTCATTGGCTAGCAATGCACTGCAAAGGAGAAGGAAGTGTATTTAGTGCTTCCTTCAGGAGCTCTTGTAGGGCAGGCCTGGTGGTGACAAAATCTCTCAGCAGTTGCTTGTTCATAAAGAATTTTATTTCTCCTTCACTTATGAAGCTTAGTTTGGCTGGATATGAAATTCTGGGTTGAAAATTATTTACTTTTAGGATGTTGAATATTAGCCCCCATTCTTCTGGCTTGTAGGGTTTCTGCCAGGAGATCCACTGTGAGTCTGATGGGCTTCCTGTTGTGGGTAACCTGACCTTTCTATCTGGCTGCCCTTAGTATTTTTTCCTTCATTTCAGCCCTGGTGAATCTGATGATTATGTGCCTTGGGGTTGCTCTTCTTGAGGAATACCTTTGTTTTGTTCTCTGCATTTCCTATATTTGAATGTTGGCCTGCTTTGCTAGGTTGGTGAAGTTCTGCTGGATAATATCTTGAAAAGTGTTTTCTAACTTGGTTTTGTTCTCCCTGTCACTTTCAGGTACACCGATCAAATGTAGATTTGGTCTTTTCATATAATACCATATTTCTTGGAGGCTTTGTTCATTTCTTTTCTCTTTTTAATCTAATCTTGCCTTTTCACTTTACTTTTGATCTTCAATCTCTGATATCCTTTCCTCCACTTGATTGATTTAGCGATTGAAACTTGTGTATGCTTCACAAAGTTCTTGTGCTGTTTTTCAGCTCCAGCAAGTCATTTATGTTCTTCTCTACATTGGTTATTATAGTTAGCATTTTGTCTAAACTTTTTCAAGATTCTTAGTTTCCTTGCATTGGGTTAGAACATGCTCCTTTAGCTTGGAGAAGTTTGTTATTACTCACCTTCTGAAGCCTGCTTCTGTCAATCTGTCAAACTTATTCTGCATCCAGTTTTGTTCCCTTGCTGGTGAAGGGTTGTGATCCCTTGGAGGAGCAGAGGCATTTTGGCTTTTGGCAATTTCAGCCATTTTGCACTGGTTCCTTATCATCTTCATGAATTTATCTACCTTTGGTCTTTGAAGTTGGGACTTTTGGATGGGGTTTCTGAGTGGAAGTCGTTTCTGTTGATGTTGAAGCTATTTCTCTCTGTTTGTTAGTTTATCTTCTAACATGCCCCTCTGCTGCAGGTCTGCCGGATTTTGCTAGAGGCCCACTCCAGACCCTGCTTGCCTGGGAGTCTCCTGCGAGGGCTGCAGAACAGCAGAGATTGCTGCCTGTTCCTCTGGTAGCTTCATCCCAAAAGGTACCTGCCAGATGTCAGCCAGAGTTCTCCTATATGATGTGTCTCCCAGTTAGAATACATGGGGGATCAGGGAGCAACTTGAGGAGACAGCCTGTCCCTTAACAGAGCTCAAGCACTGTGCCAGGAGATTTGTTGCTCCCTTCAGGGCTGCAGGGCAGGGACGTTTAAGTCCGCTGAAGCAGAACCCACCACTGCCCCTTTTCTCATGTGCTCTGTCCCAGGTAGGTGGGGGCTTTGTAAGTACCTGACATGCCGCTGTCTTTTTTTTTTTTTCTTCAGAGATGCCCTGCCCTGCAAGAAGGGAATCTACTTCACAGTCTGCCAGCAGAGGCCTGGTTGAGCTGCTGTGCTGGGCTCAACTCACTTGCTGTGTAAGCTTCCCAGAGGCTTTGTTTACACAAGCAATGTTGAAACCTGCCTACCCAAGCCTCAGCAATGGTGGGTACCCCTCCCCCCAACCAAGCTCTACCATCCCAAGTCAAGCTCGGACTGCTGTGCTGGCTGCAAGAATTTCAAGCCAGTGGATCTTAGTTTGCCAGTTTTTGTGTGAGTGGGACCCGCTGAACCAGCTCACTTGGTTCCCTTGCATTAGTCCCTTTTCAGGGAAATGAGTGGCTCTGTCTCACTGGCATTCCAGGCACCACTGGACTAAAACAGCCACCCAGTTTTGTGCTGGAAACCCAGGGTGCTGGTATCATAGGTGCTGGAGGGAATTGTCTGGTTTGTGGGTTGTGTAGACTGTGGGAAAAGTACAGTATCTGAGCCAGAGTGCTGGAGAGTCTGGAAAAGTCCCTAATGGCTTCCCTTGGCTGAGAGAGAGAGTTCTCCAACCCCTTGCACCTCCCATGTGAGGTGATGCCCTCACCCTGCTTCAGCTTGCCCACCTTGAGCTGTTCCCACTATCTAACCAGTCCCAACGAGATGAACCTGGTGCCTCAGTTGAAAATGTGGAGATCACTCATCTTCTGGTGTGCTCTTGCTGGGAACTGCAGACTGGAGCTGATCCTATTCAGCCATTTGGTGGAAGTTCCTCTGCTTTTTATTGTATATATTTATGGAGTATGAGTGATGTTTTGATAAATGTATACATTGTAGAATAATTAAGTCAAGTTAATTAATATATCTATCACCTCGCGTATTATTTTTGTAATGAGTAGAAAGTCTCCCTTAGCAACTTTTAAGTATACAGAATATTTTAATAACTATAATGACTATGCTATACAGCTCTCCAAAATTAATACTCCTATTCAACTGAAATTTTGTGTCCTTTTGTAACATCTCCCCATTTCTCCCTCTTCCCGCAACCTCAGGTAATCATGATTCTACCTTCTACTTCTACAAATACGACTTTTCAGATTCAACATATATGTGAGATCATGTAGTATTTATATGCCTGGCTTATTTCACTTAGCATGTCTTCCAGGTTCATCCATGTTGTTGTGAATGGTATTATCTCCTTTTTAAAAGGAAGAATAATATTCCATTGTATGAGAACACCACAATTTCTTTATCGATACATCCATTGTCAGACACGTCTTTTTCTTACCTTGGTTACTGTGAGTACTGTGGCATGGACATGGGGGTGCAGATATCTTTACTAGGTATTTATTTCATTTCCTTTGGGTATGTGCCAAGAAGAGGAATTGCTGGGTTACATGGTAATTCTATTTTTAATTTTTTAAAGAAACTCTCTATTGTTTTTCACCACATATACAGTATATAAGAATTCCCTCTTTCCACAACCTCACCAACATGTGTTATCTTTTTGATACTAGCCATTCTAATAGTGTGTGATGCTATCTCATGGTTTTTATTTGCATTTCCCTGATGATTAGTGATACTGAGCATCTTTTCATATGCCTCCAGATGGATTAAAGATTTAAACATAAAACCTAACACCATAAAAACACTAGAAGAAAATGTAGGCAAAAACCATCCATGACATAGGCATAGGCAATGACTTCATGACTAAAACACCAAAAGCAATGGCAATAAAAGCCAAGATAGACAAATGAGATCTAATTGAAATTCAGAGCTTCTGTACAGCAAAAGAAACCATTATTAGAGCAAATCAGCAACCAACAGAATGGGAAAGACTTTTTGCAATATACCCATCTGACAAAGGGCTAATATCCAGAATCTACAAAGAACTAAAACAGATATACAAGAAAAAAAACAACCCCATTCAAAAGTGGACGAAGGATATGAACAGACACTTTACAAAAGAAGACATATAAGAGGCCAACAAACATATGAAAAAATGCTCAACCTCACTGGTCATTAGAGAAATGCCAAATCAAAACCACACTGACATATCATCTCACGCCAGTTAGAATGGCGATCATTAAAAAATCTGGAGACAACAGATGCTGGAGACGATGTGGAGAAATAGGAACACTCTTACATAGTTGGTGGGAGTGTAAATTAGTTAAACCATTCTGGAAGACAGTGTGGCAATTTCTCAAGGATCTAGAAATAGAAATTCCATTTGACCCAGCAATCCCATTACTGGATATACACCCAAAGAACTATAAATCGTTCTACTATAAAGACATATGCACATGTATGTTCACTGCAGCCCTGTGTACAATAGCAAAGACCTGGAACCAACCCAAATGCCCATCGATGATAGACTGGACAAAGAAAATGTGGTACATATACACCATGGAATACTATGCAGCCATAAAAAACAATGAGTTTGTTGTGTCCTTTGTAGGGACTTGGATGAATCTGGAAACCATCATTCGCAGCAAAACTGACATGAGAACAGAAAGCCAAACACCATTTGTTCTCACTAATAGGTGCGTGTTGAACAATGAGAACACATGGACTCAGGGAGAGGAGCATCACACACTGGGGGCAGTTGGGGGCTGGGTAGGGGAGAGACAGCGGGGGGTGGGAAGGGAGGGCAGAGAGGGAAGGGATAACATGGGGAGAAATGCCAGATATAGTATGCACCAAAAGTAAAATAAATAAATTTAAAATAAAAGATCAAAAATAAATAAATAAAACAAACAAAAAAAGGCATTGTGGAGGGAGAATTCCTTTTACTTTGTGGGATCTCAGTCTTTTCTCTCAAGACCTTCACTTGACTGGATGAGGTTCACCTGTATTATGGAAGGCAAGCTGTTTCACTCAAAGCCTGGTGATTTAAATGTTAATTATATCTTAAAAATACCCTCACAGTAACATTTAGACTTGTGTTCGACCATGCAACCAGGTAGTAGAGCCTAGTTAAGCTGACGCAAAACTATCACAGTTGGCCATCTGCCTGGAAGAGGCCATTCAGGAAAGAACACTTATTAATCTTATACATTATACCAGAAACAACGCTGAGAAAGAATAAAAACATCTCTAAGAGGGGCTCTATGCTGTCCTAATTACAATGAAGAATAATATCATTAAAGATCAATGGAGAGGTGTTTTAGAAGATCAAGTAAAAAGGGGTATGCCAATGGAAGTTCTAGAGACAGTTTAAATTAGGTGAGATGTTGATGGGAATGGTGGCTTTTCTGTATCAAGTATCACAGACCCTTTAATTCCTTTATTAGTAGCTTCATGTGCTCAATATAGGTGAGGAGAACAAAAGAAACAAGGTATGTGGTAGCTGCTGGGTGCCCCAGTGAGAGAAACACTGTGCTTTCTGTATTCCCTCTTCTGCATTCTGTTAAGAAGCCAAATAAATGTAATATTAAAGTCTGTTTTGTCTAGCAAATTTATTATAGCCTGAAACTGACAATGATTGGGAGTGCTGTAATAGTTAATTTTAGAGAATAAAATATAATTACTTCCATTTCTGAACTCATATGTTATCTTATTAATATATGGCCATACCAGTTGTTAAATATACTTAATATCACTATGACTAACACACAATTTGGGGTCTTTCTGTCATAGTTTGGCTGAAAATATATGTTGGGAAACTCAGAATTAAGGTGAAGATACTCCTATCTTCTATTTACTTTCAATTTCAATTTGTCTTGTGTGTGCAGCATAGGGAGGTAATCTTTATTTTGAAACTTTCTGAGCCATCTTGTTTTAGGTGTTCATTTCTTAAAAACATTATTACTATACTTTGAATAATGCAAGTTTTTTCTACATTTAGCATCTCCAAAATTTAGGTACATTATAATAAATGAAAAAGAAAGCACTGTTTCACAATTGTTAACATTTCTGTTTCCTTATGATACCTAAAAAGGACAGGTCTCATAATCAGTAACATCATATTAATTAAATATAATAGCTGCATTATGCATTTTTTATAGAATTTAAGAGTGCTATTTAAAATGTGAATTGAAATAATTCACATTTATTTTAATAAATTATACCTTTATTCCAGATACTTACTGTATTTTTTCTTATGCTTTTTTGGTTTTTAGACCCCATATTTTTGTAGCCTATTATATTTTCTTTGATCATTTATATAATGTCGGGCATTTATATATCATATTTCAGTTTTATAAGCTAATTAGCATTAGATAAGTTGTGAGCATGTTTGAATCTGTTTCTCCATCAATATTAAGAGTTAAACATTGGATACAGGATTTCCTAGCCCTATGACAGAAAGCAAAAGTATTTATAATAATCATATACCTTATGACATATATGTGCTTGATGGATTAAAAAACATATGTAAAAAATAAGCAAATACTAAAATAAAACATAGAAAACATTCATTTAACCTTGAGGTTAAGGAGACATTCCTTAAGAACAGAAACATAGAGTTGTAAATAAAGTAGAAACATACAAGACCACAATAAATTGAAAAAAATATGTGCCAACATATAAAAGATAGAACTATAAAATGATTTAAAAAGTGTATGCTATTTGACTTATTTTGTTAATATATAGAAGCACCTAGGATGTTTTAAAAAAGCAGACAACCTAATAAAAAAATGGGCAAAGGATACAATATGATAACAAAAAAAGAAAGAGTTAAGAAATAAACAAAAGATGTTCTACCTCACTAGTAGTCATGAAGACGCAAGAAAAAAAGTAAGAGAGATGATTAGAGAGACTAAACATACTAATTGGTATAGAAAATATGAAAAAAATTAACAATAACGACTGAACACACGTATTCAAACTTATTAACACTTTAACATTTTGTTTTGATGAATTTGGAGTGAGAAAGCAATTTACAAGTATAAATGGGAGTAAAATATTTCTAAGGCTCTTTTGTTTGTAATGGAGCTAAAGATACTGATTAGTTTTAGACATAGCAAAAATTATGTAAAAGATTAAATACATGTGTTAAGACAAAAAATTAAGGACAAACAAATAGCAGAATGTAAAGTTTCGGTTTGGTAGAGAAGAAAGGAAGGAAACAAAACTTGAAAAAGAAAATCACACAAGTATATAAACAGATACAAAGCAAACAGTATGCAGGAAACATTGTATAATTTATCTGGCAGAGAAATACAATTCTACCAGTAACATTTATTATATACTGCTTAAATTTCAATAGTATAATAATATGTGTTATACTATTCATACTACTAATAATCATAATACTAATAAAATACTATCAGATACTGATTAGTAATACTAATACTAAAATACTATTAGCATTAAGTACTATTAGTATTACTAAATAGTAAATTTATTATATACTTAAAACTACACAAAAAGTATCATATCTTTCTATGAAATAAAGGATGTACATAAAAATAAGGTTTTGCTTAGTTCTGAAAGTAAGAAAGGTAACTGCGAATGACGGTAGTCAAATAAGTTGAGGGGAGGGGTCTTTAGCTTTATGTGTAACATTATTATGTGATATATAATATCCATACATTCACAAAAATAGATGACAGAGACAGATGATAGATGATTGACAGATAGATAGATAGATAGATAGATAGATAGATAGATAGATAGACAGACAGACAGACAAAATCCTAGAAGCCGATATGACAATTAACAAAGGCCAATTCTGAGTCTGGTTTTTAGGCATATTAGTGACTATTATTTTCTTCTTTGTACTTTTTTGTAATGTTCAACCTTGCCATAATAATAAAAGGAAACATAGAAAAACAATTATGTCTGGAGTAAAGGTGAGTTTAGTTTTGAACATGTTGAGTCCTAGGAATCTGATTCTGATCACCTAGTGCAGGGGCAGGTATGAGTGTAGGTAGGAGGATGCCCAGACAGACAATATTGCACATCCAGCTGAGATTGAACTAAAAATTTTGTGAATGGATCTAATTTCTACACTTGAGAGGGTCTTCATTTTTTGGTTTTTTTTTCAAATGCTTTCCTGGCAAAATCTGAGTAAGGCAAGTGTTATAGAAATAAAACAGTCCTAGAGAATTGAGGATGACAATGAATGAAGAATTAAAGTCACTAAAAACAGTACAGAATAGTGATAATAAATAAGGACTTTAAAAGCAAAAACAAGACAAACTATAACCTAGAAAAAAGAAACCTAACATTGAAATGTTGGCTGTTCTACTTAGAAACTATGTGATAATATTAATCAAATCATTTAACCACAGCACTTTAGCAGTGAGAAGTACAAGATCAAGGAACCAGCAGCTTCAAGGTCTAGTGAGGGCCTGTTCCTCATAAATGCTGCATTCTCAGTGTCCTTATACAAACATATGGAAGAGTGACAAAGATAAATGCTGTGTCCTCACATAGTTCAAAGCCAAAAGGGACTAGGACTTTCCCTCTACCTCTTTTAGGAGGGCACTAATCCCATTCATAAGGGTAGAATCCTCGTGACTTAATCATGTCCCAAATGCCCCACCTCTTAATACCATCACATTGGGTCTTAAGTTGTAATATATGAATTTTAGGGAAAAACATACATTCAGATCATAGCATTCCATCCCTGGTCCTCCAAAATTCGTGTACATCTCACACATAATGTTCACTGCATCTCAATAGTCCCAATAATCTTAACTAGTTCCAGCATCAACTCAAAAAGTTTGAAGTCCAGAGTCTCATCTAAATATCTAAATCAGACATGAGTGAGAATCAAGATATAATTTTTTCCAGAGGCAAACTGCTCTCCATCTATGAATGTGTGACATCAAACAAGTTGTGTGTTTCTAAAATACAGTGGTGGGATAGGCATAGAATAGATATTTTTATTACAAAATGAAGAAACAGAAAAAAAGAAAGGGTAATAGATTCTGACCAAATCCAAAACCTAACGGGGCAAACATAAAGTCTTGAGGCTCCATAATAACACTATTTGCCTTAAAGTCCTGCCTTCTGGACACTGTGACATGGAGGCTGGGCTCCTGAGGCTCTAGGAATTCCTGCCTCCATGGCTTTGATGGGCTCTGCTCATATAGCAGCACTCATGGGTTGAGCCTGGGTGCCTGCAACTCTCCCAGGATAGTATTGCATGCTGGTGGCTCTGCAGTTATGAGGTTGTGGAGGAAGCACTGCCCCTACAGCTCTACTAGGCATTGTCCTAGTGCGGGATCACAGGAGTGGCCCTGCACCAACAGCTCCACTAGGCATTATCTTATTGGGGGCACTCTGTGTTGGCTCCACCCTTGTGGTAGTTCTCTGTTTGGGCCGCAAGCTTCTTTAACGCATCTTTTGAAATCTAGGTAGAGGTAGCCATGCCCCCACAGCTCTTGCACTCTGTGCACCTGCAGAGTTAGTACCACATGGATAGCACCATACAGGTTTATGTCTTGTACATTCTGGAGGGGTGATGTGAGCCATACCTATGCCCTCATGAGCCACAGCTGGGGTGGCTAAGAAGCGCTGTGTCCAAATGTGGGAAACAAAGATGAGGTGGCACTGGACAGCAAGTTCCAAGGTCCCATGGGCACCTGAGGCCCTACCTTTGAAATAGTTCTAGCTCTCAGGCCTTGACACTATGGGCCTGTGATGGAAGGGGAAGTCCCATTAATTTCATAAATGCCTTCAGGGTCATGCTCTCAATGTCTTGTTGAATAGCATCTGGCTTGCTTCTCTCCATACTAACCTTATCAAACAGTCACTTGGCCACACTCTTGATGTTCTCTCCTAAGCATGCTCTTCCATTCTTTACAATTTGACCAGTCTGAAAATTATCCAAATCTTTACATGCTATTTCCCTTTTGATTATAATTTCTGTCTTTATCTTTTTGTGCATTTTATTAAAAGTAGTCAAGAGAAGTAATGCTACACCCTAAAGACTTAGCTTACAGATTTCTTCCACCAAATATCCTATTTTATCACTCCTACATTTTTCCTATCATAAAACACTAGGACACAAACATAATTCCGCCAAGATCTTTCCCAAGTTAACAAGGAATTGTTAAAGGAATTTCTCACTTTCCTATTGTAACAAGGAAAGCCTGTCCTACAATTTCTAATAGCACGTTCCTCATTTCTGTCTAAGACCTCATCAGAATGGACTTCACTATCCATATTTCTACCAACATTCTGTTTACAATTATTTAAGTAATCTCTAATAGCTCTATAAAATTACTCGAAAAGTGTTTACCAAACTGGTACTCCATGAAATACTACTACAAGAAAAAGAAAAAGGCAGTATTCCTTGGCCAAATAAATTTAAGAAATACAGTATAAGAATTAGAATACTAAAGAATATGAGAAGTAAAGAGTGGTGTTAATAGCTTTACAGCATTCATTAACGCTGAAACTCGGATTTTTGGTAAATTGTTTAAAAATATTCATCCTAAAGAAAAATTTAACTATAAAGCCATAAATAGAGCTGAATCACATTTATAACACATTTTTAAATCATCAAGTACTCTATGTCTATTATTTTAAAATGTATTTATCAACAACAAACATATATTTATATAACAACATCATACATACTTCTCAATTTTTGGTATCGGTCAACTTCACTTGTTTGAATTTGATCCATGTGTCCTGCGGCTGATTCTATACTTTCAGGTGTAAAACTTCTATCTGAAAGTTTATCCATATCCTCATCTATCAAGATTAAAAGAAAAAAAACTTTTAGCAAATTAAATATAAAAATACTATTGAAATTTACCTACTATGTCCTAATCTCAAGAAGACTATAATTTCTAAAGTTTAGGAACATATTAATACATCATTATGTCAAATAAGAAGAGAAAAATTATTAATATCTGAAGTTAATTTGACAAGTTTCACATCTATTCCTGCTAAAACTCTTTGAAAAATTAAAATTATAGATTTACTCCTAGACATTTACTCCCTTAAGATAAAGTACACTTCCGCCTCCATCCAAAAGCTAACATTTTGGTTTCTAGTGAAATACCAAAAGCCATTACGATTAAAATTATGAACAAAATAAGAATGTGACTCATTGTTGTTTTCCTTAACAATTACCCATTTCTGGTAAAGTTGGTAATGTCGAAATGCAATAAAGTAGAAATTTTTATTTTCTGCTAAGATTACTTATATGACTACACAATATTGACTAAAACTAAAAATCAATTTCCTTGTATAGATTTGACACATAAATTTTTTACAATAAAAAATTAAAAGAGAAATTTTAAAAGTGTATATATCTGGGTCAGAAACATGGTACATATTCAATGTCACTGAAACCCACAGGCATATTTTAAATATAATTTGTACATATTTTCATAAAGATTTCCCCAGAATGTCTAATCATTATCTACATCTTCCTGTAACATCGAGATGTGTTTCTCTGTATTCCTCCCAACTGATAGTATATACTTAACAGTATTTGTTATTTTATAAATGGTTTTAACTGAATTTTTTATTATTGATATAATTGTATTTGATTAATAGGGATAAAATATCTGATGTCCATTTTTCTTGTTGGAGAAATTTATTTTAAAAATTTCTTTTAATATCTTTTTTATTAAATAGCCTAAAATAAATTAAAATATTTTTACATAAATGTTATACGCTTTGACTGTAACAAAATTAAGTTTGATATTTGCTTTTTAATACTGATTTTGGTGTTTTTGTGCACAGAAATTTAAAATTATTATTTAGCCAATTTCTAATGATCTTTCCTTTATGGTCCCATCTATAAAGTCATACCTGGGGTAACCTTCCTGAGAATGAGACTAACTTGTTTTCTTTCCCTGTTTGATTTTTCATAGGACTTATTTACAACCTAGAAAATCAGTTTGTTGAACAGCAAAAGATAAAATTATTACTGTAGTTTTTTTCTGATTTGTCTTAATATGATTTGTTAAAGAATCATTTTTTATGCCACTAATTCTAATGGTTATGTTCATGACACTATTTAGTTAAGTTTCTGGAGTTTCTAGTCTGCTCCATTCATTCGAATGTTTATTATTTTATATTGGGTCTTTTTAATATGTAGTTAGGCCAAGTGCCACTGCCCTAGCCTCTTTTTTTAATAAATTATTTTGATATTGAAATATGCTATTGTTGCCAAGTTTTAAAATAATTTTTATAAAATTCCATCAACACCAAAAACAATAAACAACTACTGGCATTTTGACTGGAAGTTATTTACCCAGTACTGTTAGGAGTCTTTCACTCATAAGCATGAAATATCTCCCTATTTAGTCAACATTTCTTTAGTCATTAAAGTTCACTGTTTCCATCATATGAGGGCAGTGTATTTCCTAGTGTTTGTTTATCAGTTATTTTATTATTTTTGTGCTTTCTTTACTGTTGGGATATATAGAAATGTTTTTGTTTTTCTTTGCCAAATTTGCGTTAGCCACATTGCTGAACATCACACTGATGCCAAATTTGCGTTAGCCACATTGCTGAACATCACACTGATATCAAATTTTCTTTTATTTGATTCTTTTAAGCTTTAAAAGTAAAAAAATCTCATAATCTATAAGTAATCATCATGTTGTACCATTTCTTCTAATATTTATAATAACAGGTTTTCTTTTTCATTATTTTGGTTATATATTTTACAAGAATACTTACTTTAGCAGCAATAGAAATTTTATCTTATTTTTAACTCTAATTGAACATTTTATTTCATCATGAAACATGGTATTGGGATATTAGTAAGAGACTTTCTCCAACATGTTACAAAAAAAGGATCATTTGTTTCATTGTTTAAAAAAAATCAGGAACAGATACATATCTACTCACATAAAAGAAATTTATGTAAAAATAAACAATTATGAAAATGTATAAATGCCATTTTTATCAATTTATCAACATTTCTGGTCACTTAAAAACCTGAAATTGAGGAACATACTGTAATTGGTAAGGTAATATGATTACATGCTGTAAGAGTGATTTAAGAATTTCTGGTAGCCACAGAGGAATAGTAGCAAAAGAAAGAGTAAGAGCAAAAGAAGAGTGTGCATGAGAGGTTAGAATTCATTATATACTTTAGCACATAGGTTAGAATTTACTATATACTATAGAATTCACCATATAGTATAGAATATACGTTAGAATTCACTATATACTTTAAAGCCAAATATAGTCAGGTTCTTCTAAGATTTCCTCTACTTTTCCTGGGGTAATCACAGCAGAATAAAGAGCCAGATTATACAGGTTTGAAGTCAGTCTCTAATGATGTGACTTTAGGCAGTTACTCCTTGTCTTACTCCCCTCATTTCCTAAATAGTAATAGTAGTAGTATTTTCCTCATAGAGATTCTTTGTGGATTATTTGATAATAAATGCTCAATAAATATTAACGAAATATTTGCTGTTATTATTGTAAGGGATCAGATATAAAAATCAAAATTAGTTTGCTGATATTCATTTATGACCACATTCCAAACTTATTCCTCTGAATATGAATATAATTTAAGGTTATTTGTAATCTTGTACATACCACGTGTTTCCACTTGGGCAATTTTGTTTTTCTTAATTTGAAGTTGATCTTTTGATTTTGAGTCTACTGGCAAAAGACTTTTACCTGTCATCTGAGGCACCTTCAGAGCTACAAAATAGACATTTGAAATATGTTAAAGAGAAAATATATTTACTCTAAAAACATAAAACATATTGAGACACAATGACATGTTCCTTTCTTCATTTTATTAAGCTAGTAATTTTCCATATTAAATTGCATAGCTGAATAACCATCAATTAATCCCTTGTAAGTTGTAACAAAAATTTACACATGTGAATATGTCAGTGGACTAAATACAAGTTGTCATCCCTCTCCTTTATTCAACTGAAAAACCTCAGGAAAAACAAATCACTTAGCAACAAATATGGAAAGTTAAGGACAGGGATCTGAGACCAAGGTAAGTGAGAAGGTACTAACTCTTAAGCAAAAATCTAGATACTGAAATACTTCAGAAACTCATGCATATAGATATGTAATATCATTAACATATCTTTAAATAATTAAGAGTTCTTAAAAATCATTATATACTCCCACTAATAACATTGAGAACCAAACTTTTCACAGGCCTATTTCTATCTTTTCCCAATTTTTGTATTAGGCTACTTATACTCTTTTATATATTCACCCATTATTTGACACTGTATTGTAGTCACATGGAAGAAGAGACTAAAAGACAATAGTAAGCAGAAATCCTTCCTGTGGACAGAAACTTGAAGAGTACAACTAAGGCTCCACTATATGTAGAACTAGAGATGGTTTGAGATTTAGTTTTGCACTGATTTGTAGGCAGAAGCTAATGGAATTGGCCAGGTAGTCAGTTGAAGACTTGGGGCAAAAAGATTGAAAAAATGGTGGCATGCCTGTCTTGGGGGGTTTTGTCTATGACTTTCTAGAATAGGGTGACAGTGTATAAAGTTATCCAAGCCCCATATAAATGTGCATAGGAACGCATTTACCATAGTGTAAACTCTCAGCTAGAGGACCTGTCTATGAATACCAGTCAACCTAATGCCTCAGCTACATTTGTGCTTATTCTATGGACATAAGTACCAAGAGGCCATGATGACAGTCACTTGTGAGTAAACTTAATGGTATAGGGTTTTCCTATCAAGAATAATATGGATATTGCCTCTTCTGAGTGCTGAAATTGTCAAAAGCATAGGCTAAAGTTGAGCCTTCAAGTATAGCATCATTTTCCAGAAGAGTTAGCTAAACATCTAGTGGCAGATGGACTACTGTAAATTTTCTATCATAGAGAGGGAAGTGATCTGCCCTCAGTGAGTTAGGCATTTATTTTAGGCACTAAATCACTTTCTCTGCCTGTAGAACTTCTACCAATATCCTTGTTCATAGACATGAAGAATATCTTTTTGACTGCCATAGTATCCTATACATAATCTCCAACCAGGGGCATGTTTTATGCAACTGATGTGTCATAATGAGTTCACGACCATAAAACTCACTGGTATTAGCACAAGCCCCCGTTACCCATAAGCGGCAAGTTTGATGGAACAGTGAAATGGCTAGGTGAAGTCTCGGTTACTATGACTTCTGATAGAAAACAATGTGAGAGACTACAGTCTTGATCTACAGGATGTCATATAGCCTTTAAAATGTATGCCAATATAAGGCCCTATGCCATAGCCTACCAATCTCATACCACATATACTTAATAGCCCACTTAAAGAATTTTTACTTCATTTCTCAATGACTTTCATTAAGCAAGCTCCATGTGGGAGCATTCTTTCTGGTGTCCAAAGGAAGAATGCTCCCACCAAATATTCATATTCCAATAAGCTAGAAGCTGAGAGTGCCTTCTTGCCATTTGGGGATCCCATGCCATTAAATCAATTGACAGAGAGAAAAAAGTTTCTGTACTGGCTGTATCACAATAACTGGGGAGAAGTAAGTTTCACTAATTAATAGAAGCAAGAAGGAATAATTTTAATCCCAGGGGTTCACTGGGATACCTTTAAATACTTCCTGCTCAAAATACAAGATAAATAGAGGACTACAGCAATCTAATAAAACCACCAAGGTATCAGCTATCATAACAATAAAGGTTTTTGAGTTGCTTTACCAGATAAAAAAATACTGTCTATCTAAGGGGAAGGCAAAGACTAATGAGAACATGGAGGGGCAATGGAGGAAGGCAGCTATAATTAATTGCCTTCGTAACTAGTTATAGAAGTGGCAACTGTGGCAATGATTTCTGTCCATTAATTATTTCTTATACCACCACCCCCTTTTATCCTGTCACTTTATATAAATAATGTTGATGCTAAACAATGAATGTAGTAGGTTATAGACAGAAGTAAGACCCAACTGAAATTACTCTGAAATATTATGGATTTGAATAGGGCTTAATGTTTCTTGGGTTGGAGACACATTTTCATCAACTGAATGAAAAACAAGGTGAGACTGCTGCAGGCCAAACGAAGTAAACTGAGAAGATATCTCTTATTTTACCTTCCAGATTTACTCTCCAACTTTCTCTAGTTACCGTGTGTTCCAAAGAGTAAGCCTCCAAACAGTGAATAAATAGGCTTGCTCGCTCTCTGGCTTCCAGGTGAATTCAGCCAATGGAACCATGGCAGGAGATCAGAGGGAGGAAATACAATGAGATCAAGGAATATATTTCCATGGTTTCTTTCCTGCAGCATTATGGAAGTGGGCATGTGCCTTTCTCAAACCTCTTATCTCTTGTTACATACACTGCTTTGCCCATAGAGCTCTCTTTTACCTAAGTTTCCAATAACTATTCCTTCTCCTTTTCTCTTTAAGGTTAAGGGTAGTAACATTATCCCACTTTTTTACCTCTAGATTGTTAAACTGTTCCTTATGTTTATGCTGGACACTTCTCCTTTGTAAAGAATGTGCCCCTTTATTAAACTCAAATTAAACCCAATTTGTGCTGTTTTCCAACAAGATCTTGACTTACATACCCGTAACTGGCAGACTGGATAAATAAACAGTAGTGCATTCACACCACAATGAAAATAAACAAAACATGGTTACACGTTTTACATTACACTAAATTTTAAAAAGCAGGATAAAAAAGGATATTTAGAGAATTATTTATTCTTAAAATCTTCTAAAACTATATTATGATTACAAACTGAAATGGTAAAACTACTAGGTTTAACCACATGAACTTGTCATTTTCTTATAGGTCAAAAATAGTTGAATATTGGCAATTACATATGATTTGACCAAAACAAGAAACAAGAAACTGTTATCTTAAAATCAGTATAGTTATTGCCACTGTGAGGATGGAGAAAACTGAGAGACACACTGGAGATTTTATGTGAGAGTAGGACTCTATATCTTGACCTATGTGGTGGTTATCCTAGTTTTGCTTAATGCTTATTTGTTAAAATTTACACATAAGTCTTATGAAATTACCTGTAAATTGTTTTAAATTGCTTAAAAAGTAAATTAAAGATATCTTAAAGAATAATTGTTCTCAAATGTTTTCATTTTGGTATCTCATTCAATACATATTCAAGTTCTGAACAAGAGATATATTTGTAGTTCACTATAAAAGAAAGAAAAACTATATATTGTTTGACTGGACAAAAATATTTTCTCTAATCTTTGTAACAATCACACGTCCATAGTAAACAGCATTGACTTATTAAAATATACTATATACTTAAAGCATAAAAATAAGGACAATATTTCTCCTCAGTGTATATGTGAGAATCCTATTTCATAAATATACCTAGTTATTAAACATGAATTATTACTTGATTCCCTTATAGTATACATATTTTAGAAAAAAGTTTAAATTATTAAAATAAGATAAATGATTGACACAAATGGAAAGATGCCATAAGTTACCAGTCCAAAGAAGAGAGCAAGGAAGAGAGAAATACCTTTTCTAAGGTAAGGAAGATAAAAAAAATTTTTTAAACAAAACTTTTAATTTCCAGTCTAACATGTAAAAATCTCAGAAACTGTATCTCCATCCTAACAACAAGTAAAAAGCTGAACAAGTAAGAAAACCTGAACTGCCATTAGTGAATTGCTGGAACCTCAGTGAGGACATATCTGAACAATAAAAACTCCACAGAGGCCCAGTTATAGGGAGTTACCACACTTGTGAGTTTTGCCTCCAGAAGCTGTACCAGGTTCTCACAATGAATAGTGGAGAGAAAAAAAATCCCCTATGTTCCCAACAGAGGAAGAGGGAAAAGGAATCACTTCAAAATATGACAGAGCAATCTGTTCTTAACAAGGTCTGCTCTCGGGACACATACTTTTCACCAGAGCCAAATCTGCTAGGGTTTTATTGGAGCCTAACAAGCTTAGATGAAAGGGAATATCCAACTCCAGCCCCCTCTAACCATCATGCCCCACATAAGAAGGAAAAAAAACTGAGAAGCACCAGAGAAGTTAGTTCATAGTCCAGGGACACAGGATCACCAAAAGATTGAGAACTAACCATCATAAGATTACAGAATGCTTTCCCCTCCCCCTCATACTTATTTACCACAAAATTAGGGGCCCATTTACTGGAGTTTATTTTCCCAGTACACCATGTCAGGCTTTTAATAAAATATTACAAGGCATACTAACAACAAAAAAAGTTGAAGAGACAGAGGAAATATTACAACTAAATTCAAATATGGCAGGAGTGTTGGAGTTATCAGACCAGCAGTTATGGCAAGGTTGCAGGACACAAGATTAATGTACAGAAGTTACATGTTTTACTTTATTTTTTCTATTATTTTAGGCACATGTGAACATCTGTTAGATGGGTAAATTCTGTGTCACAGGAGTTATGTGTACAAATTATTTTGTCACCCAGGTACTGAGAGCATACTACCTGACAGTTTTTTGATCCTCACCCTTTGCCCATTCTCCAACCTCAGGTAGGCCCCAGTGTTTATCGTTTCCTTCTTTGTGTCCATGTGTACTGGATATACAGCTCCCACTTATAAGTGAGAACATATGGTATTTGGTTTTCTGTTCCTGAATTAATTAGCTTAGGATAATGGCCACTAGCTCTGTCCATGTTGCTACAAAGGAGATGAGCTCATTCTTTTTATGGCTGCATAGTATTCCATGGTATATGTGTACCATATTTTCTTTTTCCAGTCCACTGTTGATAGGCATCTGAGTTGACTCTATGTCTTTGCTATTGTCAATAGCGCCGTGATGAACATGCACATGCATGTGTCTTTATGGTAGGATGATTTAACTCCTTTGGCTATATAACCAGTAAAGGGATTGCTGGGTTGAATGGTAGCTCTGTTTTTGGTTTTTTTTTTTTTTTTTTGAGATGGAGTTTCACTCTTGTTACCCAGACTGGAGTGCAATGGCATGATCTCGGCTCACCACAACCTCCGCCTCCTAGGTTCAGGCAATTCTCCTGCCTCAGCCTCCTGAGTAGCTGGGATTACAGGCATGCACAACTATGCCCAGCTAATGTTTTGTATTTTTAGAAGAGACAGGGTTTCACCATGTTAACCAGGATGGTCTCGATCTCTTGACCTCATGATCCACCCGCCTCGGCCTCCCAAAGTGCTGGGATTACCGGCTTGAGCCACCGCGCCTGGTGGTAGCACTGTTTTAAGTCATTTGAGAAATCTCCAAACTGCTTCCCATAGTTGTTGAACTAATTTACATTCCAACCAATGGTGTATAAGCCTTCCCTTTTTTCTACAACCTTACCATCTCATACCAATCAAAATCTCTTACCATTTTGATTGGTATGAGATGGCATCTCATTGTGGTTTTGATTTGAATTTTTCTAATGATTAGAGATTTTTTTTTTCATATGCTTGTTGGCCACATGTATGTGTTCTTTTGAGAAGTATCTGTTCATATCCTTTGCTAGTTTTTTAATGGGGTTGTTTTTTGCTTGTTGATTTGAGTTCCTTAAAGATGTTGGATACTAGACATTTCTTGGATGCACAGTTTGTGAATATTTTCTCCTATTTTGGAGAAATAGTAGGTTGTCTCTACTCTGTTAATAGTTTCTTTTGTTGTGCAGAAGTTCTTTAATTAGATTCCACTTGTCAATTTTTCTTTCTGTTGCAATTGGTTTTGGAATCTTTGTTATGAAATCTTTGCCAGGGGATATGTCCAGAAGGATATTTCCTAGGTTTCCTTCTAGGGTTTTCATAGTTTTAGGGTTTACATTTAAGTCTTTGAACCATCTTGGGTTGATTTTTATATGTGGTGTAAGAAACAAGGGTCCTCTTTCAATCTTTTTCATATGGGACCAGGCCTATGGCTTTTCTCTCTGGCTCCTTGAGTTTAAGCACTGCTGTGCTTGCAGGGACCAAGGTTCTTCCAGTCTGCTGGCAACAACACTCAGTTTGAGGGTGCCAGCAAAGGTGTTTCATCAGAGTGGTGGTGACAGCAGGGTCCCCACATGTGCCAATGGTGACTACGCAGCAGCACTGTGGATTCTGCAGACGTACATGTGCTGGCTGTGACAAGGTAGCAGTGTAGTGCTGTCTACAGATGCATGCCAGTAGTGGTGCAATGGGGTTCCTGTGTACTCATGTCAACTGTGGCCTGATGGTGCCCACGTGTGCATGCTGGCAAAGCATTAGGGGGAGGCTGAAAGTGATTGCACAGTGACAAAGTGGTGGGAGAAGGCTACAGGTGGGTGCACACTGGTAGGGTCCCTCTGCAGAAGCTTTCTGATGGTTAGCCTAGGTCTGCTGGCAAAGACGCTATGGCAGTGGCCACCAGGAAGCACCACAATTGGGCACTGAAGACTGTGCTGCAAGTAGGCATGGCCAGGGAGGGACCCCAGGAGAGGCTGCAGATAGAGAGGTGCTCAGATTAGACTGGCCCTGTGTCAATGACAGCTCTGCCTTGTCCAGGCCAGACAGCCAACAAAGGTCAAAGCCACCTAGAGAAGCATGGCAAGTCTTGGGGGACGGGCATTGTTCACCGTGCTCCACTGTAGCCATTCCAGCGTCAAACCCTCTGGGATCCACACAGTCTGGACTTCTGTCCCTGTCAACTCTTAAAGCAACTCTCCCTGCCAGCTCAAATGTCTGTGGGGACAATAAGATCTTCTGCAGCTAGGATTATGAAGGTGCATGATGAGATAGAGCAACTCCTCACCTATTTAACTCATCTCTTCCCCAGGAATTCCTGGGGCCCAAGAATGAGTCCTGATGCTTGGCAGCTATGTTCAAGTTTCCCAGCTTCCCACCCTTCAGCCCAGGGTCTACATCCTCCCTCTGTCCACTCTGAATGCCCTCCTTCCAAAGACGTGCTCAGAGTATGTTGGTCCTCTTGATGGTCTGGTCTCTCAGTGGGAGATGCTCTTCCTAGCTGTGTCTGGTTACCCACTTTGGGTCTTCTCCTCAAAAGTCAATTGTTTTCCTTTATGCCAACAAGTGGAATTTGAAATTAAAAATGCAAACATCAATTACAACACCACCCCCTGAAATTGAATATTTAGGCATAAATCTGACAAAAAAATATAACATTTACAATAGAAAGCTCCAAAACTCTGATAAAAGAAATCAAGGAAGAACTAAATAAATGGAGAGAGGTTGTATGTTCCTAGTTAGGATGACAATATTTTCAAGGTATTTTTTCTTCGTTAGAGATTCAATGTAATCCCAATCAAAATCCCAGCAAGTTATTTTGTGAATATTGACAAACTAATTCTAAAGTTTATATGGAACAGCAAAATACCCAGAATGGCAGATATGATTTGGATATTTGTCACCTCCAAATTTCATGTAGAAATCTGATCCTCAATATTGGAGGTGGTATCTAGTAGTAGGTGTTTAGGTCATGAGAGCAGATCCCTCATCAATGTTTTGGTGCTGTCCTCATAGTAATAATCTGTGAGTCCTCATTCTACTAGTTCCCTACAGATCTGATTGTTAAAAAGTGCCTGGGATCTCCTCCCATCTTTCTTTTGCTCCCTCACTTATCATGTAATATGCTGGATCCTCTTCCCCTTCCACTGTGAGCGCAAAAGCTTCCTTAGACCCTAAACAGATGCTGACACCATGCTTCTTGTATAGTCTGCAGAACTGTGAACCGAATAAACCTGTTTTCTTTATAAATTACCCAGCCTCGGGTATTCCTTTATAGCAATCCAAATGAACTAAGATAAGAGACAACACAATATTGAAGGAGAAGAACAAAGTTGGATGCCTGACTAATTATTAAGCTACAGTAGTCAAGACAGTGTGGTCTTATAAAAAGCATAGACAAATAGATCAATGACACAGAACAGAGATCCCAGAAGTAGATTCACACCAATATGGCCAACCAATTTTAATGAAGGAGCAAAGGTAATTTGATGATGAAAGAAATGGTGTATAAGCCTTCCCTTTTTCTACAACCTCACCATCTCATACCATTTTGATTTAGTTTGACAAACTTTAGAATTAGTTTGTCAATCAAAATGATATGAGATGGTATCTCATTGTGGTTTTGATTTGAATTTTTCTAATGATTAGAGATATTATGCATTTTTTATATGCTTATTTTCATATCTTTTCAACAAATGATGCTGGAATAACAAGTCATCCATAGGCAATAAAAAATAAATCTAGATACAGACCTTATACCCTTCACAAAAATTAATGCAAAATGTATTATAAATCTAAATAGAAAATGGAAAACTGCAAAACTTCTAGAAGATAATATAAAAGAATCCTAGGCGACACTGGGCATGGAGATTACTTTTTAGATAAAATATGAAAAGCACAATTAACAACAACAAAGGAATTGATAAGCCGGACTTAATTAAAATTCAAAAACTTCTGCTTTGTAAAAGACATTGTGAAAAGAATGAAAAGTCAAGCCACAGACTAGGAAATTATATTGCAAAAGACATATCTAATAAAAGACTATTACCCAAAATATGCAAAGAACTCTTACAACTCAATATAAAAACAAACATCTCATTTGAAAGATGGGCAAAACATCTTAACAGACACCTCACCAATGAAGATAAACAGATGACAAGTAAGCCTATAAAGAGATGTTTAAAATATATGTCTTTAGGGACTTGTGAACTAAAACAAAAATGAAACACAACTACACAGTTATTAGAATAACCTAACTTGAAAAAACTGACATCAGATGCAGAAAAGAATGTGTAGCAACAGGAATCCTCATTCATTGCTGGCTATATCATTCAAAATGGTAGCCATTCTGGAAGACCCTTTGGCTGTTTCTTAAAAACTAAACCTATTCTTGATATATAATCCAGTAATTTCACTACTTGAAAACATGTCCATATACAAACCTGCACATGGATGTTATAGCAGCTTTATTCATAATTGCCAAAACTTGGGGGAAAATCTTTAACATTCTTCAGTAGGTAAATAGATAAATTAACTGTGGTACATACAGAGTATGCAACATTATTCAGTGCTAAAAGGGAATTAGTCACAAGGCCATTGAAGAAATGAAGGAACCTTAGATGTATATTACTAAGTTGAAATAAGCCAATCTGAATTTTATTCCTCAAATTTATTTGTCAAAACTCTAATCTCTAATGTGACTGTATTTGGACATATGCCCTTATGGAGAAAATTAAGGTAAAATGAGATTTTAAGAGTAGAGTCCTAATCTTACAGAATTAGCAGCCTTAAAAGAAATACCACATGAAGGTGCAGTGAGAAGGTGGCTATCTACAACTAAGGAGACCCCTCCCACACCAGTCAACACCTTGATCTTGAACTTTCCAACCTTTAGAACTGTGAGAAAATAATTTCTATTATTTCAGCTACCTAGTTTATGGTATTCTGTTACGGCAGCCTGAGCAGACAAAGACTGCTACATACTCTGTGATTACAACTGTAAGACATTCTTAAAAAGGCAAAATCATGGACACAACAAAAAGATCAATCGTTGTGAGGAGTTAGGGGTAAGAGAGAAATAAATAGGTGAAGGACAAAAGATGTTTAGGTTGAGTGAAACTATTCTGTATGACACTATAATGATCATATATATGTCATCACACATTTGTCAAAACCCAGAGAATCAACACCAACAGCAGACCCGAAAGTGAACTATGAACTTTGGATGATAATGTGGACAATGTAGGTTCACTAGTTATAACAAATGTTTAACTATGGTGCAAGATGCTGACAGTGGGGAGCCTGTGTTGCGGTAATGGCAGAAGGTATATGAGAACTCTGTACTTTCTGCTCAATTTTGCTGTAAACCTAAAATTGCTCTAAAAATAAATTTTATAAAAGTGGAATATTTAATCTCCAAGACATTAGTATTTACAGTAAATATAAATGCACCAAAATTCTAGTTAAAAGGAAAAGATGTTCAAACTGGAACAAAAAAATTCTAGCTATATTCTGTCCATGAAAAAAAGTTCAGTTCATAGGAAGATATAACAAATTTAAATGTGCATTGTGTATATTGAAATGAGAGCATCAAAAGAGGTAAAGCAAATATTGAGAAAATCACACCGAGTAATAGAAAAATTCACACTCGCAATGGGAGAATTGAACATATCTCTCTCAATAACTGATAAAACAAACATTACAAGTTGTAAGAGAAATGGAAGATTTAAATAATGCAATTAACAAATCTCACTCAATAAGACATTTTTGGGGGGAAATACAGTTGATCCTTAAACAACATGGGTGTGAACTGCATGGGTCCACTCATATGTGGCTTTTTTCAAACCAAACATAGATTAAAAATACAGTATTTGTGGAATGCAAAACCCAACATACACAGAGGACCCACTATTCATATACTAGTTACAGAGGGCCAACAATAGGACTTGACTATGTGTGGATTTTGGTATATGTGTGTGAAGGGATGGTCCTGGAGCTAATCCCTATGTATACCAAGAAATGACTGTATACAGACTCATGAACCAAAGAACAAACCACTCCTAATTTTAATTGAAAATATTCCAGCAATATGTATAATTTTAATGTGTACTAAAAGGACAATCTTTTTTGGTGGCTCCAAGTTCTTAGTTTGAGATTGGCTTTTTATGATTAAAACTTTATCTTTGAACAATAGAGTTTCAGTAAGTAAAGCCATTATATAAGCTGCAAGAAGACATGCTTTTAATCTACTCCCTAGGAAAAAATAATTTCTTGAGGAATCTCTGAATTTCACAAATGTCAATACTGAGCAATATCTCTCTCATTTTTGCAAGTTATTGCAAATAATCACATTTATGTGCTATGAACTATTAAAGTAAGATTATTAGTATAAAATGTAATAATTAGGAGAATGTTTTTCATTAATGCAGACACATTACTTCTAGACATACACAAAAATTTAAAACATTTAATATAATCTTCAGTTTTGTATGGAAAGTTATAATTTTAAAAAATTAAAACTCATTGTAAGTGTTACAATTAAAAAAGAAAAAGAAATTATAAAAAAATAGTTACATTAAAAGAAACAACAAATGTGAGAGAAGTAAAGATAGGTAAGATGGGAAAATATAGAAAACACAAAAGAAAATGGAACATGTAAATCCAAATATATCATTAACTAAATTAAATGCTACAGTTAAAACACAAGGACCTTTACACTGAACCAAAAGAAGAACACATGTAAAATGAGTACAACAGAGGCAGCTACATCCAAGTAATAGAGGATAAATTATAAAGATCCTGAAAGTTTAAAAGTAAGAGTAATAGAAGAGCTTCCATTTCTGGTTTAACATGTAAAGACTTTGGAAGCTGTTACCCTCATCTTCATGATAAGAGAAAAGATAAACTTTAAATCAATACTTTTTCTTATAACCATCAGAGAATTAAAGTCAAAAGGCAAAACACTGTCCTAAAAACTGGACAGAGAGAGGTAGATACTAAGAATTACAGTTTACTGGCAGCAAAGGTCTAGAAAGAGATGCCCTCCATATAGCCACTTGTATGAACATTTAAGCTGCAACTGATGAATTGCTGGAGGCTTTGTGTGGACTATGAGTGTTAAAATATCTAATCTTGAATTCTCCAAGATGGTCATTTAGGAACAGCTCAGGATTGCAGCTCCCAGTGAAAGTGTAGATGGTGAGTGGACGCCGCATTTTTATTGCCCACAGACTAGGAGATTCCCAGGCAAAGGAGCCCCATGGGTTGCCAGTGCGGCTGTGTCGGCCAGCGTGGCTGCTTTGCCCCACGTGGCTGCTTTGTCAGCGCCCCTGTGCGGTGGTTCTCCATACAAAATATACTAGTCTGGGTGCCCTTTTGGCTGGTGATTGGAGTCACGGGAAGTCGCCCATTCATCTGTTTAAAAAGGGGACTTAACAGGGAACTACGGCAGGAGATTCCAGGGCAAAAAAAGCACCACGAATCTCAATGCCACTGTTTAAGCCAGCGCAGTGAGTCGCTGCATGGGAAAACACACAGATCCCCACGTCTCTTCAACAGGTGACTGGAACACCAACTAAAAAAAAAAAAAAAAAAGGCTCTGAGGTAGGGAGCCAGGTGATCAGGCTCAGCTGGTCCCACCCCCACAAAAGAACAGCAATCAGAAACTATCTGGATTGAGAGTATCACAGCAAGCACAGCTGAACCCGGGATGGTCCAGCTCTGTGGGGGAGTGGCGTCTGCCATTACCAAGGCACTCCAAAACTACGGAGGTAGTCAGCCAATGCTGAGACAGCCCGCTGTTGCTAAGGCAACCCGCCATTGCTGAGGCAGCCTGCCATTGCTGACGCAACCTGTCATTACAGGGAGAGTCTGCCAATACAGAGGTGGGCCATCATTGCTGAGGCAGTTCCAACTACACCCATATAAGCAGGACTGCAGGGAAGTTCACTTGGCAGCTGGGTGGAGCCCACAGCAGCTCAGCAAAGCCTCTACAGGCAGACAGTGACTACGCTGTCTCCTTGCTGGGCAGGGAAGCTCTGAAGGAAAAAAAAAAGGCAGCAGCACAATGGAAACTCATTAATAAAGCCCTAACTCCCTGGGACAGAGCACCTGGGAACAAAAAGCGGTTTATGAGTTCTGCTGCAGCAGACCTAAATGCACCTGCCCAGCAGCTCTGAATGAAGAATGGAGCTCACTGCTCAGCATTTGAGCTCCTATAAAGAACAGACTGTCTCCTCAAGCAGCTCCCTGACCCCTGTATATCAAAAGAGCCACCTCATAAAGGAAAGATCAGACTGACATTTGGCGGGTATCCTTCTGGGACAAAGATAGCAGAAAAAGAAAACTGGTAGCAACCCCTTACTGTTCTGCAGCTGCTGCAGGTGATCCCCAGGCAAGCAGGGCCTGGAGCGGACCCCAACAGACCTACAGCAGAGGGGCCAGACTGTTAGAAGGAAAACTAAGAAACAGAAATAACCTCATCACCAACAAACAGAACGTCCACTCAGAGACCCAATCTGAAAGCCAGCAACTACAAAGACAACAGGTGGATAAATCCATAAAGATGGGAAGAAACCAGTGCAAAAAGGATGAAAACACCCAAAACCAGACCACCTCTCCTCCTACAAGGGACCACAACTCCTCACCAGCAAGGGAACAAGGTTGGATGGAAAACGAGTGTGATGAAATGACAGAATCAAACTTCAGAAGGTGGGTAGTAAGAAACTTCTGTGAACTAAAAGAACATGTTCTAACCCAATGCAAACAAACTAAGAGCCTTGAAAAAAGATTTGATGAAATGCTAACGAGAATGGACAAAATAGAAAGGAATATAAGTGAATTGATGGAGCTGAAAAACACAACAGAAGAACTTCGCAAAGCATGCACAAGTTTCAACAGCCGAGTTGACCAAGCAGAAGAAAGGATATCAGAGGTCATAGATCAACTCAATGAAATAAAACGAGAAGACAAGAACACACAAAAAAAAAAAAGGGTAAAAAGGAATGAACAAAGTCTCCAAGAAATGTGGGACTATGTGAAAAGACCTAATCTACGTTTGATAGGTGTACCTGAATGCGACAAAGACAATAAATCCAAGCTGGAAAATACTCTTCAGGATATTATCCAGGAAAACTTCCCCAACCTAGCAAGGCAGGCCAATATTCAAGTCCAGGAAATACAGAGAACACAACAAAGATATTCCTCAAGAAGAGCAACCCCAAGGCACATAATCCTCAGATTCACCAGGGTTGAAATGAAGGAGAAAATGCTAAGGACAGCCACAGAGAAAGGTCAGGTTACCCACAAAGGGAAGCCCATCAGACTCACAGCGGATCTCTCAGCAGAAACCCTACAAGGCAGAAGAGAGCGGGGGCCAATATTCAAAATCCTTAAAGAAAAGAACTTTCAACTCAGAATCTCCTATCCAGCCAAACTAAGCTTCATAAGTGAAGGAAAAATAAAATCATTTGTGAACAAGCAAGTACTCAGAGATTTCATCACCAGCAGGCCTGCTTTACAAGAGCTCCTGAAAGAGGCTCTACACATATAAAGGAACAACCAGTACCAACCACTCTAAAAACATGCCACATAGTAAAGAAAATCAACACAATGAAGAATCTGCATCAACTAATGGGCAAAACAGCCAGGTAGCACCAAAATGGCAGTCTCAAATTCACACATAACAATATTAACCCTAAATGTAAATGGAATAAATGCCCCAATCAAAAGACACAGACTGGCAAATTGGAAAAAAACCAAAACCCATCGGTATGCTGTATCCAGGAAACCCATCTCACGTGCAAGGATACACATAGGCTCAAAATAAAGGGATGGAGGAAGATTTACCAAGCAAATGGAGAGCAAAAAAAAGCAGGAGTTGCAATTCTCATCTCTGATAAAATAGACTTTAAAGCAACAAATATCAAAAGAGACAAAGAAGGACAATACATAATGGTAAAAGGATCAATGCAACAAGAATAGCTAACGATCCTAAATATATACGCACCCAATACAGGAGCACCCAGATATATAAGGCAAGTTCTTAATGACTTACAAAGAGACTTAGACTCCCACACAATAATAGTGGGAGACTTTAACACCCCATTGTGAATATTAGACAGATCAATGAGACAGAAAATTAACAAAGATATCCAGGACTTGAACTCAGACCTGGAACAAGCAAACCTAATAGACAGTTACAGAACTCTCCACCCCAAATCCACAGAATATACATTCTTCTCAGCACCACATCACACCTACTCTAAAATTGACCACATAATTGGGAGTAAATCACTCCTCAGCAAATGAAAAAGAATGGGAATCATAACAAACAGTCTCTCAGACCACAGTTCAATCAAGTTAGAACTCGGAATTCAAAAACTAACCCAGAACCGCACAGCTTCATGGAAACTGAACAACTTGTTCTTGAATGTTGACTGGATAAACAATGAAATGAAGGCAGAAATAAAGATGTTCTTAAAAACCAACGAGAATGAAGACACAACATAGCAGAATCTCTGGGACACATTTAAAGCAGTCTCTAGAGGAAAACATATAGCAATAAGTGCCCACATGAGAAGCAAGGAGAGATCAAAAATTGACACCCTATCATCAAAATTGAAAGACCTAGAGAAGCAAGATCAAAAAAACTCAAAACCTAGCAGAAGACAAGAAATAGCTAAGATCAGAGCAGAACTGAAGGAGATAGAGACACAAAAAACCCTGCAAACAATCAATAAATCCAGGAGCTGGTTTTTTGAAAAGATCAACAAAATAGACCATTAGCCAGATTAATAAAAAAGAAATGAGAGAATAACCAAATTGATACAATAAAAAATGATAAAGGGGATATCACCACGGATTCCACAGAAATTCAAATCATAATAAGAGATTATTACAAACAACTCTATGCACATAAACTAGTAAACCTGGAAGAAACAGATAAATTCCTGGACACT
Source organism: Sapajus apella (assembly GCF_009761245.1). NCBI lineage: Eukaryota > Metazoa > Chordata > Mammalia > Primates > Cebidae > Sapajus > Sapajus apella. The sequence goes on from NW_022437051.1 coordinate 4,169,973, forward strand.
TGCCTCCTCCCAAGCCTAAACCAGGAAGAAGCCAAAACCCTAAACAGACGCATAACAAGGTCTGAAGTTGAGGCAACAATTAATAGCTTAACACCCAAGAAAAGCCCAGGTGCAGATGGGTTCACAGCCAAATTCTACCAGATATACAAAGAGGAGCTGGTACCATTCCTTCTGAAACTATTCCAAACAATACAAAAAGAGGGAATCCTTCCCAAATCATTTTATGACACCAACATCATCCTGATACTGAAACCCAGCAGAGACTCAACAAGAAAAGAAAACTTCAGGCCAATATCCATGATGAATATAGACGCAAAAATCTTCAATAAAATACTGGCAAGCCGATTGCAACAACACATCAAAAAGCTTATCCACCATGATCAAGTAGGCTTCATCCTGGGATGCAAGGCTGGTTCAACATACGCAAGTCTGTAAACATAATTCACCACATTAACAGAACCAAACACAAAAACCACATGATTATCTCAATTGATGCAGAGAAGGCCTTTGACAAAATTCAACAGACCTTTATGCTAAAAACCATCAATAAGCTAGGTATTGACAGATCGTATCTCAAAATAACAAAAGCTATTTATGACAAACCAAGAGCCAATATCATACTGAATGGGCAAAAACTGGAAGCATTCCCCTTGAAATCTGGCACTAGACAAGGTTTGCCCTCTCTCACCACTCCTATTCAATATAGTACTGGAAGTTCTAGCCAGAGCAATCAGGCAAGAAAAAGAAATAAAGGGTATTCAAATAGGAAAGGGGGAAGTCAAATTGTCTCTATTTGCAGACTATATGACTATATCTAGAAGACCCCATCATCTCAGCCCAAAATCTCCTGAAACTGATAAGCAATTTCAGCCAAGTCTCAAGATGCAAAATCAATGTGCAAAAATCACATGCATTCCTATACACCAATAACAGACTTAAAGAGAGCCAAATCAAGAACGAACTGCAATTCACAATTGCTACAAAGAGAATAAAATACCTAGGAATACAACTAACAAGGAACATAAAGGACCTCTTCAAGGAGAACTACAAGCCACTGCTCAATGAAATAAGAGAGGACACAAACAGATGGAAGAACATGTTCATGGTTAGGAAGAATCAGTATTGTGAAAATGGCCTTACTGCCCAAAGTAATTTACAGATTCAATGCTATCCCCATCAAACTACCAATGACCTTCTTCACAGAACTGGAAAAAAACACCTTAAACTTCATATGGAACTAAAAGAGAGCCCGCATAGCCAAGTCAATTCTAAGCAAAAAGAACAAAGCGGGAGGCATCACACTACCGGACTTAAAACTATACTACAAGGCTACAGTAATCAAAACAGTATGGTACTGATACCAAAACAGAGATATAGACCAATGGAACAGAACAGAGGTCTCAGAGGCAACACAACATATCTACAACCATCTGACCTTTGACAAACCAGACAAAAACAAGCAATGGGAAAAGGAGTCCCTGTTTAATAAATGGTGTTGGGAAAACTGGCTAGCACTGTGCAGGAAGCAGAAACTGGACCCATTCCTGACAGCTTACACTAAAATTAACTCCAGATGGATTAAAGACTTAAACATAAGACCTAACACCATAAAAACCCTAGAAGAAAACCTAGGCAAAACCATTCAGGACATAGGTGTAGGCAAGGACTTCATGACCAAAACACCAAAAGCATTGACAACAAAAGCCAAAATAGACAAATGGGACCTAATCAAACTCCACAGCTTCTGCACGGCAAAACAGTCATTAGAGTGAATTGGCAACCAACAGAATGGGAAAAAATTTTTGCATTTTACCCATCTGACAAAGGGCTGATATCCAGAATTTACAAAGAACTAAAACAGATTTACAAGAAAAAACTAACAAGCCCATTCAAAAGTGGGCAAAGGATATGAACAGATACTTTACAAAAGAAGACATATGTGAGGCCAACAAACATATGAAAAAATGCTCATCATCACTGGTCATCAGAGAAATGCAAATCAAAACTACATTGAGATACCATCTCACGCCAGTTAGAATGGCGATCATTAAAAAATCTAGAGACAACAGGTGCTGGAAAGGATGTGGAGAAATAGGAACGCTTTTACACTGTTGGTGGGAGTGCAAATTAGTTCAACCATTGTGGAAGACAGTGTGGCGATTCCTCAAAGACCTAGAAATGGAAATTCCATTTGACCCAGCAATACCATTACTGGGTATATATCCAAAGGATTATAAATCATTCTACTATAAGGACACATGCACATGAAAGTTCACTGCAGCACTGTTTACAATAGCAAAGACCTGGAACCAACGCAAATGCCCATCGATGATAGACTGGACAGGGAAAATGTGGCACATATACACCATGGAATATTATGCAGCCATCAAAAACGATGAATTTTTGTCCTTCATAGGGACATGGATGAACCTGGAAACAATCATTCTCAGCAAACTGACACAAGAGCAGAAGATCAAACACCACACGTTCTCACTGAGAGGTGGGTGTTGAACAATGAGAACACATGGACACAGGGAGGGGAGCACTACACACTGGGGTCTGTTGGGGGAAATAGGGGAGGGACGGTGGGGTTGGGGAGCTGGGGACAGATAGCAAAGGGAGAGATGCCAGATGTAGGTGATGGGGAGGAAGGCCGCAAATCACACTGCCACATGTGTACCTATGCAACAATCTTGCATGTTCTTCACATGTACCCCAAAGCCTAAAATGCAATAAAATAAATAAATGGAAAAAAAACTAATCTCATGGATAGTCCCACATTTTCATAAGTTTTACCTCTTGGAGCCTTAAATGTATCTGCCCAATAGCTCTGAACGGAACAAGAGAGCTCACAGCTCAGCATTTGAGCTCCTATAAGGGTCAGACTGTCTTCTCAAGCAGGTCCCTGATCCCCGTACATTCAAAGAGACACCTCATAAAGGAGAGCTCAGGCTGACATCCAGCATGTATCCTTCTGGGATGAAGATAACAGAAGAAGAAACTGGCAGAAACTTTTACTGTTCTGCCACTGCAGGTGATCCCCAGGCAAGCAGGATCTGGAGTGGACCTTCAGCAGTCCTACAGCAGAGGGCGCCTGACTATTAGAAGGAAAACTAGAAAACAGAAAGAAATAACTTCATCATTAACAAACTGGATGTCCACTCAGAGACCCTGTCTGAAAGTCAACAACTACAAAGACCACAGATAGATAAATCCACAAAGATGGGAAGAAACCAGAGCCAAAAGGATGAAAACACCCAAAATCACAATGCCTCTCCTCCTCCAAGGGATCACAACTCCTCACCAGCAAGGGAACAAAGCTGGATGTAGAATGAATCTGATGAATTGACAAAAACAGGCTTCAGAAGGTGGGTAATAACAAACTTCTCTGAGCTAAAATAACATGTTCTAATCCAATGCAAAGAAACTAAGAACATTGGAAAAAAGGTTTGATGAAATGCTAATGAGAATAAAAACCTAAGAGAAGAATATAAATGACCTGAAGGAGCTGAAAAACACAACATGAGAACTTCGCAAAGCATACACAAGTTTCAGTAGCTGAATTGACCAAGCAGAAGAAAGGATATGAGAGATTGAAGATAAAATCAATGAAATAAAATGAGAAGGCAAGATTAGAGAAAAGAGAGTAAAAAGAAAGAAACAAAGCCTCCAAGAAATATGGGATTATGTGAAAAGACCTAAACTACATTTGATAGGTGTACCTGAATATGACAGAGAAAATGAATCCAGGCTGAAAAACACTCTTCAGGATGTTATCCAGGAGAACTTCCTCAACTTAGCAAGGCAGGCCACTATTCAAGTCCAGGAAATACAGAGAACACCACAAAGACATTCCTCAAGAGAAGCAACCCTAAGGCACATAATCATCAGATTCACCAGGGTTGAAATGAAGAAAAAAATGCTAAGGGCAGCCAGAGAGAAAGGTAAGGTCCCCCACAAAAGGAAGCCCATCAGATTCACAGCGGATCTCTCAGTAGAAACCCTACCAGCCAGGAGAAAGTGGAGGCCAACATTCAACATCCTTAAATAAAAAAACTTTCAACCTAGAATTTCATATCCAGCCAAACTAAGCTTCATAAGCAAAGGTGAAATAAAATCCTTTACAAACAAGCAATTGCTGAGAGATTTCATCACCACCAGGCCTGCCTTACAAGAGCTCCTCAAGGAAGCATTAAACATAGAGGGAAACAACCAGTACCAGCAACTCGAAAAATGTACCAAATGGTAAAGAGCATCAACACAATGAAGAAGTTACATCAACTACAGGCAAAACAACCAGCTAGCATCAAAATGGCAGAATTGAATTCACACATAACAATAATAACCTTAAGTGTAAATGAACGAAATGCCCCAGTCAAAAGACACAGACTGGCAAATTGGATAAAAAGTCAAAACCCATCTGTGTGCTGTATTCAGGAAACCCATTTCACATGCAAGGACACACATAGGCTCAAAATAAAGGGATGGAGGAAGATTTATCAACCAAATGGAGAGCCAAAAAAAAAAAGCAGGAGTTGCAATCCTAGTCTCTGATAAAATAGACTTTAAACCAACAAAGATCAAAAGAGACAAAGAAGGGCATTACATAATGCTAAAATGATCAATGCAACAAGAAGAGCTAATGATCCTAAATATATACGCACCCAATACAGGAGCACCCAGATACATAAAGCAAGTTCTTAATGACCTACAAAGATACTTTGACTTCCACATAATAATATTGGGAGACTTTAACACTCCACTGTCAATATTAGACAGATCAATGAGAGAGAAAATCAACAAGGATATCCAGGACATGAAATCAGATCTGGACCAAGCAAACCTAATAGACATCTACAGAACTCTCCACTCCAAATCCACAGAATATAGATTCTTCTTAGCACCACATCACACCTACTCTAAAACTGACCACATAATTGGAAGTAAATCATTCCTCAGCAAATGCAAAAGAATGGAAATCATAACAAACAATCTCTCAGACCACAGTGCAATCAAATTGGAACTCAGGATTAAGAAACTCACTCAGAAGCACAGAACCTCTTGGAAACTGAACAACTGGCTCTTGAATGTGACTGGATAAACAATGAAATGAAGGCAGAGATAAAGATGTTCTTTGAAACCAGTAAGAATGAAGACACAATGTACCAGAATATCTGGGACACACTGAAAGCAGTGTCTAGAGGAAAATTTATAGCAATGAATGCCCACATGAGAAGCAAGGAAAGATCTAAAATCAACACCCTATCATCAAAATTGAGTGAACTAGAGGAGCAAGATCAAAAAAACTCAAAAGCTAGCAGAAAACAAGAAATAACTAAAATAGGAGACAGAGACACAAAAAACCCTTCAAAAAAAATCAATAAATCCAGGAGCTGGTTTTTTGAAAAGATCAACAAAATAGACCACTAGCCAGATTAATAAAAAAGAAAAGAGAGAACAATCAAATAGATACAATAAAAAACAATAAAGGGGATATCACCACAGATTCCACAGAAATACCAACTACCATCAGAGATTACTATAAACAACTCTATGCACATAAACCAGTAAGCCTGGAAGAAATGGATAAATTCCTGGACACTTGCACCCACCCAAGCCTGAACCAGGAAGAAATCAAAACCCTGAATATACCAATTACAAGAGTGGAAGTTGAGGCAGCAATTAGCCTACCCACCAAAAAAAGCCCAGGTCCAGATGGGTTCACAGCCAAATTCTACCAGGCATACAAAGAGGAGCTGGTAATACTCCTTCTGAAACTATTCCAAACAATCCAAAAAGAGGGAATCCTTCCCAAATCATTTTATGAGACAAACATCATCCTGATACCAAAACCCGGTAGAGACTCAACAAGAAAAGAAAACTTCAGGCCAGTATCCATGATGAACATAGATGCAAAAATCTTCAATAAAATACTGGTAAACTGATTGCAACAGCACATCAAAAAGCTTATCCATCATGATCAGGTAGGCTTCATTCTGGGGATGCAAGGATGGTTCAACATATGCAAGTCTATAAACATAATCCACCACATAAACAGAACCAAAGACAAAAACTACATGATTATCTCAATAGGTGCACAGAAGGCCTTCAACAAAATTTAACAGCCCTTAATGCTAAAAACTCCCAATAAACTAGCTATGGACAGAACATATCTCAAAATAATAAAAGATATTTATGACAAACCAACAGCCAATATCATACTGAATGGGCAAAACTGGAAGCTTTCCCTTTGAAATCTGACACTAGACAAGGATGCCCTCTCTAACCACTCCTATACAATATAGTATTGGAGGTTCTAGCCAGAGTAATCAGGCAAGAAAAAGAAATAAAGCATATTCAATTAGGAAAGGAGGAAGTCAAATTGTCTCTATTTGCAGACAACATGATTGTGTATTTAAAAGACCCCATTGTCTCAGCCCAAAATCTCCTTAAAGTGATAAGCAACTTAAGCATAGTCTCAGGATACAAATCAATGTACAGAAATTACAAGCATTCCTATACATCAATAACAAAGAGAGCCAAATCAATAATGAAAAGACATTCACAATTGTTACAAAGAGAATAAAATACCTAGGAATAAAACTAACAAAGGATGTAAAGGACATCTTCAAGGACACCTACAAGCCACTGCTCAAGGAAGTAAGACAGGACACAAACAGATGGGAAAACATTCCGTACTTGTGGTTAGGAAATCCATAGAGTGAAAATGGCCATACCACCCAAAGTAATTTATAGATTCAATGCTATTGCCAACAAGCTACCTATTACCCTCTCCACAGAGCCAAACAAAACCACCTTAAACTTTGTATGGAACCAAAAGAGAGCCCACATAGCCAAGGCAATTATACGCAAAAAGAACAAAGCTGGAAGCATCATGCTACCTGACTTCAAACTATACTACAAGGCTACTGTAATCAAAACAGCATTGTACTGGTACCAAACAGAGATATAGACCAATGGAACAGAACAGAGGCCTTGGAGGCAACACCACACATCTACAAGCAACTGATCTTTGACAAACCTGACAAAAACAAGCAATGGGGAAAGGATTCCCTGTTTAATAAATGGTGCTGGGAAAACTGGCTAGCTATGTGCAGAAAGCAGAAACTGGACCCCTTCCTGACACCTTACACTAAAATTAACTCCAGATGGATTAAAGACTTAAACATAAGACCTAGCACCATAAAAACCCTAGAAGAAAACCTAGGCAAAACCATTCAGGACACAGGCATAGGCAAGGACTTCATGACTAAAACACCAAAATCATTGGCAATAAAAGCCAAAATAGACAAATGGAATCTAATTAAACTCCAGAGCTTCTGTACAGCCAAAGAACAATCATTAGAGTGAACTGGCAACCAACAGAATGGGAAAAATATTTGCAATCACCCATTTGACAAAGGGCTAATATCCAGAATCTACATAGAACTAAAGCATATTTACAGGAAAAAAACAAATAAACTCATTCGAAAGTATGGGTAAAGGGTATGAACAGACACTTTACAAAAGAAGACATACATGAGGCCAACAGACATATGAAGAAATGCTCATCATCACTGATCATTAGAGAAATGCAAATCAAAACCGTATTGGGATACCATCTTACGCCATTTAGAATGGCGATCATTTAAAAATCTGGAGATAACAGATGCTGGAGAGGATGTGGAGGAATTGGAACACTTTTACACTGTTAGTGGGAGTGTAAATTAGTTCAACCATTGTGGAAGGCAGTGTGATGATTCCTCAAAGACCTAGAAATAGAAATTGCATTTGACCCAGCAATCTCATTACTGGGTATATATGCAAAGGATTATAAATCATTCTATTAAAAAGACACATGCACACGTATGTTCACTGTGGCACTGTTTACAATAGGAAAGACCTGGAACGAACCCAAATACCCATCAATGATAGACTGGACAAGGAAAATATGGTATATATACACCGTGGAATACTATGCAGCCATAAAAAATGATGAGTTTGTGTCCTCTGTAGGGACACGGAGGAGTCTGGAAACCATGATTCTCAGCAAACTGACACAAGAACAGAAAATCAAACACTGCATGTTCTCACTCATAGGTGGGTGTTGAACAATGAGAACGCATGGACACAGGGAGGGGAACATCACACACTGGGGTCTGTTGGAGTGGGGCTAGGGGAGGGACAGCGGGGGGTGGGGAGGTTCGGGAGGGATGACATGGGGAGAAATGCCAGATATAGGTGACACGGGATGGAGGCAGCAAACCACATTACCATGTAGGTACCTATGCAACAATCCTGCAAGTTCTGCATATGTACCCCAGAACCTAAAGTGCAATAAAATATATATTAAAAAAAGAAAAACTAAGAAAAAAAGGAAATGTTAGAAATACAGAACATTATAACAGAAATTAGGAATGCCTCTGATGTTCTTATGAGTATACTAGACACAGTCGAAAAATAATCAATGAGCTTGAAAATTTGTCATTAGAAACTTCTAAAATTGAAAAGAGAAAAAATAATAAAATAGAAGAAGCAGAATGCCTGAGAACTTTGGGAAAATTACAAAAAGTATAATACATATATAATTAGAGTATCAGAAGGAGAAAAAACATACATATAAAAAGCCAGAAGATATATTTGAAATAATAATGGCTAAACATTTTCCAAAATTAATGACAGACATCAAACCACAGAACCTAGACCCTCAAAGAACATAAAAAATGATCAATGGCAAAAAAGTCTAGACCTAATCATATGATATACTCAAACTACAGAAAAACAAAAAGAAAATACTGAGAGATAAAATAGGGGGAAAAATTTAAAATATTTAAATGCTGAAGAAAATACACAACCAGCCCAGAATCCAGAATCTGTATGCAGAAAAATAATCCTTCAAAACTTAAAGAGAAATAAAAACATTCTTAGAAAAAAATGAGCTAATTTGTTGCCAGTATTCTTGCATGGAAGAAAATATTTTAAATTTTCTTCAGAGAGAAGGAATGTAATGCATGTCAGAAACACAGGTCTACATAGAGAGAAAAAAAATATTAGGCAAAGAATAAAAGCAAAATAGTCCAGGCATGGTGGTACATGCCTATAATCCCAGCACTTTGGGAGGCTAAGGCAGATGGATTGCTTGAGCCCAGGAGTTTGAGAAGAGCTTGGGCAACATGGCAAAGACATTTCTCTAAAAAAAAAAAAAATACAAAATTTAGCCAGGCATAGTGGCATGTACTTGTAGTCCCAGGTACTTGGATGCTGAGGTGGGTAGATCACATGAGCCCAGGAGGTTGAGGCTGCAGTGAGCTGTGATCACACCACCACACTCCAGACTAGGTGATAGGGCAAGGCCCTGTATCAAAAAAAAAAAAAAAAAAAAAAAAAAAAAGTAAAAGAAACTATTTTATATTCTTTTCTATTAATTGATCTCACAGAGTATTGATAATAATAGTGGTAACAATGTCCTCCAAGATTATAGCTTATAGATAAGTGAAATAAATGACAGAAATGTTGTAAGTGACAAAAGGCAGAAAATGGGAATTCTATGAAATCAGAGTATCTGCATTATCCATGAAATGGTATAGTGTTATTTGAAAGTGGACTTGGATATTCTGTAAATGTATATTGCAAATTCTAAGGCAACCACTATAAAAATTTTAGGAAATGTAAGTGATATCCCAAGAAAGGACAGAATATTGAATCATATTAAACATGTAATTAAAGCCAGACAAGGTAGGAAATGTGTGCACGGTGAAAAAGAAACAACGAAGTAGTATAACAAAGAGAAAAGAGCTACAAATATGGTTAATATTAAAGCAAATACATGAATAATCACTTTAAACTTGAATGGTCTAAACACATCAATTCAGAGACAGAGGCTGTCAGAGTAGGTAAATAAACAAATCTGAATATATGGTGTCTACCAGAAACTGGCTTTAAATATATGAAAATGATAAGATTAAAAGTAAAGGAGCAGAGTAAGATATGCAGTGCTAACTAATCAAAGCGGGAAAAGCTATATTAATTTGAGACAATGTGGACTTCAGAGCAAGAAAAATTATCAAGAGATATGGAGGGACACTATACAATGATAAAAGGATCATTATTTAAGAAAACATAGTAATACTTAATAAGTATCCAGGTAACAAAAGAGCAACAAAATTCATGAGGCAAAAACGGAAGAGACTCCAAAGAAAACGGACAAGTTCATTATATTTGCAGCCTTCAGTATCATCTACTCATAATTCACAGATCCAACAGGCTGAAAATCACTAAGAATATAGTTGAACTTGGAGGACCCAAGATGGCCAACTAGGAACAACTCAGGATTGCAGCTTCCAGTAAAAGCACAGAGGGTGAGTGGACGCCGCATTTCCAGACGGATTTTTATTGCCCACAGACCAGGAGATTCCCAGGTGGAGGAGCCCCACGTGTTGCCACCGTGGCTGTTTTGGCCAGCACAGCTGTTTCGGCCAGCACAGCTGTTTCGGCTGGCGCAGCTACTTTGCCGTCGCCCTGGCACGGTGGTTCTCCATACAAAATACACTGGTCTGGGTGCCCTTTTAGCTGAAGATTGGAGACCCAGGAAGGCAGATTGCCCATTCATCTGATTTTAAAAGGAACTGAAAGAGGGAGCCAGGCCAGGAGATTCCTGAGCAAAAAAACCACCACGAGTCTCAGTGCTGCTGTTTCAGCCGGTGCAGTGAGTTTCTGCAAGGGAAATCACACAGATCCCAGTGCCTAAAACAGGCAACTGGGAGAGAGTCGACTGTTCAACTAAAAAAAACAAAACAAAACCCAGCAACTGAAAACGCTCTGGGTTGGGAGTTTCACAGCAAGCACAGCTGAACCCCGCATGGTCCAGCTCTGTGGGGGAGGGGCGTCCGCCATTACCGAGACACTCCACCACTACGGAGGTAGTCTGCCATTGCTGAGGCAGCCTACCATTACTGTGGCAACCCGCCGTTGCCGAGGCAACCTGCCATTACAGAGAGAGTCCGCCATTACAGAGGTGGGCCACCATTGCTGAGGCAGTTCTAACTGCACCCATACAAACAGGACTGCAGGGAAGATCACACGGCAGCTGGGCGAAGCCCACAGCAACTCAGCAAAGCCTCTGCACGCAGACAGTGACTAGGCTGCCTCCTCACTGGGCAGGGAAGCCATGAGAAAAAAAAAAGGCAGCAGCACAACAGAAACTCATAAATAAAGCCCTAACTCCCTGGGACAGAGCACCTGGGGAAAAAAAAGAAAAAAAAGGAGTTTATGAGTTCTGCCGCAGACCTAAACGTACCTGCCCAGCAACTCTGAAGGAACAACGGAGCTCACAGCTTAGCACTTGAGCTCCAATAAAGGACAGACTGTCTCCTCAAGCAGCTTCCTGACACCCGTACGTCCAAAGAGTCACCTCATAAAGGAGAGAACACACTGACATTTGGTGGGTATCCTTCTGGGACAAAGATAGCAGAAGAAGAAACTGGTAGCAACCCTTACTGTTCTGCAACTGCTGCAGGTGATTCCCAGGCAAGCAGGGCCTGGAGTGGACCTCAGCAGTCCTACAGCAGAGGGGCCAGATTGTTAGAAGGAAAACTAAGAAACAGAAATAACTTCATCATCCAAAAACTGGAAGTTCAACCAGAGACCCAATCTGAAAGTCAGCAACTACAAAGACAACAGGTGGATAAATCCACAAAGATGGGAAGAAACCAGAACAAAAAGAATGAAAACACCTGAAACCAGAACACCTCTCCTCCTATAAGGGACCACAACTCCTCCCCAGTAAGGGAACAAGGCTGGATGGAGAATGAGTGTGATGAAATGACAGAATTAGACTTCAGAAGATGGGTAATAAGAAACTTCATTGAGCTAAAAGAACATGTTCTAACCCAATGCAAAGAAACTAAGAACCTTGAAAAAAGATTTGACAAAATGCTAACGAAAATGGACAACACAGAGAGGAATATAAGTGAATTGATGGAGCTGAAAAACACAATACGAGAACTTCGCAAAGCATGCACAAGTTTCAACAGCTGAATTGACCAAGCAGAAGAAAGGACATCAGAGGTGGAAGATCAACTCAATGAAATAAAACGAGAAGGCAAGAATAGAGAAAAAAGGGTAAAAAGGAATGAACAAAGTCTCCAAGAAATGTGGGACTATGTGAAAAGACCTAATCTATGTTTCATAGGTGTACCTGAACGTGACGAAGAGAATGAATCCAAGCTGGAAAATACTCTTCAGGATATTATCCTGGAAAACTTCCCCAACCTAGCAAGGCAGGCCAATATTCAAGTTCAGGAAATACAGAGAACACCACAAAGATATTCCTCAAGAAGAGCAACCCCAAGGCACATAAAAGTCAGATTCACCAAGGTTGAAATGAAGAAGAAAATGCTAAGGGCAGCCAGAGAGAAAGGTTGGGTTACCCACAAAGGGAAGACCATCAGGCTCACAGCAGATCTCTCAGCAGAAACCCTACAAGGCAGAAGAGAGTGGGGGCCAATATTCAACATCCTTAAAGAAAAGAACTTTCAACCCAGAATGATATATCCAGCCAAACTAAGATTCATAAGTGAAGGAAAAATAAAATCTTTTGCGAGCAAGCGTGTACTCAGAGATTTCATCACCACCAGGCCTGCTTTACAAGAGCTCCTGAAAGAGGCTCTATGCATATAAAGGAACAACCAGTAACAGTCACTCCAAAAACATACCAAATGGTAAAAAGCATTAACACAATCAAGAATCTGCATCAACAGCCAGCTAGCATCAAAATGGCAGGATCAAATTCACACATAACAATATTAACCCTAAATGTAAATGGACTAAATGCCCCAATCAAAAGACACAGACTGGCAAATTGGATAAAAAGACAAAACCCATCGGTGTGCTGTATCCAGGTAACCCATCTCACGTGCAAGGATACACATGGGCTCAAAATAAAGGGATGGAGGAAGATTTACCAAGCAAATGGAGAGCAAAAAAAAGCAGGAGTTGCAATTCTCGTCTCTGATAAAATAGACTTTAAAGCAACAAAGATCAAAAGAGACAAAGAAGGACATTACATAATGGTATATATACCCAGCAATCCCATTACTGGGTATATATTCAAAGGATTATAAATCTTTCTAATATAAGGACACATACACACGAATATTCATTGCGGCACTGTTTATAATAGCAAAGACCTGGAACCAACCCAAATGCCCATCGATGATAGACTGGGCAGGGAAAATGTGGCACATATACACCATGGAATATTATGCAGCCATCAAAAGTGGTGAGTTCGTGAACCTGGAAACCATCATTCTCAGCAAACTGACACAAGAGCAGAAAATCCAACACCGCATGTTCTCACTCATAGGTGGGTGTTGAACAATGAGAACACATGGACACAGGGAGGGGAGCACTACACACTGGGGTCTGTTGAGGGAAATGGGGGAGGGACATTGGGGTGTGGGGAGTTGGGGAGAGATAGCATGGGGAGAAATGCCAGATATAGGTGAAGGGGAGGAAGCTAGCAAATCACACTGCCATGTGTGCACCTATGCAACTATCTTGCATGTTCTTCAAATGTACCCCAAAACCTAAAATGCAATTAAAAAAAAGAATATAGTTGAACTTAGCACATCACCAATCAACTAGACTTAATTGACACTCATACATTAGTCCATTCAACAACAGCAAAATACACATTCTTTTCAAGCTCCTATGGAACATTCAATAAGACAGAACTTATTCTGGGCTACAAAACAAACCTTAACAAATTTAAAAGGACAGAAGTCATACAAAGTAGTGTCATTCCACAATAGATTTAAAGTATATTACCCTAATGCCAAAAGTAGATAAAGGTATTATAAGAAAGACAAACTACAAACCAACATCTCTCATGAATAAAGATGCAAAAATCCTCAACAAATTATTAGCAAATTGAGTTCAACAATGTATAAAGAGAATTATAAACCACAACCAAGTGAGATTTATCCCAGTATGCAACATTAGTGCAATATTCAAAAATCAATTAATGTAATTTACCACATCAACAGATTAAAAAATTATATAATCAATAAGAAATGAAGAAATATAAGTTGGCAAAATCCAAAGCCCATTTATGATTTTAAAAAAACTATCAGCAAACTCAGAGTAGTAGGAAACTTCCTCAGTTGAATAAAAAATATCTGCAAATAACAAATAGCTAATGTCTTAATTATGAGAAAACAGATGCTTTTCACTAAGATAAGGAACAAATCAAGGACATCATTTTTCACCACACCTATTCCACATTGTACTGAAAGTTCTAACTAATGCAATAAGACAAGAAAAGAGAATAAAAGGAATATAAAATGAGAAAGTAAAATTGTTTTTGTTCAACAACAAAAATCTAATAGGCTATGATAACATGGTTGCCAGATACAAGATTAATATACAAAAGTCAACTGCTTTCCTATTATATATCAGCAAAGAAAAAGTGATATTTCAAATTAAACACACAATACCATTTACATTATCACCAAAAATGAGATAGTTATAAACCCAACAAAGTATGTATAAGAGATATATTTTTAAAAAATAAAAACTCTGAATAAGAAAATCAAAGAATAAATAGATCTAAGATCTAAATGGAGCAATAATCCCTGTTAATGAATAGGAAGTCTCAATATTGTTAGTTGCCAATTCTTTTCAACTCAATTCAATGCAATCTCAGTCAAAATTCCCACAGGTCATTTTGTGGGAATCAAAATGGAATAAACTAACTGATTCTAATTTGAATGGAAAGGCAAAAGAGCCAGAATAGTTAACACAATATTAAAGGAAAACAAAATCATAAGATTGACACTACCCAACTTTAAGAACTCCTGTAGCCCTACAGAAATCAAGACAGTGTGCTATTGATGAAAGAATAGACAAATTGACCAGTTGGAACAGAAGAGAGTTAAAAAGAATTACATCAATAAGGGTCAATGCATTTTTACAAAGAAGCAAAGGAAATTCAATAGAGAAAGGAGTCTTTTCAACAAATGATGTTGGAATAACTAGTCATCCACATGTTTAAAAAAATGAATCTAGCCAAAGACCTTATACCTTACCAAAAATTAACTCAAAGCAGACCATAGATCAAAATATAAAATGCAAAACTATAAAATTCCTAGAATATAACAAAGGAAGAAGTGTAGGTGACCTTAAGTTTGGTGATGGCATTTTAGATACAATAAAAGCACAATCCATAAATAAAAAGTTGATAAGTTGTACTTACTAAAATAAAAACATTCTGCTCTGCGAAATACACTGTTAAGAAAATGAAAAAAGCCACCTGCAGGGAGGAAATATTTAGAAAACACATACCTGATACAATAAGAAAAACAAATAAACTCATTACAACATGAGCAATAGAGATGAAGAAAGACCTCACCAAAAAAGATACACAGATGGCAATTAAACATATAAAAAGATGTTTAACATATATATAATTAAGGAATTGTAAATTAAATCAACAATGAGATGCCAGTACACAGAATTTAAGGCATTATAAATGCAAAAACTGGCAAGGAATATAGGAACACAGGAACACTCACTCATTGCTGGTAGGGATGCAAAATACTACAGCTACTTTGAAGACAGTTTAACTGTTTCTTACAAAGTTAAATATAGTATTACTATATGATACAGCAATTGTGCTCATTGGCATTTACCTGTGTAGAAAATATATGTCCCCATAAAGGTTATGCAATATCCAACAGGTACTAAATTGTTTTGCACCTAATTAATAGAGAAATTGTTGGGTTTTTTTGTGGTTTAAGAGTATTGTGAAAAAATTAGAGACCATATAGGCACCAAGAGCCTCTGTCTAAACTCTTCACAAAAGACTGTGTAAGTACTTCACAAGAAAGCATATGTAGCTTTACTAGTATCAGATAATCTTTAAAACTAAAGCACTTTATTTATTTATTTATATTTAACTTTCATTTTCAGTTCAGGGGTACACGTAAAGGTTTGTTACATAGGTAAACTCGCATCACGAAGGTTTGTTATATAGATTTTTTCATCACCCAGATATTAAGCCTAGTACCCAATAGTTATCTTTTCTGCTCATCTCCCTTCTCCCACCCTCCACTCTCAAGTAAACCCCAGTGTCTTTTGTCCCCTTTGTGTTCATGAGCTCTCATCCCACTTACAAATGAGAACATGCAGTATTTGGTTTTCCATTCCTGTATTAGCTCTCTAAGTATAATGGCCTCCAGTTCCATCCATGTTCCTGCAAAAGACATAACCTTGTCCCTTGTTATGGCTGCATAGTATTCCATGGTGTATATGTACCACATTTTCTTTATCTAATTTGTCATTGATAGGCATTTAGGCTGATTCCATGTCTTTGCTATTGTGAATAATGAGGCAATGATCATTCACGTGCATGTATCTTTATGATAGAATGATTTATATTTCTCTGGGTATCTACCCAGTAATGGGATTGCTGTGTTGAATGGTAGTTCTGCTTTTAGCTCTCTGAAGAATTGCCATACTGTTTTCCACAATGGTTGAACTAATTTACACTCCCACCAACAGTGTATAAGTGTCAGCTTTTCTCCGCAACCTCACCAGCATCTGTTGCTTTTTGACTTTTAAGTAATAGCCATTCTGACTGGTGTGAAATGGTATCTCACTATGGTTTTGATTTGCATAAAACAAAATGCATTTTCAGACATTAAAAGACAGTCTCCATTTACCAGGTTAAAAGTATAAATTTATACACAATAAATAAATAAGTTTCCAAATATAAAAACTGATTTGACAGAACTACCATGAGACATAGAGAAATCCATAATCACAGTGGGAGAAATTAACATACGTCTCTTAGTAATATAGAATAAACAGAAAAACCTCAATGAAAAAATAACTGAACAGAACAATAAACACATTTAATAAATGTATACTAAAGACATGTTGACTAAACACTCACAAACTTACGAACAAAATTCTTCAGCTTACTCTAATTAAAAATAAATCAATGATATTGAAAATTATCATACTTACTACTTAGTGTTTCCATTTTGTTAGCTCCAAATATCTTAGCTTGAGATTTTCTTTTTGAAAATGCAACTTTATCCTCAGGTAAAAAATTTTCATCTAACACATCTTCCACTTTCTGAGCTACAAAAAAGATGCTTTTAATCAATTAAATAGACAAACGAATTTATCAAAAAGCCTCTGTAATTCAAAATACATATCAATTATCCGGCAATATGTCCTCTCATATTTTGAAATAATATACTCAAATACCACATTGTTGAGACAGTGAATTATAGACTGAGTATGTGAAGCGTAAAAATATAGAACTTTTCAAGAAAATTATTTTATAAGGTATTCATATTTTATAATTAAGTAAAATTTTTTAACAGATGTGGGTAATAAAAATGATAAAAGCAAATTAACAATAAACTTTAAAAAGAGAGCCAAAAATACATCAGGCAAGAAATACAGAAAACATAAGTGATGGTATATTAACTCACAAAATATCGGTATTTACATTAAATGTAAATGTGTTAAATGTTATATTTGCAATTGAAAGATTGCCACATTGGATTTTAAAAATGACTATAATACATTTAACACATATAATACAGCTAAGCCATAATAATACAAAAGGGTGAAAGTATAATGATGAAAAACTGTGTTCCGCAAATACTTACATTAAAAAGATGCTATGTTAATATCTGACAGATTAATGGCAACAAAAGTTACTGGAAAGTATCCATCATATTGTGGGTGAGGCTACATGAGAAATCTCTGTCTTCCTCTCTAATTTTCTGTGAACATGAGACTGCTCTAAAAATAAAGTCTATTTTTAAAAATGTCCATAATGAAGACAAGAGTTTCAGTGCTCTTAAGAAAATTTAACAATTTAAAACCTGTATGTATATAATAAAATATTTTTTAAAACATAGAACAAAAATTGGCAGAACTACAGAGACAGAGAAATAAATAATCGCAGTAGCAGAATTTGAAATACCTTTCTCATAAATGATAAACAGAACTTCAATGAAGAACACGTGAAAAATATAATTAATGACAATAGAGAATGTACATACACACATATATGTTTTCTATACACACATATATATGTATACATGACACATAAAATATTTATAATTGAACATATAAAGAGAGAAATTTAATTAAAATAATTATACAATATTCTTAATTATTATATTTACTTTGAAGTCTCACTTTTCTGCTACTACTAAGTTTTGTAATTTGACATGAGCTTTTTAAAATTAAAACTTTATTTAAGGTGAAAGATTTTCATCTGCTATTTCATCCATTTTCTCAGTTGAAAAAAGAAAGGCTTTAAAAAAAATGAAAAATCTTTACTGTGAAGCCTCTGGATTATTAATATATATAAAGGACCATTCAAAGTTTCCTATAAGTTTTAAAAGACTTCACACTAGTCAATACAATTTAAATAAATGTCACACAATAAAACCTCTAATGCATTTTCAAAATGAATGATGAAGGTAAATACAAAAATCACCAGAGTACTTTTTCTGAAAGTATGTGGAGGCACTCTTGTTACTTCATACATACACTTACAAAGTTGAAATTAGACTTTATTTTACTAAGTGTATTCACATTTTAAAAAGTTTTTATAACATACGTGACACACTGAATAATTGAACTGATTAAAAGTGGTAATTTCAAAATAAGGAAAGAAAGAAAATAGAAAGTAATCTGAATCAGTTAAAAAAAATTAAAAATCACCCCTGCCCAAAATATTTAAATCAGAATATATCAGTAAGCACAATAATTGTAAATGGACTACATGTTCTAGGAATAGACAAAGACAGACACATTGAAATGATAAACAATTTAACTGTAAGTTATTTGAGATATGACCGAAAAAAATGCAAACACTAATAACCAAAATCACTCTGTAGTTGTTATGTCAATGTTAGACAAAATAGACTTTTAGTCAAAAGACCTTACTAAAGGCTAAGATGATCTCTTTCATCAAAATAAAAGGTTGAGTTCATAAAGAAAACCTGAGTTTTTATTTGTATATACTAATAATGGAGACAGTATAAGGAAAATGAACAGAACTATAAGAAGAAATAGTTAAATCCACATAGTGGGATAATTTAGTATACATCTCTCAATAATTGATAACTAATCAAGATTCAAGGAAATCAAGAAATAAATTTTAATGACACAACAAAAAATGAGTTCAATGGATGTCTACAACATTGTAGCAGAGTACATACCCATGAATAAAATTCTGCTTAATTAAAATTTAATGTAATTCCAAACAATTTAATAATATTAATTATTTCCATATTTACTATAGAATCTCTTCTTTCTAGCAACTCCAGTTGCAGGCAAAAGCGTTTCATCTGATACCTTATCTTTTTCTGGGCTACAAGAAGAAAGGCTCTGAAAATCACTAGAGAACTTGATTTATGGTAGAACCTTTAGGTTCACAATATATGTTAATTACTCAACAACATTTTGTCTTACTTTTTAATGATATAAGCATATCGGTGTCTAGTTAAAATATAAACATATAAATACATTTTCCACTTGTGCATATAAAAGCCATCTTGTTAATTTTTATATACATGGGTATTAAATATATTTAATTTATAAACATTATTTTATTTACTACTATAAACATTATAAATACTTGCATATTTGAAATTTGTCCTTATTTTCTTATTGTATTCACACGTTAAGTAAAGCTTAAAATTTTTGGTACCAAATATTGCTAAGGAAAAGTGAATAATGAGAAAAAAATAGAGTAGAAAGAGAGTGAAAAAAAAATACCAAGTAGGAAAAACAGGAGAATCCAAGAAAAATGGTATAATTGAACCTAAAAAAGTCAATAATAAACCATATATGGTTATGAGAGATAACTTTAGAAATCAGACTAAAAATTGGCATATACAACATGGAATACTATACAGCCACAAAAAGAAACAAGATCATGTCCTTTGCAGGACATGAATGAAGCTGGAAGCTGTTATCCTCAGCAAACTAATGCAGGAACAGAAAACTAAATACCACATGTTCTCACTTATAAGTGGCAGCTGAACAATGAGAACATATGGACAAGTGGAAGTACACCACACACTGAGGCCGGGAGTTGGGGAAAGGAGGAGCGGACATCAGGAAGACCAGCTAATGGGTGCTGGGCTTAATAACTGGATAATGTGTTGATCTGTGCAGCAAACTACCATGGCACACATTTACCTATGTAACAAACCTGCACATCCTGCACATGCACCCCGGAACTTAAAATAAAAGCTGATTTAAAAAAGAGTATACACAATTATAAGTTTCTTACAATAGACATAGCAAAATCATAAAGAAACAAAGAAGTTAAACTAATAGGATGGAAAAAATGTATCAGGCAAATACCAACCAGAAGAAAGTCTGTGAAGCCTTAATAACAGATAAAGTACTTATTAAGGAAAATAAAAATTATAAAAATGATGAAATGACTCCTTTCATAACAAAAAAGCTGTTCTGTCTTTGAAGGATATAAATTTAAAGTTTACAAGCACAGAAATAAAAATAGAGCATTACAAGATGTAAAGCCAAAGCTGACACTAATACAAGAAGAAATAGAGAAATCCACGAAGTGGGAGATTTGACACATGTAACTCAGTAATGGTAAAATAAACAAATAAGTCATCAAGAAAGATCTGGTAGTGTGATGGAACTAATTAGCAAAAGAAGCACATAGTTGAAGGCATATTTATAAACCAAAAACAAATTTCTCCTGAATTTAATAAAAATAATTTATAAGGTTTATACATAATTACTTACTTTTTATTGAAATTACTTTAGCTTGAAGTTTCTTGGTTTGAGATTGGCTTCTTGATAATAAAACTTTCTCCTCAGGCAATAGATGTTCAAGTGATATATCCTTTTTTCGGGTTTCAAAAGGAAATGCTAAATAGAAAAAATACATGTGCAATAGAACTTCTGGATATGCCAAGTAATCATCAGACTTTCCACCCATGAAAGTAAAATGAGAAAATCATGTGAATAGCTTTCATGAGCAGGTGTGGAGGCAGTGATGCTACTTAGTAATTAATGACCATCCAAATACCAACCAAAAGGTATCAATACAATACTTTTGTTCTCTAGTTATCATAGGGTATTCACACTTTAGAGCAAAGTTAAAAGTTGATCAAATATAGTCTGATGTACACATTGGTAATTCGAAGGAAAAGATCTGCTGAGTTCAATATAAAATAATTTAAAGTTATCTATAATTATTATACTTACTTTTGCGCCGTTCTACTACAAAATGTATTTGTTTCTTATCTTGTATTTGGAGTTTTGACTCTGAATCTTGATGAACAAAAGTCACATTTTCATTTGGCACTACAAAATGAGCTAGATCAAGAGATGCATTTAGTCCACCATATGGAAAAATAAATCTATGAATATATAATGTACATTTTTTCTTATTTTTATAAAGTTGTAAGTAAATTACAATAATGCTAGATCTGACACAAAAATAGAATAATTTTAATGGCTGTTGTGGAAGCTAATCCATTATTTCATAAATATTCTGAAGCACCAAATAAAGTTTATATTGGTCTCCAGAATTCATGAGTTTATACTGTAATACATACTCAAAATACTTACATAATGCATGATAATTTATACTTTAGCTTAATATATAAATATAGACCAAACAATGAAAGTGCATATGTACAAGATCATTCATTATAGCATTACTTGTAATTGAAAAATATTCAAAATCATTGAGATTTTCACACATACGAGATTGGTCAAATGAACAGATATATATACCACAAACAATGGTATAATATTAATTACAGTATATAATGATGGGGAGATGGGACTGAAAGTTTTCAGAGAATCCAGGAGGTAATTTGTACCCAATGAGTGCTGTTAGTTCTAAACAGCTACCAGGCAATAATAGACCACCTATGTCCCAGCAAAGTATTGAGACTCATGGTTTAATTATAAGGGATTTTTTTTTTAATGCAGAACTAGGCCAGGCACAGTGGCTCACGCCTATAATCCCAGCACTTTGGAAGGCTGAGGCAGGCGGATCACGAGGTCAGGAGCTTGAGACCAGCCTGACCAACGTGGTGAAACCCCATTTATACTAAAAATACAAAAATTAGCCAGGCATGGTGGTGAGCACCTGTAATCCTAGCTACACAAGAGGCTGAGGCAAGAGAATTGCTTGAACTAGGGAGGTGGAGGTTGCAGTGAGCTGAGATAGTGCTACCGTACTCCAGCCTGGGAGACAAAGTGAGATTCCCTCTCAAAACAAACCCAAAAAACAAAAAGAAACGTAGAACCTTCTGAGGTCACTTTACCTACCTACTGAAGGCAACTTAGAGCCTTATGTACTCTTAAACTTTGTTAGAAAAATTGGTACCTTGTGGGGCGAGTCACTACAGAACCCTCCTTCGGAATGTAATGACAGAGAAGCTTTACTCAAGGAGGAGAAAGAAGGGGGATGTATGAGATGCCGACCTGAGACCGCCTCATTCCTCAGCTTGCTAATTGCTTGACCTTTGATAGCTTTGGCTTACCCATGATGAACCTACCACTAAAATTATGTTTGGACCATCCTTGCAGAGGTTATAGTAGCCCTGTGAATCACAACGCTGGTAGTCCCTTAGTTCTACAATGAAGAGTAAGAATAGTCGAGGAGATAGTTGACCAGACTCAGATTTCTAGGTTCTTTCGTGCCACTCTTGCCTATTTTCCAATTCAATCAAACTCATAAGGTCAGGTCATATGTTCTGTGACAAAATCCAGAACTTAACTGAAAACTTTTCAGGCACGGGAAAAGCAGCTGCTCCTGAGGTAGAAAAAACTGACCAGCAGGAAAGTGATGTATTAGGTTGGTGCAAAAGCAATCTAATGGCAAAAACTGCAATTACTTTTCCACAACCGAATAAAATGGCAATCAAGCACCCTCTCCTGGATGATGCCTCTAGAGACAGTCTCTAGGTCTGGCTACAATGAAGTTGATGGGCCCTACTGGGGTCAGCACATTGAGGATCCTATGATTAATAAAATGTTACTCCCGCCACCCCTCCCTGGTGAATTTGGAGATGAATTGATGAACCCCTCTTAATTTTTACTGAGAACTCTCACCCTTCAACAATGAATAAGACCAGAGGTTAAGCTAAGTCCTCAAATCCCCAGTGGGGACCAGGGTCAGAGTTAAATGGGAAGGTGGGGATAATTATATTTCTTGGGCCTTTTGGACACTGGTACATAAGTGACTGTGAACATATACCCCAGCATCAGAATGAAGGGGAAACTGATAATTCTATTTTGAAGTCTGAAGTCACCACCAATGGGAACCTTACCTAGACCCAACTATGGTGGGCCTCTTTGGCCAATTACAAACCCTACTGTTATAGTGCACATTATTCAATGTATTATCTTTAAATGTATCATTAAGGGAACACCTGCTCACCTTTGCCCACAAGCACTGAAGAAAATTGCTCAATTAGGGCCATTTTAGTGGGGCATGTGAAAGGCCATGAACCTATCTGACTACCTTGTGCTGTTGTTTCTCAAAAACAATACTGATTACTTAGGGTAAAAAGGAAATAAATGCCTTCATCATTGTACTTAAGCATGGCAAAGTTTTCTGTGAGACTAATCCTTCATTAAACAGCTCCATCTGGCCTGTGCACATACCTCAGATGCATACAGCCTCACTGGCTGCTCAATGCCATAATGCAGCCCTGGGTGCTGGCAGTACCTGTCTTTGTGACCGTCATAGAGGCTATTGCCCAAAAGAAAAGAACTTAGTATACAAAAATCGATATACAAAATCCCCTTTTCGGCATTCCTCTTCACACCAATGATAAGGATCAGTTTAGTCTTATGTGGAATAGGATTGCAATATACCACTAATGTCCTTCAACAAGACTACCTAAATTCCCCAGCTACCTGTCATTCATGGATACGGCATATCCTGGAAAAATTCTTGCTCTTGGAGGGAACACTAGCATTCTACTATATTGAAGATATTTTCCTGGTGGATCCAAACACAGGCATGAACCAATAAAAACTAGCTTGGCCATTAGTACATACAAGGTACAAAGACCTAGCACTCAAGTGAAATTCCTGTGTTATAATTTGGGAAGGGGCACATCACATTCCAGAGGAGATGATGCCTATCTTTTGGTCCTCTCAATCCCTTAAAATGAAAAGGAAGCCCAGTCATTGTTGGCTATGGACACTTTAACATTCCCTACCACACAAGAAACTTGATGGCACCCATCTATGAGGTCACCAAGAGACCTTACCTTTGTGTGGCACTCAACCAACAAAATTCCCTATGGCTAACCAACAAGCTTTCTGGACTATCCTTCTTCTTGGCTCCTGTAATTCCCACTTGCTGTTTGAGTTACAGATCTCAACAACCTCTCAATTTGTTGACTGAACCCTGGGGAAGAACATCACTACACATGATAAGTGATCATTGGGTATAATCTCCTGGAAACTGTAATCTCCCAGAGTCAGCTGAAAGGTATACTCTTTGAAATACTGTAGGCCAATTATTGGGCCTTTTGAGTGCATGCTTAATGGCTGTGAAATAATCTTATGACCAGAAATTCCAATGTGAAGTTAACACTTTCATTTTTGTTCTCTACTTATCTTAAGGAGTTCATAATTCAGGGCAAAGTCTACTATTTCCATAAAATATATGCTAAAATACACATTCAAGAATCAAAGAAAAATATATTCTGATAAGTTTCATTTAAAAATAATTTAAAGTTATCTATAATGACTACACTTACTATTACGCCTTTCCTTTCCAGGAGTTATTTTCTTCTTTTCTTGCATTTGGAGTTTTGACACTGACTCCTGATGAACCAACATAGGATTTTTATCTGGAGCTACAAAATGAGTCGCATGAAGAGATGTATTTAGTCCACAAATGAAAAAAAAAAATCTACTGTGAATTCTCTATTTTTCTCATTTTTATAAAATTATAAGTAAATTACCATAATAGAAATCTGACATAAAAATGATAAAAATGGTTTTAATGGGTGTTACAAAAGCTGTCTCATTATACCATAAATATTTTAAGGCATCAAATATATTTCCTATTGGTCTTCAGAATTCATGGGTTATTTACATAGGTTAATACATAATAATAGACCACACAATAAAAATTCAAATGCACATTATTCATTACCATATTATTTGTAATTGCAAAATATTCAACACATATAAATATTCAAGTATAGGAGATTGGCTCAATAAACAAAGATATATGCTATAAATTATGATATAAATACATATCACTATACATAATACTATACATATTACATAAAAATAATAAAGGTTTCCATAAATTAACATGGAGGAATTTCTTAGAAGATAATGTTAAGTGAAAAAAAATCTTAAAAACAGGATATCTAGTATGGTAACTTTTGGGTCAGAAATAACTAATCAGAAAAAAATAGAAATAGAGAAAACCTTTTCAAAATGAGACACAGGTAAAATAAGCAAGAAAACACTGTAGTTGGTTATCTACAAGACAAAAGGGTAGGAACAAGGAAGGGAATAAAAGAGAAGGACTGTGGCAGAAATTATATTCTTCTAAAAATATCTTTTGCATAATATTTACTTTCGGAAGTAGCTTAATGTTCTACATATTGGATATGGTTTGGATGTGTGTCCCTCCAAATCTCTTGTTGAAATGTGATCCCTAAGGTTGGAGGTGTTGCCTGGTGGGAGGTGTTTGGGTCATGGGGGCAGATCCTTCACAAATGGTTCGGTGCCCTCTCTATGGTAATGAGTTCATGTAAGATCTGTTTGTTGGAAAAAATTTTCGGATGTCCCCCGTATCTCTCTTGCTTCTTCTCTTGCCATGTGACACGCTGGCTCCCCTTCCCTTCTGCCATAACTAAAAGCTTCCTGAGGCCTCAGAAGCTGAACAGATGATGTTGGTGCCAGGCTTGTACAGCCTGAAAAACCATGAGCCAAATAAACCTCTTTTTTTTATAAATTACCCAGGCTCCGGTATTCCTTCACAGCAATGCAAAATGCATGAATGCAATATTTTTAAAATAAAATTAATTCAATGAGGATAAGAAGTGGGAACTAAAACTGAAAGGAAACTTAATTAAACGAACCTACTATATGGAAAAAAAAGTACTAATCCATGTAACTAATAAATACAGTATTTGAAACATAGCCTTAGTCTTGGGCAAGAGTGTTGGGGGACAAACTGCAAACAAATCATGAAATCTTTTTAGGTTTGTTTTTGTAGTGGTATCTGCTAAGCAATTTTGCAAAAAGTTTCAAAGTATTATAGGATAGAGCAAATGCATAAATTGGTTGGTGCTTTGAGAGTCAGGATTCACATACACATGGTATGGTAGATGAGACTGTTAATGAGACTCAGTTTTTTAGGTTCATTCATTTTACTCCTACTGGTTATTTAACACAATTAAACCTCCTCATAAGGCCATGCTGATCACTCTGTGACACAATTCAGATATTCACTGATGATAAATCAACAAAATAGAAAAAGTAGCTACTGCACAGATAGCAACAACTTGCTGGCAGAAAGAGTGATGTAAAACTGGTAATCATGCACTCTCTCCAGGACCATCTGCACAAGCACTTTCACAACAAGATCTCTGGTTCTGGTTACTTAAGCGTGGGTTCTCAAAGGGAAGACTGATGGACTCTCCCACCAAGGAACTCATCGCAAGGTAGTGAGCCATGGGGCCCTACAGGGTGCTCTACTAGGGTCTACAAGGTAATGGATCCTGATTAATAAAAGAGCTATTCCTTCCGCTCCTCCCAGTGAATCTGGAGGTGAACTGGAGACTCCCATTCAACTATTAACCAGATGTCTCAGCTTTCAAAACTAAAGAAGACTAAGGATCAGGCCAAGGTCCATATGTCCCTATGAAGAACAATGGTCGTATAACAAGGTAAAAGTTCAATAGGGATATAGAGGAGAGCTGCATTTCTTGCACCTCTTGGCTTTGATGCACAACTAACTGTGATCTCCATAATTCCTAACACTATCATGGGAGGGTTACAGGTTGAATTGTGCCCTCTAAAAAAGATAAGTTGAAGTCCTAACCCTCACAGTATCTCAGAATGTGATCTTATTTGGAAATAGGAACTTTACAGAGATAAATGAAAATGAGGTCATTAAAATGGGCCCTAATTCCATATAAATGTTGTCATTGTAAAAACAGAAAATTGGAGCACCCATATACACTGGGAAAATGCCATGTGAAGCTGAAGGCAGAGATTGAAGTGATGCATATAGAAGTCAGGGAATGTCAAAAACAGCAACCCACAAGGAGCTCAGGTGGAGGCATGGAATTGATTTTTCCTCTGGTTCTCAGAAGGAACCAACCCTGTCAACACCTTGATCCCAGACTTCTATCCCACTGACTATAATTTTTTATTGTTAAAGCCACCCAATTTGTGGATACTTTCTAAGAGCAGCCCTACGACTGGGAAGTGGATCGCTGCTGTAACAAATACTTTAAATTGTGGAAATGACTTTGGAATTGGGTAATGGGTAGAGGCTGTAAGAGTTTTGAAGTGTGTGATAGAAAAAACTTAGATTACCTTGAAGTGATTGTTGGTAGAAATATGGATATTGAAGGTGTTTCTGGTGAAGGCTCAGAAAGAAAAGGGAAGAACTACAGAGAAAGCTTCTCTCATCTTAGATATACACATATATTGTCATGAACAGAATGTCAATAGAAATATGAATGTTAAAGGTGCTTCTAGTGAGGTCTCAGATGGAAATTAACATATTATTGGAAACTGGAGGAGAGGTGATCTTTGTTATAAAATGGCACAGAGCTTGTCTGAATTATGTCTGTTGGGTGGAAAGTAAAATTTGTAAGCAATGAACTTGGATATTTACCTGAGAAGATTCTAAGTAAAGTGTTTAAGGCACATCTTGGTTTATCTTTTCTGTTATAGTAAGAGGCAAAAGGGAAAGGGATAAATCAAAGAAGGAATTGTTAAGCAAAAAGAAAACAGAATATGAAAATTCACAAAATCTTCAGCCTATTAGTATTGAAAATATAAGAAAGCACACTGTAGGCAAGGTATGGTGGCTCATGCCTATAATCCCAGCACTTTGGGAGGCTGAGGCAGGTGGATCACAAGGTCAGGAGTTTGAGACCAGCCTGGCCAACACAGTGAAACCCCGTCTTTACTAAAAATACAAACATTAGCTAGGTGTGGTGGCAGGTGCCTGTATTCCCAGCTACTCAAGAGGCTGAGGCAGGAGAATCGCTTGAACCCAGGAGGCAGAGGTTGTAGTGAGCCGAGATTGTACCACTGCACTCTAGCCCAGGTGACAGAGCTAGACTCCATCTCAACAAAAAAAAAAAAAAAAAAAAAAAAAAAGCACATGTAGAAAGAACACCAAGGATATGACTGCACAACTATTTGCTAAATAGATATGTGAATTGTGGATCTAATCAACCATCTCAGCAAAAATCCTGACAACCTGAACTAAAGGGGATAGAGAAAAGATAAAATAGATTTTATTTTAGATTAAAATAAAATCAGATTGCTAAGATTCTATAGACAGGAAATGGGTCAATAGAACTATTCTGCTGCAATTGTGTTATCCATCAAGAAAAAGAAACAATGACCCCAAGGATGGTTCAAACGCCAGTGGGGCTTCCACTGTCACCAAGAGCCCAGAAGACACAGGCCAAAGGGCTGGGATGTTGCCTCTTCTGTTTGAAGAGGTGGGCCACCACCCAGATTGAAGGAGGCAGGGCCATACCCCACTAGGCCCAGAGGACAGGGCACTGAGCCAAGAGGACTACTTTCAAGTCTTAAAATCTAATGAAATTTACCCTGCCAGATTCTGAATTTGTTTGTAAATTGTGACCCCTTTTTTTCCTTCCAATTTTTCCCTTTAGCAATGGCAATGTCTGTCGTATGCCTGTCCATTGCATTTTGGAAGCAGACAATGTGATATCTGGTTTTATAGGTTCATAAATGAATAGGAATTTTACACAGGATGAATCATACCCCAAGTCTTTCCCATAACTATCTGAATGATCTAAATGATGAAATTTGGAGCTTTGAGTTGATGATTCTTAGAGAAGATTTTGGAATTACGTTGAATTTTTGGAGATGTTGTGATGGAGTGAATGCATTTTGCATATGGGAAGACGATGAATATTTGAATAGTGACCCCTATCTTTCGCACATAGTGCCTCAGAACCATGATTTTATTTGGAAATAGGGTCTTTACAAAGCTAATCAAGTAAAAATGAGATCATTATAGCGGGCTTTAGTCCAATATGAATAATATCCTTATAAAAACAGGATACATAGATAAGAGACAAGCACATGGAGAAAAAGTTGTGTGAGGATGAAAGCAGAGACCAGAGTGCAGCATGCCCAAGCCAAGGAACACCAAATATTGCTAATCAACTACCAGAAGCTAGAATAGAGGCATTTAACAGATTCTTACTGACTGTCCCTCAAAAGGGTCGGTATCACCAACCCTGCTGATACCTTATATTTACGTCTAGCCTCAAGAGCTCTGAGACAGTAAATTTTAATTGGTTAAGCTACCTAGTTTGTGGTAATTTGTTATGGAAGCACCAGGAATCTAATACAAAGAAGAAACAGGCATTGTTCTTTGGCTTGGGGTCTGAGGCCAACTTCACCATGCTTACCCAAACACAAGCATGCATGGGTTCCACTGGACCACTAAAACCTCCATTGTTAGGGCCCCCACTACTGAATGTATAACTGTATAGATATAGTCTTAGTATATTCCTGCTTGCATTCGTTCCCAAACCCTAAAGAAAATTGCTGTAGCTAGGGCCATTTTGTGGCACATGTGGGAACCATGAATTTACCTAATAGTACCTAGTGCTATTGTCTACCAAAAAAACCCCATTAACTAGGGGAGAAAAGATATAACTATTTCATTTCCGACCTTAATAAAGCCAGTTTCCTATGAGACTAATTTTCCATTCATGGGGCCTGTGTACTGGCCTTGGGTACACATAGAGACTCAACTGATTATTGGCAGTTCATTGCTTTAGTGAAGTCCTAAGAACTGGCAGTACTGACTTTGTGACTATCACAGAGACTATTGCTCAAGACAAAGAAACTGTATACAACAACTGACATCACAAATACTCTTTTCAGTATCAATGTTCCTGTTCTGACCTTCTGCTATATTGAAGACATTTTCCTGGTGGTCCCAGACACTACCAAACAAAAACTATTGCCCTGTTGATCCACATACAGCAACACAGCTAGCCCAAGAATATAGACAAGGTACAAAGACCTAAAATCCAAGTGAAATCCAGGGTATGATCTAGAAAACGGCATAAGGTCTTACTCCAGAGAAGACAATTGCCAAGCTTTTGGCTCATTCTAACCAAACAAATATAAAGAAGTCCCAGGGACTATTGGGACTATTCAACTATGAGTACCTTCACATCACTCAGGCAGGGATCTAGATGACACCCATATATTGTGTTACAAGTAAGGCTGCCATTTTTGAGTGGAGTTCTGACCAACAGGATTGCCTGGAGTCTTTCAAATGGGCCACGCTGCTAACTTTAGCCTGAGTCCTTGTGATCCACATTCGCCTCCGAGTTATAGGTCTCAGCAACTTCTCTGTTCACCAATTAGAACCTATAGCAGAAGGACACTGTCACATAACTAAGGTGCCCACTGGGTTTTTGAACCCATAATCTCCTAGAATCAGCTGAAATATACACATTCTTCATGAGACAAATATTGGCCTGTTATTGGACATTGGTACATACTGAGTCTATGACTCAAAACCATGAAATAGTGTTATAAAGTTCAACCAAAGGTTATCAATTCTTGGCTATTGTTTTTAGTTATCTTGGGGTATTTACATATTAGCTCACAGTATAAAATATCTTTTTTTTTTCTTTTTGAGTCAGGGTTTTGCTTTGTCACCCAGAGTGCAGCATAGTGGCATGAACATGGCTCACTATAGCCTCAACCTTCTAGACACAAGCTGTCTTCCATTTCAGCCCCCCAAGTAGCTGGGACTACAGGCATGGGCCACTACATAGCTAAGTTTTGTAATATATACATATTAGACACAGGGTTTTGCCATGTTGCCCAGGCTGGTCTTGAGTTCCTGAGCTCATGCAATACACCTACCTCAGCTTCCCAAAGTGCTGCGATTATACAATCATAGACCAAAATTCCTGAAGTTACTACTGAGCATTTTGGGGAGAAACCAAAAAGCCTCTGGGGAACTTTTAAGTAGAGTGCACAGATCATCTACAAGAGTTTGAGGACCATCAGCTAGGCCAATGAGTCTCAGAAAGTGCAGTGAATGCCACAGACTGCTCTCAGAGAGTTCTAAGAGAGGTTTACATAAGCTTCTATGTTCTTAGGGCGATCATTTATCCTCTAGTCCACAGTTTTCTTTATTATTATTATACTTTAAGTTTTGGGATACATGTACAGAATATGCAGGTTTGTTACAAAGGTATACATGTGCCATGGTCTTTTGTTGCACCCATCAACTCGTCATCTACACTGGTATTTCTATTAATGCTATCCTTCCCATTGCCCCTGACCCCCCAAAAGGTCCCAATGTGTGATGTTCCCCTCCCTGTGCCCATATATTCTCATTGTTCAACTCCCACTTATGAGTGAGAACATGCAGCGTTTGGTTTTCTGTTCTTGTGTTAGTTTGCTGAGAATGATGGTTTCCAGCTTCATCCATGTCCCTGCAAAGGACATTAACTCATTCTTTTTTATGGCTGCATAGTATTCCATGGTGTACATGGGCTACATTTTCTTTATCCAGTCTATCATTTGGGTTGGTTCCAAGTCTTTGCTATTGTGAATAGTGCCACAATAAACATATGTGTGCATATGTCTTTATAGTAGACTGATTTGTAATCCTTTGGGTATATACCCAGTAATGGGATTGCTGGGTCAAATGGGTATTTCTAGTTCTAGATCCTTGAGGAATCAACACACTGTCTTCCACAATGACTAAACTAATTTACACTCCAACCAACAGTGTAAAAGTGTTCCTATTTCTCCACATCCTCTCTAGAATCTTTTGTTTCCTGACTTTTTAATGAGTGCCATTCTAATAGGCATGAGATGGTATCTCATTTTGGTTTAGATTTGCATTTCTCTGATGACCAGTGATGATGAGCTTTTTATCATATGTTTCTTGGCCTCATAAATGTCTTCTTTGGAAAAGTCTCTATTCATATCCTTTGCCCACTTTTTGATCTGTTTTTTTTGTTGTAAATTTAAGTTCCTTGTAGGTTCTGGATATTAGACTTTTATGAGTCAGATGGATAGACTGCAAAAATTTTCTCCCACTCTGCAGGTTGCCTGTTCACACTGATGATAGTCTCTTTTGCTGTACATAAGCTCTTTAGCTTAAATAGATCCCATTTGTCTATTTTGGCTTTTATTGCAATTGCTTTTGTGTTTTAGTCATGCATTCTTTGCCCATGTCTATGTCCTGAATGGTATTGCCTAGGTTTTCTTCTAGGGTTTTAATGGTTTTAGATCTTATGTATAAGTCTTTAATCCATCTTAATTTTTGTATAAAGTGTAAGGAATGGGTCCAGTTTCAGTTTTCTGTATATGGCTAGCCAGTTTTCCCAACACCATTTATTAAATAGGGAGTCCTTTCCCCATTGCTTGTTTTTGTCAGGTTTGTCAAAGATCAGGTGGTTGTAGATGTGTGGTGTTATTTCTGAGGCCTCTGTTCTGTTCCATTGGTCTATATCTCTGTTTAGGTACAAGTACCATGCTGTTTTGGTTACTGTAGCCTTATAGTATAGGTTGAAGTCAGGTAGCGTGATGCCTCTGGCTTTGTTCTTTTTGCTTAAGATTGTCTTGGCTATATAGGCTCTTTCTTTGTTCCATGTGAAATTTAATGTAGTTTTTTCTAATTCTGTGAAGAAAGTCAATGATAGCTTGATGGGAATAGCATTGAATCTATAAATTACTCTGGGTAGGATGACCATTTTCACAATATTGATTCTTCCTATCCATGAGTATAGAATGTTTTTCCATTTGTTTGTGTCCTTTCTTATTTCCTTAAGCAGTAGTTTGTAGTTCTCCTTGAAGAGTTCCTTCACATCTCTTGTAGGTTGTATTCCTAGGTATATTTAGCTATTGTGTGTTTTTAGCATGAAGTGGTGTTTAATTTTATTGAAGGCCTTTTCTGCATCTATTGAGATAGTCATGTGGCTTTTGTCATTGGTTCTGTTTATGCGGTGGATTACATTTATTGATTTGCATATGCTGAACCAGCCTTGTGTCCCAGGGATGAAGCTGACATCATCATGGTGGATAAGCTTTTTAGTGTGCTGCCGGATTTGATATGCCAGTGTTTTATTGAGGATTTTCACTTTGACGTTCATCAGGGATATTGACCTGAAATTTTTTTTGTTGTGTCACTGCCAGGTTTTGGTATAAGGATAATGCTGGCCTCATAAAATGAGTTAGGGAGGATTCCCTCTTTTTCTATTGTTTGGAATAGTTTCAGAAGACATGGTACCAGCTCCTTTTTGTACCTTTGGTAGAATTTGGCTGTGATCTGACTGGTCCTGCTGTTTTTTGATTAGTAGACTATTAATTCCTACCTCAATTTCAGAACTTATTATTGGTCTGTTCAGGGATTCGACTTCTTCCTGCTTTAGTCTTGGGAGGGTGTAGGTGTCCAGGAATTTATCCATTTCTTCTAGATTTTCTAGTTTATTTGTGTAGAGGTGTTTATAGTATTCTCTGATGGTAGTTTGCATTTCTGTGGGATCTGTAGTGATATTCCTTTTATCATTTTTTATTGTGTTGATTTGATTCTTCTCCATTTTCTTCCTTATTAGTCTGGCTAGCAGTTTATTTTGTTAATCTTTTTTAAAAAAAAAAAACAAACTCCTGAATTCATTGACTTTTTTGAAAGATTTTTCGTGTCTCTAACTCCTTCAGTTCTGCTCTGATCTTAGTTATTTCTTGTCTTCTGCTACTTTTTGAATTTGTTTGCTCTTGCTCGAATAGTTCTTTTAATTGTGATGTTAGGGTGTTGATTTTAGATCTTTCCCACTTTCTCATGTGGGCATTCAGTGCTATAAATTTTCCTCTAAACACTGCTTAGCTGGGTCCCAGGGATCCTATCACATTGTATTTTTGTTCCCATTGGTTTCAAAGAACTTATTTATTTCTGTCTTAATTTATTTACCCAGTAGTCATTCAGGAGCAGGTTGTTCAGTTTCCATGTAGCTGTGTGGTTTTGAGGGAGTTTCTTAATCCTGAGTTCTAATTTGATTGTACTGTGGTCTGAGAGACTTTGTTACGATTTCCATTCTTTTGCATTTGCTGAGGAGTGTTTTATTTCCAATTACATGATCAATTTGGGAATAAGTGCAATGTTGGTGCTGAGAAGAATGTATATTCTGTTGATTT
The DNA here is from genome assembly GCF_009761245.1 of Sapajus apella. NCBI lineage: Eukaryota > Metazoa > Chordata > Mammalia > Primates > Cebidae > Sapajus > Sapajus apella. Next base: position 4,204,446 of record NW_022437051.1, read on the forward strand.
GAGGTGGAAAGTTCTGAAGATGTCTATTAGGTCTGCTTGGTCCAGAACTGAGTTCAAGTCCTGAATATCCTCACTAATTTTCTGTCTTATTGAACTGTCTAATATTGACAGTGGGGTGTTAAAATCTCCCACTATTATCATGTAGTAGTCTAAGTCTCTTTGCAGGTCTCTAAGAACTTGCTTTATGAATCTGGGTGCTCCTGTAGTGGGTGCATATATATTTAGATTAGTTATCTCTTCTTGTTGCATTGATCTCTTTACCACTATGTAATGCCCTTCTTTGTTTATTTTGATCTTTGTTGGCTTAAAGTCTGTTTTATCAGAGACTAGGATTGCAACCCTGTTTTTTTTTTTTTCTTTCCATTTGTTTGGTAAATCTTTCTGCATGCGTTTATTTTGAGCCTATGTGTATCTTTGCATATGAGATGGGTCTCCTGAATACAGCACACCAATAGGTATTGACTCTTTATCCAATTTTTCAGTCTGTGCCATTTAATTGGGGCATTTAGCTCATTTACATTTAAGGTTAATATTATTATGTGTGAATTTGATCCTAGATGCTAGCTGGTTATTTTGCACATTAGTTGATACAGTTTCTTCAGACTGTCATTGGTCATTATATTCTGGTATGTTTTTGCAGTGGCTGGTATTGGTTGTTCCTTTCCACATTTAGTGCTTCAGGGGCTCTTGGAAGGCAAGCCTGGTGGTGACAAAATCCATCAGCATTTCCTTGTCTGTAAAGGATTTTATTTCTCTTTTGTTTATAAAGCTTATTTTGGCTGGATATGAAATTCTGGGTTGAAAATTGTTTTCTTTAAGAATGTTGAATATTGGCCCCGCTCTCTTCTGGCTTGAAGGGTTTCTGCTGAGAGATCCAATATTAGTCTGATGGGCTTCCCTTTGTGGGTAACCTGACCTTTTTCTCTGGCTGTCCTTAACATTTTTTCCTTTGTTTCAACCTTGGTGAATCTGACAATTATGTGTCTTGGGGTTGCTCTTCTCAAGGAGCATCTTTGTGGTGTTCTCTGTATCATCTGAATTTGAATGTTGGCCCCTCTTGCTAAGTTGGGGAAGTTTTCCTGGATAATATCCTGAAGAGTGTTTTCCAATCTGGTTCCATTCTACCTGTCTCTTTCAGGTACACCAATGAATTGTTAAGTTTGGTCTTTTCACATAGTCCCATATTTCTTGGAGGCTTTATTCATTCGTTTTCATTCTGTTTTCTCTGATATTTTCTTTGTGCTTTATTTCTTAAGTTGATATTCAATCTCTGATATCCTTTCTTCTGCTTGATTGATTCTGCTATCCATGCTTGTGTATGCTTCACGAAGTTCTCGTGCTGTGTTTTTCAGCTCCATCAGGTCATTTATGTTCTTCTCTATACAGGTTATTCTAGTTAGCAGTTTCTATAACCTTTTATCAAGGTTTTTAGCTTCCTTGCATTGGGTTAGAACATGCTCCTTTAGCTCCAAGGAGTTTGTTATCACCCACCTTCTGAAGCCCACTTCTGTCAGTTCGTCAAATTCATTCTTCATCCAGTTTTGCTCACTTGCTGGCAAGGTGTTGTAATCCTTTGGAGGAGAAGAGATGTTGTGGTTTTTGTAATTTTCAGCCTTTTTGCACTGTTTTTTCCACATCTTCATGTATTTATCTACATTTGGTCTTTGATATTGGTGACCTTTGGATGGGTTTTTTTGCACAGGCATCCATTTTGGTGATGTTGATGCTATTGCTTTCTGTTTGTTTTCCTTCTAACCATCTCCTCTTCTGCAGGTCTGCTGATATTTGCTGAAGGTCCATTCCAGATCTTGTTTACCTGGGTATCACCAGCAGAGGCTGCAGAACAGCCAAGATTGCTGCCTGCTTTTTCCTCTGGAAAGCTTCATCCCAGAGAGGCACCTACCAGATGCCAACTGGAGCTCTCCTGTAGGAGGTGTCTGTCAATCCCTGCTAGGAGGTGTCTCCCCGTCAGGAGGCATGGGCATCAGGGACCCACTTGAGGAGGCAGTAGGTCCTCAAGCCCTTAGCAGAGCTCAAGTACTGTGCTGGGAGATCTGCTGCTCTCTTCGGACCCAGCAGGGAGAAATGTTTAAGCCAGCTGAAGCTGTGCCCACAGCTGCCTCCTCCCCCAGGTGGTCTGTCCCAGGGAGATGGGAATTTTATTTATAAGCCCCTCATGGGGCTGCTGCCTTTCTTTCAGAAATGCCCTGTCCAGAGGGGAGGAATCTGGAGAGCCAGCCTAGCTACAGTGGCTTTGCCGTGCTCCGGTGGGTTCTGCACCCAGTTTGAACTCCCTGCTGGCTTTGTTTATACTGTGAGGCGAAAACTGCCTACTCAAGCCTCAGTAATAGTAGATGCCCCTCCCCCACACCAAGCTCGAGTATCCCAGGCTGACTTCAGGCTGCTGTGCTGGCATCAAGAATTTTAAGCCAGTGGATCTTAGCTTGTTGGCCTCTGTGAGGGTGGGATCCACAGAGCAAGATCACTAGGCTCCCTGGCTTTAGCCCCCTTCCTCGGCAATGAATAGTTCTGTCTTGCTGCTCTTCCACATGCCACTAGGATACAAAAAAAACTCCTGTAGTTAGCCAGGTATGGTGGTTCATGTCTGTAATCCCAGCACTTTGGGAGGCTGAGGCGGGTGATTCACAAGGTCAGGAGTTTGAGACCAGCCTGGCCAACATGGTGAAACCCATTTCTACTAAAAATACAAAAATATGTCAGGTGTGGGGATGTGTACTTGTAATCCCAGCTACTCAGGAGGCTGAGGCAAGAGAATCACTTAAACTTGGAAGGTGGAAGTTGCAGGGAGTCAACATTACAGTGAGTACCACTGCACTCCAGCCTGGGTGACAAGAGCGAAACTCAATCAAAAGAAAAAAACTACTGCAGTTAACTCGGTGTCTACCTAAACAGCTACCCAGTTCTGTGCTTGGAACCTAGGTCCCTGGTGGTGTAGGCACCAGAGGGAATCTCCTAGTCTGCAGGTTGCCAAGACCATGAGAAAAGCGTAGTGTCTGGGCCAGATAGCACTGTCCCTCACAGCATAGTCCCTCATGGCTTCCTTTAGCTAGGGGAGGGAGTTCCCTGACCCCTTAAGTTTCCTGGGTGAGGTGATACCCCACCTCCTTCTGCTCACCTTCTGTGAGCTGCACCTACTGTCTAACCAGTCCCAGTTAGATGAACTGGGTACCTTAATTGGAAATGCAGAAATCACCTGCCTTCTGCACTGGTCTCACTGGGAGCTGCAGACTGGAGCTATTCCTATTCAGCCATCTTGCCTGGGAATATAGCCCCTAGTTTTCTATCCAAGCTCCCACATTGATTCAAATTTGAGAACCAACAAAGGGCTTCTTACAGTATCCTGGCCAGCCACGCTGGTAGTCCCTTGGTAGCACAATGAGAACAAAAACAACAGATGATAAGATTGTTGACCAAACTCAGATTTCTAGGTTCATTTGCTTCAATTCTGCTGGTTATCAAGCCTCCTCATAAGGTCATATCAATCAGATATAGTCCAGATGTTAACTGGTAAACTTTCAGCATGGAAAACATGGCTGCTGCCCACATAGCAAACACTGGCCAATAGAGTGGTATAAAAATGGCAATCAAGTGTCCTCTGCTGCTCAATCTATGTGATGGTCTTCTAGAGGAGATCTATGAGATTGGTCACCAGACAACAGGGTCTCAAAGGAATATGATTGATGGGCCCTCCAACAGATAGTGAGCCACCAGGCACTACGGTCCATATGGTGATGTCCATTATGAACAGTATGAGTGCTATTTTCTCTAACTCTCTCAGTCAATCTTGAGACTTGAGTAGCTTGCGTCCTTGATGAAGAAAGCAATCTTATCAAATTTAGAGGGACACATTGTAGGGTCTAACATACAGATCCTTTCAAATTTTACCCTGATCTCTCATCTTTCATAAATGAACATAACTAGGGGCTAGGACAAGGTCTCTACGTCCCCAGTGGGGACCTGAGGACCCAAAGTTCCTTTGTTCTAGCTTCCAAAGTTCCCCAGCTATCTGTAATCAATGCGTAGGTTAAAACCTGGACAACATTCTACTCCTGGAAGAGGCATTAGACTTCCACAATGTTTATTAAATCATCCTAGGCAGTCTCCTAAAGTCACTTGCAGACAAGGATACTTTGGACCTGGCTTCCAAAGTTCCCCAGCTAATCAATGCATAGGTTACAACCTGGACAAAGTTTCACTCCTGAAAGAAGTCTGACCTGTCATCTAGGTCAAACTTCGAAGTGGGGGTGGGAAAATAATGACATTTCTTGGGCCTTTTGGTTACTGGTTAACAAATTACTGTGATCTCCACAATCCCTGACATGAGGATGAGGAGGAAACAAATAATTCTTTCTAGTTTTTAATCTTAGGTCACCACCAACAGGACCTCTTTCTAAACCAACAATGGGTGCCCTTTGGACCACTACAAACCTGTATTGTCATGGCCTCTACTAGTGAATATATTACTGGTTAAATATATTTTCTATATGAACCAACACTAGCATTTACACCCACCTCCTGATCGGATTTGCTGCAGTCCAGATATTTTTGTGGGATATATGGAAGATCATGACCTGCTAAACTACTGGCACCTAGTACCAATGTCTACCAAAACCAGTATTAACACTCTGGGGATAAAAAAGGAAATAATTTCCCTCATTGCTGAGCTTTAAGAGGCCAATTATTTGTACACTATTTCTACATTCAATAGACCCATCTGGCCTATGTGAAAGACCTCAGGTGCCTAAACCCTACACTGATAGGGGCTCTAAAAAACGTTAAGTGCTGCCTTTGGCACCAGTGGTACCTGACATTGTGACAGTTACAAAGGCTGTTGTTCAGGATGAAGGAACTTGATATGTACCAATTGACAAAGCAAATATCTTTTCAGCATTCCTCTCCATGAGGATGATCAGGATTAGTTAGCCTTATGTAGGATAGGTCGCAATACGCCACTACTATCTTTCCAGAAGGCTTCCAAAGTTCCCCAGCTGTCTGTAATCAATGCGTAGGTTAAAACCTGGACAACACTCTACTCCTGGAAGAGGCATTAGCCTTCCACACCGTTCATTAAATCATCCTAGGCAGCCTCCTAAAGTCACTTGCAGACAAGGATACTACCCAATAGGAATCAGATGCTCTGTTCACTTACATGCAGCATGTACTATGCCATTATCACCAGACAAGGCACAAGGACCTAAAGCCCAAGTAAAATTCCAGGGTAATTTGTAAGGGCTATGGTGTTCCATTCCAGAGATGATGACTGTCATGCTTTTGGCCAGCTTTGACTCCAGAAGTAAAAATAATGTGAGCAATCGGTGGGACCATTGATTTGCTGCCAAGTTCACATTCAAGCCACAGAGACCGGACAGCAACCTCTATCAGGTTACCATAAAGACTACTACCTTTGAGTGGGGCTCTGACCAACATGATACCCTGGAAATCCTTCTATTGGCCACCCTGGCTGCCCTTTTCCAGAACCTATCTGATTTCCATTTGCTGCTTCAGTTACAGGTCTCAGCAATACCTCTGCCTGCTGATTGGAACTACCACAGATCAGAGGTGCCCATAGATGGCCAGAGTCAGCTGAAAGGCACCCATCTTTCATGAGACAATTATTGTCCTAAGATGGATACTGAGAACATAAACTAAGTTGCATAATGACATTATGACAAGAAATTCTGACCAAAACATATCAATATCTTTGTTTTTGTTCTTGAGTTATGTTAGAGTTTAGCTTAGAGTATAAGTCTATAAAATATATGTACTCAATACTTAGAATATAAGTTTTCTATAAAATATGTACTCAAATACATAAGTATGAACCAAAGAAAAAAGTTGAGATTAATTTACAATAATATAAAATAGCTATCATCATTATACTTACTACTACATCCTTCTCTAGAAGTTTCTTCTTTCTCCAATTGCACCTGGATTTTTGACACTGAATCTTGATTTTTAAGCATAGGATTTTCACCAGATTCTTCATCATGAGCTATGTTAAGATAGAAATTTAGTCCCTTACCAGACAAATAAATTTACTATGAAATACTAGATTTCAAATTTCTAACAAGTGGAAGCAACATTTCCTCTCATAAAGTTGTAAGTAAACTACCTTAATGCTAGATCTGACATGAAAATGATGAGGAAAGTTTCAATGTGTGTTGAAGATGTATTATTATTTCATAAATATTCCTAGGTATTAAACGTGTTTTATATTAATCTCTACTTTCCTTATCTATATCTTAGGTTAATACATAATCAGAGACCAAACAATGAAAATGCATATGCTCAAGGTCATTCATTACAGTGTTATTTGTAATTGCAAACTATCCAAATCCATTGATATTTTCAAGCGTAGGAGACTGACTAACAGATACACACACACACATGCACACACACACGTATATATACATGTACACGTATACTACAATGATATAATATCAATTGTGGCATATGTGTACATGAACATATATGGTAAATGATATGGTACACATGGCTGTACATACAGTAAGAAGTTCTCCTCCCATCTGTGCCGATACATCCTGTCCTTGCCCAATGTCATTTTGTGGGAAAATGAAACATTGATAAGAGTCAGTGACCTTTCATGTTTAGACTCTTGCTTATGTTGTTGCAGTAAGTGAATAAAGGTTTGTTACTTTCAACTTGGCTTGTTCTCTTAATTGATCACCTTCACACTTGGCAGCTCTCTTGGTGACAAAGGGTTGTGAGCAGGGTGGGCAATTAAACACAATGCATTTCTGGAAAAGCAAAAAGCATGCAGATCCCCAGGACATTTGTGGGAGATGCTAGAGTTCATGAGACCTCTTGGGGGATACTAGTGGATCATTTGCAAGAGTCTGTCCCATGATGCACTCTGCCAGCCCTATCAGTGGGTCTTGGAAAATTCTGCTAACATCATGGGGCACTCTCAGAAAGTGGTAGCAGATTGTTTACATAGCTTTTGGGTTCTAAGGGACACCAGTGGTCCTTCTCTTTAGCCCTAGACTCTCAGGCCAAGATGCATGGTAGGTCAAATTAGAGATCCAACAGAGCGCCTCTGAGAAAGTTAGAGAAGCATTTCCTTGGCCACTGCTATTGTCCCCTGGAGATGAGACGGAAAGTTTTCAGAGAACCTGTGAGCTAATTTGCAGCAATAACTGCTGTTAGTTCCAGAGAGGTATCAGGCAATGACAGACAGCCTATGACCCAGCAAGGAATTGACAATCATGGTTTAAATAGAAAGAATGGAGAGCCCTTTGGGATTGTTTTCCTTTGTGACCTAAGAGAAGACCTTAGAGGCATGGGTTGTTTGCCTGCATGATGAAAAAAATAATCCTGTTAAACTAACTTAGTGCTACCTTGTGGGTTGTGTCACTCTAGAACCCATCCTTTAGAGTGCCATGACAGCAGAGGTTTTGCTCAAGGAGGATAAGCAAAGTGGGAGAATGAGAAGGGAGCACCCAAGCCCATCTTTTTCAACTGGGTTCTATTTGGGTTCCGACAACTTCGGCACATTCATGCTATCTTCCCTATGACTAAAATACATTTTTAGACCATGGTTGCAGAGGCTATACAGCCCTGCAAACAATACTGGTGGTCTCGTGGTCACTTGCTTGAGAGTGAGAGCAATCAATGATGAGAGTGAGAACAGTCAATGGTAAGATTTTTAATAAGACTCAGATTTATTCGTGTCACTCCTACTGGTTATGGAGCCAAATTAAAATTAAACCTCCTCTAAGGTTAGGCAAATTGCTCAGCAAAATAATCTAGATCGGTGTCCCCAACCCCAAGGCCACGAACCATTACTGGTCTGTAGTCTGTTAGGAAACGGGTCACACAGCAGTAGGCGAGCACTGGATGAGTGCAGAGTCCTCTGTATTTTCAGCTGCTCCCCATCACTCACATTAATTACTTCCTGAGCTCCGCCTCCTGTCAGATCAGCAGCGGCATTAGATTTTCACAGGAACAGAAACCCTGTTGTGAACTGCACATGTGAAAGATCTAGGTTGTGTGTTCTTTATGAGAATTAATGCCTGATGATCTGTCATGGTCTTCCATCAGCCTCACATGGGACTGTCTAGTTCCAGGAAAACAAACTCAGGGCTCCCACTGATTCTACATTATAGTGAGTTGTATACTTATTTCATTACATATTACAAAGTAAGAATATAAATATAAGTAATAATATAAATATGCACAATAAATGTAATGCACTTGAATCATACCAAAACTATCCCCCACCTCAGCCCTGGTCCATAGAAAAACTGTCTTCCATGAAACAATTTTTGCTCAAATTTTGTTCACTTTCTCTGGTGCCAAAAATGTTGAGGACCACTGATCTAGATCATAATTTTATTCACTTACTGTGATAGTGCAAGCAACAGTCTAAACATGACAAATTCCTCAGCATGGAAAAAGCGGCTGCTACAAAAAAGCAGAGACTCCATGAGAGACAGCAGCATAAAAATAGTCACTGGGCACACACTCCTCAATGATCTGGGTAAGGGCCTCACCAAAGAGATCTCTGGGTTTGGTTACCCAACAATAAGGACTTATAAAAGAAGATTAATGGGCTCTTCACCAGGGAACTCATGGCCTGGTGGTAGTGTGCCATCATGGGCACAAGGGCAGCCTCCTCGGGTCTGCCTGGTGCTGGCCCCTATGAATAATACAAATGCTGTTCTCCTCTTCTCCCAGTGAATTTGGCCAAAAAAAAAAGACTATGACATGGCCAATGTCCCTATGTCCCTGGTGAGGAATGGAGGCCATATATCAAAGTTAAAGTTCAAAGTGAACATGGAAAATTTCATTTCTTGGGCCTTTTGCATAATAGTGCACAGGTGACTGTGATCCCCAAAATCCCTGGCATGAGAATTAGGAGAAAATAGATAATGTTCTCTGGTTTTCAGTGAGAAGCCACCACCACCAAAATCCTGATCTGACTACAGGTAGTTCTCTTCAAGCCACTATATACTTCCATTATTATGGCACCCATTATTGAATGGGTTATTGTTAAGACGTATTGTCTATGTCTACCCCTTTCTGTATTCACCCCCAATCCCTGAGGGGAATTGTTGCAATTAGGACCATTTTAGTGGGGGAATATGGAAGACTAAACCTGCCAGACTATTATAACCTAGTGTCTTTGTCTCTTAAAAACACTATCAACTGTCTTGGGGATTAAAAAGTCTTCATTTCTGTGCCTAAGGAAGGCAAAGTTCACCATCTGGCCTTTGCTTAAGGCACTGTGTACCTGGAAACTTAATCGACTAATGGTGGCTCAATCTCATAGTTCTGTCTTTGACACTGTTGTTACCTGGCTTTATGACTATCATAGAGGCTACTACCCATGCTGAGGGAAATAGTTATAAAGCAATTGACATTGTAAATGTCCTTTCTGGCATCCTTGTCCACAAAGATGATCAAGATCAGTCTGTCTTACATTAAATGGGCTTCATTACACCTTTAATGTCCTTCAAGGCTTCCTTCCTTCCACTCCCAGATGAAGTATTAGCCTTCCACTATATTCATCACATCCTCCACCAGGCCCAGACAAAAACACCACCCACCAAGGGCTAGATGCTATGCTGACCCACAGGTGGCAACATGGCTGAGCCATTAATACAGACAAGGTATAAGGACCTAAGACCCATGTGAAATTCCTGTAAATAAACTGGGAAGAGATGGTATGTTTCACTCCAGAGGAGACAATTGCCAAGCTTTAGTCACTCTCAGCCCCAAAAAATAAAAGGAAAGCCCAGACTGGTGCTCTCACATTCCATTCATGGGTATCTTCATGAAACCATCTATCAGGTTACCAAGAAGACCTCTACCCTTAGGTGCTACCTAAAGATAGAATGCTCTGGAGACCCTCCAATGACCGCACAGGTCGTTTCTCCCCTTGCCTTCTCTGATACATTTTGCCATTCGAGTTACACATCTCAGCAACCTATCTGTTTGCCAATTAGAGTTTATGACAGAAGGATACCACCACAGGTCCCAAGGTTCCTGTTGAACAGTTGGGCCCATAATCTCCTACAGTTGGCTGAAAATAAACACCATTTGACAGATTAATGATTTTATTGGGTCCTGGTAGACACCGAGCACATAAGCATGCCATAAAATTCCAAGACTGGAATTTCCAGCCAAATATTATATGGCTTTTGTTCCCTAGTTATTTTAAGGTATTCAGACTTTAAACTTCTTTGAACTGTATGCTCAACTACATAGTCATGAACCAAAGAAAAAAGATCTAATGAGATTAATTTTTAAAATTTAAAGTTACCTATAATTATTATACTTACTACTATGTCTTTTCTCTATGGGGAGTTTTTTTGTTTTTTTTATTTGCCTTTCAAGTTTTGACACTGAATCTTGATGCTCAAGCACAAGATTTTTGCCTGGTTCTTCATCGTGAGCTACATAAGAAGATGCATTTAGTCTCTTAATGGAAAAACAGACCTATTGTTAAATCTCTAGATGTCAAACTTATCATTGTGTAGTGAAATTTTCTCATTTTGACAAATTTGTAAGTAAATTACCATAAATCCAGATGTGACATGAATACTATAAGAACATTTTTAATGGCTGCATGTTGAAGCTCATTATTTCATAACATTTCTAGGCATCTAATATATATTAGTCACTAGTTTCCTTAGGTTATTTATACTTTAAGTTAATACATATTTACAGAAATAAAAATAAAAATACACATGTAAAATGTTATTATATCACATATGTAATTGCAAAATATTAAAACCACATAATGTATAAAATACAGTAAGTCCTCACTTAATGACATTAAAAGAATCTTGGAAACTGTGACTTTAAGCAAAATGACATATACTGAAACCCATTTTACCATAGGCTAATTGACATAAACAAAAGTTAAGTTCCTACAGTATATTTTTTGTAGCATAAACATCACAAACTTCTAAATAAAGACCCAAAATACTTCTAATATTAAACACTAAAACAAATGTGAGCTATACATAGAATTAAGAAAAAATAATAAAAACAAGTAAGGTAATTATTTACCAAATTTGTGGTTAATCAGTGAGTGATGGTTGTCATAGTGGTGGTGAGTTAAGTCAGGGAATAAATTCCTTGATTTATTCAAAAGAATAAATCAAAAGCAAAACAAAATTATAAGGAACATCTCCTCTCATCATGCAATTTAAAAACAATCACAAAATGTGGCTTACAGAGTGCTTTTGTACTGCATGGTTTATTGTCATGCATTCGTATAATTATTGTCTACTTTATGAATATTTATTTTACAATAATTGCATTCATTCATTCATTCATTCATTTTCCAACCGACTTATTCCAGTAAAGGGTTGCAAGTGGTTGGAACCTATCCTAGCAGCTCAGAGCACAAGGTGGGAACGAACCCTCAACAGAATGGGTGTATTCAGACACATACCCACACTCACTCAGACAGGGACCATTTAGACACACCAATTTGCCTAACATACATATCTTTGGAATGTGGGAGAAAATTGGAGCACTCGGAAAAAATTCAGGCAGACACAGGGAGAATGTGTCAACTCCAGACTATGTGCTTGGATAGGAATCCATTTTTTTCTCATTAACATTATAATCAAACCATGTTGAATAAAATGATGTTATTCAAGGACGTGTTGTACTGCACACTATGGTAGTACATATGGTAAATAATGTGGTGTAAACAACTGTAAGTGTAACTGTAAAACAAATTAAACATGTCTATAGATCGACTTGAAGGGATTTCAAAGAATAATGTGAAGGAAAAAAATATCTACAAAGGGAAAACCTTGAATGCCATCTTTGGGGAAGGAAGACAAAGAAATGAGAAAAAAAATAGAGAAGGAAATAGAAAGATAGTTATCTTTACTAAATCCCCAGTC